>NC_087159.1:11037500-11100000 GCF_035594125.1 Scylla paramamosain
AGAGAGAGAGAGAGAGAGAGAGAGAGAGAGAGAGAGAGAGAGAGAGAGAGAGAGAGAGAGAGAGAGAGAACATGTATGGAGATATAATGATCCTCACTGGCCTCTAAATTGCTACAGAATTCGTCTGTTTCCTTCGAATATCCAAGCAAATATTATTGTTTAGGGGAAGTCGCTCAATGGAAAACAAAAATCATTATCACTGTGTGTGTGTGTGTGTGTGTGTGTGTGTGTGTGTGTGTGTGTGTGTGTGTGTGTGTGTGTGCGTGTGTATGTGTGTGTGTGTGTATGTGTGTGTGTGTGTGTGTGTGTGTGTGTGTGTGTGTGTGTGTGTGTGTGTGTGTGCTTACCTTATGGGTGAGGTTGAAGGCGCCAGGACCCAGAGTGCCAATGGTAACATTGGAGAGGAGGAGGCCGTTCCAGGTGTGCACATCCCGTTGGCTGAGCGTCACGAAACCCTCCGTAGTGACCGAGCCTTCTACCTCCTCCACGTCAGAGTCATGCAGCACTATGTACCGCATCTGCACCGCAACCACCACCACAACCACTATTAATTAAACTTTTTGAGTCTATTGACATAGCTGTCATTAACATTACCATGCGCACCCATCATTAACGACGCCTACTAATGGGAGACTTTCGAAAGAGGCCTGCCACCAGATGTCTCTCTCTGTTAAAAAGTATCCCTACCTGTAGTACGTGTTGGATATAATATGATTTTCTTTTGTTTACCTAGAGAGTTGTGAGGTAAAGTTGCTATCGTAATTCACTGAAGTCATTCAAAAGCCTCGAAACAAACAAAAGAATATATATATATATATATATATATATATATATATATATATATATATATATATATATATATATATATATATATATATATATATATATATATATATATATAAGAAAGTATATTGCTCTTGTTTTATTTCGCTAAAAACGAAGTTTTCCAACTTATGTATCAAGAATTATTGAAACATAAGACATAAAACATAAAAAAAACAAAAATAAAAAATCCTCCTAATTAACTTCAACTTTCATCCAGCTAGAGTTTTGAAAACTTGGTTTATTTAGAACTTGGAAAATTTGACGTTTCTCTTTTCATTTTCGTAGGAGGCAATCAGCTGACGCCTCACCTCCTGCACGTTGTTGAAGAAGCCGGCCCGCAGCACCCCGATCTTGCTTTGTTTGACTCTCAGCGTGCCGCGTGTTCGGTCCCGCAGGAAGTTGGGGGGCAGCTCCGGGATGCTACAGTTCACGATGCCCACGCCTAAGGGATTGACGGAGTGCGGAGAAGAGAAGGGATGAGTAAGCTTTGGATTCTATACAGATAGAAAAAAAAAAATCGAGGTTACAAAAAATCAGTGTTGAGAAGAGAATAACTGAACGTAAAAAAATAATAGCCAATTGATTTATACATTAGTTTTGATGATGATGATCGTGGTAATGATGATGCTACTATTGTCCCTCGGGTACTCTGTAATCTGTAAGCATTACCAATACATCATGTGAGCTGTCACTACCATAAGAGTGAATAGAAAGAAGAAAAGAAGAAAAAAAAAATGAGCGCGAGATAAAAGATGATGCACAACGGGTAGAGGATGCGTAACAAAACAGATCTTTACGGAACTCTACCGTAAACCTTGATTATGTTACTACAATCAGATCAAGAAGAAGAAAAAAATCTGCGTATATACAAAAACTACAAACCAAGAACAATACCCGGATAAGTATAGTGTGGAGATTGAATACTGATGTCAAATCCCATAAAAATTATTAGCCAGTACATAATATATAACTAGAGTTTTATCAAACTCCCAAAGAGAGGACGACGGATTAAAAAAAAAAAAAAGAAGAGCAACAAAGCGAGAGAGAGAGAGAGAGAGAGAGAGAGAGAGAGAGAGAGAGAGAGAGAGAGAGAGAGAGAGAGAGAGAGAGTAGAAACACCATAACCAAGCCTTACCAGCGAACGTGCCCGACTTCACCCTAGTGTTGTTGGCTGGGCTGGGAGTTGACTGCAGAGTGATTTCGCCGCAGTGCCAGATGTCGAAGGCGGACGATGGCGCCTTCAGCCAGGTCACCATGAAGTCACTCCTCACGAGCAGAGAGGTTGCGTTGGCCACCCTCACGTAGGTGGAGCTGATGCTTATGTTCCCGTAGGGCGCCAGCAGGTCACTTGTCAGCATCACCTCCTGCAGCAGAATGACGAAGAGAATGAATAATGTTTGAGAAAATGTTTAACTTTATCCCAACTACCTATTCTGTGCTGATTTTGTTTTTTTACTTACTTGCCTATTTATTTATTTATTTATTTATTCATTATTTATCTATTTTCTTTTGTGATGACCCCACACCACATTATATATTGAATTACGTAAGAAGAAAGAAGAAAGAAAGAAAAACGGAATAAGTAAAAAGAAAAAAGAAATGGAGACGACGGATGAAGGATGAAGGAGAAAAGCCAGTCACCGCACCGGAAGGAAAATTCTAAATTGATACCAAGAGAAAAGGAACCCTGGAGAAGAAACCTGAAAAACAAAGACAAGGACACACGCAGGACACACACACACACACACACAAAAAAAAAGACAGGAAAGTGGCCACGAAACTATATACATGGGTTAAGGCAGCCTGGGACAAAAGGGGTTAAAAGGGAATGTAGAGGACAAGGCGGAGAAAGCGATCAATAAAGGAAAATCGTCCAAAAAGCGATCGAGACACCAGAAGTTGCCTACATATAAATAACAACAACTTAAGTTCTTCCTCCAAATTTACCCCTTCGTCCTGACTGGCGTTCCGTATCAAGTACCACGCCCATGGGCGGGTCACATGCGTAAATGGGAAAAATAAATGGTAGATGTGTACAATGTTATGAAAATAAAGGTAATTTTCTGAGGGAAATAGGCAGTCCCAAACAACTGTATACGAATATTGACAGAGAGAATTAGGTAGTAGCAGACACAGAGGCAGAGGTTCTAAAGAGCCTGACCAGAGAGCGGGCGAGATGGACGGAATAACTTAAATTGTAAATGGAATTTGAAAGTGTAATGCAGTCTAGAAATCAAGCATCTTATTAATGGAGAAGTAGGATATTTACATGATGTTTTATGTTTGGTGTGATAGGTTTGTATGGCGTACGAAAATTAACTGGATTATGGAATATTTATGGTAAATGATGTGATGCTGATATCATGTGTGTTTTTCCAACTGATCATTAATTGCACCGATTGAATATTGGCTGTGTTTATAAATTTTATATTGTCTGTGTTTTTGCACAATGATTGCGTTAATTATTGACCATCTTGAAGAGATATAAAGTGGCACCAAATAACTTTAAACGAACTTAAGATAAATGCAAGTATGAATTTTCATGGTGGCTTGTAGGTAATGAAAATATTATTAATTAATTAAAATTTGAAAATGTCTGTGAGTTTCCAGTAATCTATAAATACCAAATCCATGCAACATATCGGTCACGACAGCTTATTTACTTATCTATTTATTTATTTTTATGAATATACCTTATTTCGTGGATATTTTAGTTCAGTGGCTTATTTTAGTCATGTTATTTTTTATGCAACACTGTTTTTTGGCTATTTTGAAAAACATAATAGAAAAGAAATGTAAAGATAAATAACACACTGAACTCTTTTTTTTTTTCTAATATCTAATGGCCATGTGGAAAACAATGGGATACTACGTTGCATTGTTGATTTCAATATTCATTAGTAGTTTTTCCTTTTTTTTTTTCTGACTGCCTTGTGAAATCTCCTCAGTTCAGTTCATTGCACAAGACATCCTACTTTTTCTCAACCTATTCTGTCACCTTCCTAATGCAAGAGTTAACGGATATTAACAACATTATATATATATATATATATATATATATATATATATATATATATATATATATATATATATATATATATATATATATATATATATATATATATATATATATATATATTATCATTATTATTATTACTGGTAAACTCTGGAGCTCCCTACCTACTTTTGTATGTCCCTCTACCTATGATCTGAACTCTTTCAAGGTTTCAAAACACTTGGCCTCTAAATTTCATTAATCATTCCGGCTCTGTTCTTTAAGTACTGGCGTCTTCAGCAGGCTTCTCTCTCTCTCTCTCTCTCTCTCTCTCTCTCTCTCTCTCTCTCTCTCTCTCTCTCTCTCTCTCTCTCTCTCTCTCTCTCTCTCTCTCTCTCTCTCTCCTACCATTTTTCAGCCCTTAGGTAGTGCCCGTGTTACATAAGAAAAATAATAATAAATAAAATAAATAAATAAATAAAATCTTGACTTGTGGGAGCATTCCAGGGAAGCCTGACATCCTTAAACAGGAAAATCATGATAAGAGCTTAACCAACACTATCTTGCGTAACCACGTCTCGACGACAAGAGTTTGTCATTTTCAGCTGTCTAAAGTGATGAGTATTAAGTAGATCGGAAAAAAAATAATTGAAGTACATAAAAAATATTTCACATAAAACAGTAATTTTCGAAAAAATAAATAAATAAATCATGGTTTTGCTTGATATTTACATAAAATGGCCCGAGCACGATCATTTTTACCATATTCCTATTGAAAACTTGACAGCAGTATTCCAGTAGTCTGTTTCACATCTTTTAATTATTCAATTATAAATTAAAAGACAGGTAAATGATGCCAGGAGTAACGAAAACCATTCGCATATTGCATCAACGGCATAAAAAAAAAAAATAGTTATCCTCTTCATATGACTGATACTTAAATTATTCGTAACTGAAATAATTTGACATAGATAAGAGAATAGGATACCGCTGTCGGTCTGCCTCACCAGCGAACGCCAAACAGCCATGACATGAAAATCTTGACACGTCTGCTGCCATAGACATGTGTGATACAAGTCGCTAGCTTCGCGTCAGCGTCAGTGAGAAAATCCATAGTTAAAACAGAAAATTATATGTTCCTTTTCACATTCTTTTTATTTATTTTGTAGTGCATTTTTTTTTTTTTTTTTTTGCTATCTTGTGTATTTACTTTGCTGCAGATGATGGAGTTGGGATAATACATTATAATTATGACGTCCTGAAATACCAATACATCAGCCACCCCTGACTTCCCACTGGTAAAATATTTGTTGAATATTGTTTTTTTTTTTTTTTTTTCCATTTTTCAGTGAAATAAAGCAACAAGAAAACCACATATTTTTGTGTTTCCATTACATGTTTTGGTGTAAAGGTAGGTATCACATGAATAATAATAATAATAATAATAATGATAATAATAATAATAATAATAATAATAATAATAATAATAATAATAATAATAACAATAATGATAATAATAATAATAAAAACACTAATATGGTCTCAGCGGCAATATTGTTTTCCGATCTACTACCACCACCACCACCACCACCACCGCCACCATCATCATCATTATAATGATAATCGCCATCACCACCAACATCACCTTCATCATCATCATCATCATCATCATCATCATCATCATCATCATCATCACCCACCACCACCACAATCATCACTACCACCACCACCACTGTCATCATCACCACTACCACTACCACCACCACCACCACCATCATCATCATCACCACCACCACCACCACCACCACCACCATCATCATCATCATCATCGCGCAGGTTTCTCAGGAATGCTCCCTCCACCCCGAACAAGTCTCAATGGAATCAGCCAGCCTACTCCAGCCACGAGCGGAGTCAGCGGCGCCTATTATCTCCCCTACGGCACTTCTCCCTCGTTATGACTCAACCCGACGCGTCTTGCCACAATCCCGGAGTAATTAGGCCAGTATTCTGAAACACTCCACTCTCTCACCACGACTATTTTCAAAGGCCACAGATATGATTATCCTGGTTCTCAAGAGTGCTTCTGTTAAAAAGTATAAATCTCACTAATCTCTCACTAAAGCCATGAAGACACCCTTGAAAGCTCATGTAAATTCAACGAAGGCATTTTGAATAAGTAGCGAAATGCGGTGCAGAAATGTTTCAAAGTACGGGCCTTAGTGTTCACGAGCTATAGTATGTAATGGGTAATAAACCTCAGGTCTATGAGTATGCTAGATACTTCATACGTAATATTTAATTTGAAACACTGTCATTCCGGTACATCCATGATCCTTTACAAGTGATCTTATCGTGACACTATTATTTCTTCTCTTAAAGTTGTCATATCTCGCTATTAGTGTGAACAGGAAACACACACACACACACACACACACACACACACATACACACACACTACACTGCACTACACTACGCATCATTACACTACAATACGTATGCTATACAGTTGTGAGCACGCCCATCACTGTCGACCTGCACTGAAATCAGAACAGAAAATGAGGGAAGCTGCAAGAAGCCATCAGGCCAACACGTGGCATTTCCACCTATCATCACTATCCATAAATTTGTCTAATAATCTTTTAAAGCTCCCTTAATAACTCATCACTAACAACCTGATTACTGAGTACACTCCATTCATCTATCACTCTATTTGAGAACACTGCATGAATGTTCCCAGTGACCTCCATGTATTTCACAATACATGGAGGTATATTTCACAATACAATTCCTCCTTGGTATTTCATGGTCACGTGATTTTGAACGGCCAAAAATTAATGAAGCCTGAACACAACCAAGGATTATACGTACCTTGAACACAGTTGGTGTTCAAGGTACGTATAATGTATTCAACTGCGTCTGGTGGTGATCGTGGAGCCAGTCTCAAGAATCTGATATGCTCCACATGCACATTATAGAATATTTTGCCTGAGGTTCAGTCTTTGTGTTACCTAGTTCTTCGTAAACCATTTTATCTCAGAACATTACGTCACTCACTATACTGACGCAGTCTAACCTAATTTTGGCTAAGCATAGAACATGACCTTGGCCATACGCACAGCGCTTTCATTATTTTGCATTATTTTAGGAAATCATATTACACAATTCACTTCCCGTCTCAATAAAGACAGTAATAATGATAATAATAATAATAATGATAATAATAATAATAATAATAAAAATAATAATAATAATAGCAACAACTACACATTGTTATTATACAATAACACAACCAAAACTCAAACATAGCCTATTAATATTCAGCGAGAGAACAAATTCGCACGATACTGTAAGTTATGCAGCGGCAGCGTCTCAAAATACAGAATAACAGGACGGCCAACACCACCACCGCAATTTAAGTTCCGTCACTGGGAACAGAAGAGATGTATACATACCTCTTGATTCTGGAAGTCGCATCGGATGGTGACAGAAGTGCTGGAACAGGTGCAGTAAGATGGTATGTTAGAACCTGCCTTAGGACACTGCGCCACCAGGCCTTGAGCACCGCCGAGTAGTCCTGGCGACACCAACACCAGCACCAACACCCACTTTCCCATGCCTGCTGAAACTCCCTGGGACGCAGAGAAACGCTGTAGCTGTAAGTGTGGACGAGACGAATTTACGCCCGTTAGCACGGGGAAAGAGATGCGTGCCCTTTGTACTGGTGATAGGCGCTTTGCAAGGCGCCCTTCTGCCGTTTCCTCTCTCTCTCTCTCTCTCTCTCTCTCTCTCTCTCTCTCTCTCTCTCTCTCTCTCTCTCTCTCTCTCTCTCTCTCTCTCTCGTGTAAGTGAGCTGTCTTCGATTGTTTCTTTTTTTTTTCTTTTTCTTCTTTACATGAAGGTTTCTATTGCTTGTTAACTAGGTCTTCGCCAGTCTTCCAACATCATCACTGCACAAGAACAAACACACACAGTTTCGCGGTGTTACACATACACCCGTAGCACCACAGCCAAAAACAAAATAAGAAACAGAATAGCGAGGATCATTCTATACGTCAGCGCAGTACTACTCAAAATGCACTTATCTCTTAAGACAACAATATTCTTAAGTCCGCCATAGTATAAGACTCGGAGGGCAGACAGGCAGGGCGGGGAAAGCGGCTATGCTGATGGAGGTGGAGGAATGAAATGAGTGTCCCAGTGCCAGTGTCCTAGGGCAGCCTTGAGGGGAAGGGAGGATGCGAGGGGGGTTTTGTTGCTTCGCTGCTGCGGCCAGTAGACTCTCCAGCTATTGACGGCTTTCCCATCACCGGCTGTACACAACACATGTTTACTGGCAAGACGTCGTGAGTAATATAGAGATTAGGAGGAGAGTAGATTGTAAATAGTCCTGCATACAGTGTGGAGTCAATGGTGGTGGCGTCACGTATGTATGTATATATGTATGTATGTATGTATGTATGTATCTATGGATGTATTTATGTATGTATGTGTCTGTCGATCTACCTGTCTGTCTATCCATCTCTGACGTCTGCTCCTAAGTCCCTAACATAAATGACAGTGACAAGTTCTGCAGGCGAGCATCAAATTGCTTCAAGGAACATATTCTGAGACACTTCTGGCTGCACCTCGACAACTTTCAAAAGGCTACACGGGTTTTAATTTTTTTTTTTTTTTTTATCAACAGGAGAAACAGTCTTGAGAACCCAGCTAATCATTTCTGTGGCCTTTGAAAATAGTTCTAATGAGAGAGCAAAGCGTTTCAGAATACGGACCAAGAAGAGAACTACTCGAGAATTTGTTATGGAGGTTTCGGCTACAACCAGAGATGGCAGAGGTTTATTCCGCGATTACATTAGCAACAAGATGTACCCAGTGGCTGCTTGGACTCAGACATCTCAATATCCCAGAAGCAAAGCCAGCGACTGTGACTACCGCCGCCTCACCGCACATCGGCCTGCACCCACACCCAGGCCCGCCACGAGGGAGGCTTTTCCTGATTACTCACAGCAGCCGTTACATGTGTTCTATTCCTTTATTTTATGTTTCTTTATTTTTTTATTTTCCTTTCTTTTTATTTATTTCTTATTTTCTTATCAACCACTTATTTATTTATTTTTATTCTGTTTATCTATTTATTTATTTATTTATTTAACTGACTATATTATCATTATTATTATTACTGTTACACACATATATATATATATATATATATATATATATATATATATATATATATATATATATATATATATATATATATATATATATATATATATATATATATATATATATATATATATATATATATAGTTATTTTTTGCTATGTGGGGGGGAGACTGCCGTCACCAGCCAGAGGTTCACGGTTATTGGTTATCAGTGGGAGATGATTACATAATATCGTCAAGCTGCTCTTCATTTGTTTTATGATCCCTAATTGATCACGAAGATTATTACCCTAAGTTTTCCAAGCTAATTTTCTCCCTTGAACGTTTATCCGTAAGATTTCTCCCACCATTTTTTTTTTTTCTCGTGTTAGACTTGCTTCGATTAGGTTCAGTTAAGTTAGGTAATATCATAGGGTGAAATACACAAAGGTGAATTTTCGTGGGTGTAATTAACCTGGATTGAATTCAAATAGAAGCCTCTGATCGTAAATCTAAGTACAACAAGCACCTTACACTTTCATGTCATTTCATAGTAACAAACATCTGTATAAAAGTTTTGAATAATTTGTCGAGGCCATAAATTACTGGTCAGTTACCTATTTCATCTTATTATTAAATTTCAAGCGAGTAAAAATGATCATGTGTTTCATAGATACAACTATGTATGTATGCACTACATACTACCGTTGTGGTTAATATGTATATCTATTTACCTATCTATCTATCTATCTATCTATCTATCTATCTGTCAGTGTAACACAAAGAAAAATAAATGCTGACATACTTAATCACAAGAAAGAGAGGCTGTAATGATGATGAAAGTTGAAATGACTAATAAACTTGTATACTTGACACAAGTTAATTTGTTCCTCAATTACCGACAAAATTAATCTCTTACTTTATTCTGCTTACTTACTTTATTTTCCAGCACATCTGACTATACTGAAAACCTGTGTCAACCTTTAGTATGGAATATTAGGGCAAGATAGTCTACTGGAAGATCGCACGTTGTGACCATAAATTCTGACAGGTATCGTGACTGGTGTGCACGAGACCAGGGTTCTTCAGAGTACGGGCCGCGACTGGATCGCAAGCTGATGTTAAATGGGTCACTGCATAATAATGATAATAAATAATAATAATAATAATAATAATAATAATAATAATAATAATAATAATAATAATAATAATAATCCAAAAGTTGTCATAAATGAGAGAGAGAGAGAGAGAGAGAGAGAGAGAGAGAGAGAGAGAGAGAGAGAGAGAGAATGGGTTGGGGGAAGTGACACCATCGCGTACAAGTCTTCTCCGGTCAGGATTTGTACGCGTTCAGAATCTTCATTCATCGGTTTTTTTTTTTTTTTTTTCCTCTCTCTCTCTCTCTCAGTTAAGTTTGTACCGTGGGAGTGTAACGTAGTGCCCTCCTCAGTGACATACGGTTATACCGAACGCTTTGACGGATCGTTTTATTATAAAACAAGTCACTGTTCATTTGTCAAGTACGTGTGCACCTGATAGACACACAAGCCGACAGGCGTAGGTCGAGCGTGAGAGAGACTTCATCTATACGTCAGGTTCGTCTGAGCCGCCTCCCAAGAAGAAAGTTAAGTCATGAACAAGGCAGTACAGCGAGGAATTTCTGAAGTATGGCTTCGTCAGGTGTGAACAGGAAAAGGGAGAACCAAGGCCGTAGTGTGTGATTTGCGGTGAAGTTCTTGCAAATGAAAGCTTAGAGCCATCAAAATTAAGGAGACATCTCGAGATCAAACATCTTACCCCTCGCTGTAAAATCAGTCAAGTATTTCCAGAGAAAAAAAGGTACAAATGGTCAGTAAAAGTTTTAAATAAAGCAACCACTCTTAACGATAAGGCACACCTGGCATCATATTTAGTTTCTTATCGCATTACAAAAGAGAAGGTACCATATACAGTACGGTGAGAAATTTATCCTTCCGTCCGGTGCAGATATAGTAAGTACGATTTTTTATGGAAAGTCGACAGACAAGATCAAATGTGTTCCACTCAGTGATACAACAGTGTCTTGCAGATGAGTGATATCGCGGAAAATCTAGAATTTCAGCTGGTGTCACTTCTATAGTCTGATGGAGAATTTGCTATTCAGCTTGACGAAAGTACCGATATATATATATATATATATATATATATATATATATATATATATATATATATATATATATATATATATATATATATATATATATATACATATATAACTGTGCAGTACTCTTGGTGTACGTGAGATACGTACATGAAGATGAATTCTTGGAAAATATGCTTTGCTGATTAACCTTACTTCAGAGTGCTGAATGACTGCTTAGTTGAAATATACAAACTGAACTGGGCCAATTGCAAAGGAACTACAACTGATGGAGCAGCAAACGACTAGGAAAAATGGTGGGGTTGTGACTAAAAAAAGAAGCAGCTGGTAAAGACATAAATTTGAAACATTGCTTCATCCACCGTGAAGAGCTGGCTGCCAAAGGTATCCCAGACAATCTCAGAGGTGTCTTGAATGACTTGGTGAAAGTTATCAACACAGTCAAAGGAAGTGCGCTTAACAGTCGGTTGTTTGAACTCTTGTATGGGAGCTGATCATTCACACCTTTTGTATTATACAGGAGTTCGGTGTCTTTCCCGGGGCAGAATTCTACCAAGGGATTATGAACTAAGGATGGAAATTCACATTTTTCTTCTGTAGAAAAGATCCAGCTTGTTTTCCAGTTATGAGTGGATTTTGAAGTTTTCATATTTAGTAGATATTTTTCTGAAAGCTAAATGAACTTAATCTAAAACTGCAAGGAAAAAAAAAAATTATATTCCGAAACTGTGACACAAGGGTAGATGTGTAGTCCCAAGCTGGTTGGGTCCGAGTTGCCGGTTGTGCATTTTCCTTATAATGTTACCATGTAGGGCGAGGATACTCTCTCTCTCTCTCTCTCTCTCTCTCTCTCTCTCTCTCTCTCTCTCTCTCGACAAGAGATAAGATCACGGACCACACACCGACACAATGGCCATGATTTTTCTCTCTCTCATCATTATCATGATTTCTCTCTCTCTCTCTCTCTCTCTCTCAAGAGAGAGAGAGAGAGAGAGAGAGAGAGAGAGAGAGAGAGAGAGAGAGAGAGAGAGAGAGAGAGAGAGAGAGAGAACATTTCAAGCCTTCTGCTCCTGCCGGGCCGTAAAAAAAGAAAAGAAAAAAAAAAAAAAACACGTCGTTTTACATCCCGTGTGCTCCTGTCCACTGTGCGGTGAACTAAGGCTCCAACGGGAAAACTCCAACATTCCAACCAGACTTCTTGGGTCTGAACCAAATGCACTGATTCTGATTCCTACATCATCTTTCCGCTGTGCCATATCCTCCAAGACGTCGGCAAACATGGACTTCCAACTTCCTCTGTCTCTCGTAACTCTAATGAACTGCCCGCGTGTCATCCCTCTTCGTGCCAGCTTCACTAATCCATCCCTGTATGTTACTCTTTGCTTTCCTCTCCTGCTTCCCTCCTTCATTCCAGTTATGATCAAATTCTCCAGCCCTTCTCTTTTCATTACATGGCCGAAAAACTTCAGCTGTCTTCCTCTCACTGCCCCCATCAACTCTTTTCTCCCACCATCCCCAGCACTGCTCCATTCCTCCTCCTTGCCGTCCATGGAATACTCATCATTCTCTCCCACAACCACATCCCCATCGCCTCCAATCTTACCACTGTCTCCACCGGCAGCGTGCAACTCTCCATACCATATAACAATAATAATGATAATAATAATAATAATAATAATAATAATAATAATAATAATAATAATAATAATAGTGATAATGAAGACATACCGAAACGGGTGAAGTGTCTTTGGTTTTACTTTTTCAGGAAAAAAAGCTCTACGATAACAACATCAACACCATCACCACCACCATTGTCAACAACGGAAACGACATAAACAACAAAAGACAAAGAAAACATCAGCAACAACAACAGTAACTACTACTACTACTACTACTACTAATACTACTACCACTACTATTACTAAATAAAAAAATATAATAATAATGATAATAATAATAATAATAATAATAATAATAATAATAATAATAATAATAATAATAATAATAATATTATTATTATTATTATTATTATTATTATTATTATTATTATTATTATTATTATTATTATTACTATTATTATTATTATTATTATTATTATTATTGTTACTACTACTACTTCTACTATTACTACTACTACTACTACTACTACTACTACTACTACTACTACTACTACTACTACTACTACTACTACTAATAATAATAATAATAATAATAATAATAATAATATTATTATTATTATTATTATTATTATTATTATTATTATTATTATTATTATTATTATTATTATTATCATTATAGTTATTATTACTGTTACTACTACTACGACACTACTACTACTGCTACTACTACTACCACTACTACTACTTCAATTGCAATAGAAATAAATGAAGAAAAATAAAGAATGGAATTAATACAAATTATTAACAGTGAATTCATTATTGATTTCGGGATATTTTTTTTTTCCTTTGCCTTTCAATGGCTTCGTTCCAGTGCCATGTGTTGCAAGTGTGGTGTAGTTGGTGGGTCCTTGGATCGTGCGTGACATGAACCAGCAGCTCCGTGCACTGACATCCTACCAAGCGGCGGAAGTGCGAAGGGGAGGGGCGGTATCGAGGTACAGCCGACCTGATATCGCCCACCACCCCGGCCCTGACCCCGTGCGTGAGTGCCTGCCCATTACTGCCCACAAAACCATAATTTCCATCAAAAGCACCAGCAGATGGAACATAAGGAGGTCCGAGGGATTTACATTATTCACTGTTAAAATGTTGTGATGGTATATTATGAATTATGCCATCGCCTTGCAGGAAGATTTAGAGAGGATGAACGAATGAACGGACAGATGGCAAATGCAGTTTAATATCAACAAATGCAAAGTACTTAGCGTAGGTAGAGGAAATCCCTACAGTAGGTACACAATAAACAACGAAACTCTGGTAGGTTCAGGGTACGAAAAATATTTAGGAGTTATAGTTAGCTCTGAACTTCGTCTAAGAAAGCAATGCATAGAGGCCAGAAACAGGGTAAACAGGGTATTAGGATTAATTTTTAGGGGTGTTAAAAGTAGAAGGCCCGAAGTGATATTAAGGTTATATTTGGCGCTATTCAGACCTCATCTAGACTACGCTTTGCAGTTCTGGTCCTCTTATTACAGGAAGGATATAGGTCTATTAGAATAAGTACAAAGGAGAATGACTTAAAGGATAGAGGGGATGAGGAGTATTCCTTATGAGGCGAGATTGAAGCTGTTAAATTTATATTCTTTAGAGAGACGTAGGTTAAGAGGGGGACCTGATAGAAATCTTTAAGTGGTATAAGGGTTATAACAAGGGAGACGTGAGTAAAATTCTTAAGATTAGCAACTAAGAATAAGAAATAACGGGTTCAAGCTTGAAAAATCTAGGTTTAAGAAAGAGAAAGGAAGAAATTGGTTCTCAAATAGAGTGGTAGATGAGTGGAACGGACTCAATAAACAAGTTGTTAGTACTAAGACATTGGGGAGCTTTAAAAGAAGATTAGACGAATTTATGGATGGGGATGATAGTGGAAATAGGTATGTATATTTCATACAGGGACTGCTACGTGTAAGCCTGATGGCTTCTTGCAGCTTCCCTTATTTCTTATGTTCTTATGTACTAATGTGTGAATCACCATCACTTAGGAGGAGGGATTTTGTATTGAGATTGAGAGCCTTAAGAGGCCATGATGGACAATCAGTCATGGTGATTGTGTAATCATTGGGTTTGGTCAGACATTAGAACAGGAAGATCATGCAGATATCAGTTATTTGGTGTAGCATGACCAATCAATCATGGTGAACGCAAGTATAATCTTAATTAATTATCGTTCCTGTAGAGAAAATAATAACACTTAGGAAAGGTGTCAATGAATGAGTGGCATGACATACAAAGACCTATACCTAAGAGCTCTTTACAAGAATTAGCTCGTATAGTGATTTCTACATAATGTCATTCATCATTGTGTAAAATGTGATGTCTGATCCTACGGAATCAAAACATGTTTCACACACCAGTAAAAAATTCAAATCTTCAGTCAGAACCACTTACAACATGAAATACCATTACTATTTGTCTACCGAAACAAACGGTGCGTAAAACGAACATTATTACGTGTTCTTTTCTCAAACATTAGAAATTTGTGAGCCCTGAATGAAAATACTAACCTGTAACTAAATCAAGAACACGGAACTACTTATTTTAGAGGATAACTCTGAAGCGCTTGTAGTAAGTCTCTCTCTCTCTCTCTCTCTCTCTCTCTCTCTCTCTCTCTCTCTCTCTCTCTCTCTCTCTCTCTCTCTCTCTCTCTCTCTCCGGATGAGACATGTACAACAACAACATACTCAAGAGTTTCCTCACCACTAAATGCAAGACGGCCACGTTTTCTTTCCAGTCCCGCCACGACAACAATTCTGTCTTGTAATTGAATATATATATATATATATATATATATATATATATATATATATATATATATATATATATATATAAAGAGAACCAACAAACTCGTTAAAATTGAGCTTGACATGAGCTTCGTGTCGAATAACTGGTTGATTGATTGACTAATTGATTAATAAATGGATTAACTGATTGGCTTTGCTAAGTTTTGCGCAATTGCGCATTCTACTTGATAAAATATATATAGACGATTTACTTAGGCATTTCGATAACTAGCATTTAACTGTGCACTCAAGTTTTCCTAATATCGTGAGCATTACTTTAAAAGGAAAACTTTGTGAGATATAAGCATGGGTAGCAGGGGTCTGTCAGGCAGCGGAGAGCATCTAACAACCCCGAGGAGCGCTGTAGTCTGACGGGAACCCCTTAGTGCAATCGGCCGTGGCGCAGCGAGCAGCGGGCGCACAGAGATATTATTCTCTTCCCCGGTGTACTCTCCGACTTGCGGCGTTTGTCGGTATCCCTTTTACCTTTTCTTATCGCCCCCCTCAAGACTAACTCTTTGCCCTTGCTAATGTTCACGAACCCTCTCGATGAAGGACAGACACCACTGTAAGGGACAGATCTCAGCCCCCTGGAATGTGAAATAGGTAACAGGATTGTTCCTAATATTAGTACATTCTTAACTAAAGTGAACTTCGCTTTAAGAACTTATGATGATGCTCCCAGCGCAGGAATAACAAGGACTGATAAGGTGTGGAAGGGAGGAATATAGTGTGACATTACCTGTGTCTGCTGTCTGAAAGAAAAATGCTGCCGCTTCGGAGAGTAAGTGATGTGCATTCTCCGCGTCAGGATGTGGAGGTGATCCTGAGTTCGTGGTGGGGCTGTGCAGGAAAAAGAACGACACCACACACGTCCCTCCTAGTGAGAACCTCCAGCACCACGTGCAGGATGTCGCGGTGGCTGGTGGCCGTAGTGGCGGTGGTGGTAATGCTACAGGTGGGCCCGTGCTGTTCACTGGAAGCCAGGTGTCCCCCACAGAACGGAAAGGACAGATATTGCCAGTGCATCACGGAAAATGTTCGCAGTGGCTCCCAGATCACCATCAAGTGTGATTTCCAGAAGAAGGAGGTGAGCGTAGTGCTATGCCTATGTGGCTCACAAAGGGCTCAGAGAGAAGGGGGAAAACATGGTGAAACATACCACCCTTTGCATTCCTATTCTCACAATGAGACAAAGCATAAGGTCTTGTCTGGACTATCTCCCGAACCGAATGGTGTATAAATATGTAGATTACTATTAAATATATTACAAATATAATATAATAATTATAAGCTCAAGAATAAGTGTGCCAATCACTAAAGCTTTATAGCAGCCATGACGCACATGAATCATGGATACGTATTGCCTGTGCAGAGCCGGACACAATTTCGAACGATAGTGACAGAGGGCTGGGAACCATTCTTCCACGATTATTTACTATCTCTAATCTCCGTCTGTCGTAAGAGACAACAGAAAAAAAAGAGATCTTCCCTCTTCTTCACTTTCCGGAAATTTTATATACGTTCTGAAGAAGTTTTCTTGTTCTTGTTCTTCTTTTTCTCCTCCTCCTCCTCCTCCTTTTACGTTTTCTTTTTTCTCTCTCTCCTTTTTCATGCTTATATTTTAGTAGTACATATATTTTCCTTTTTCTTACTTCGATGCCACGAAGGGTAAGCTTATGTAGATAATATAAAACAAAAATAATAGCAGTAGTGGCAACCGTTGTTGATGCAGTAGTAGTAGTAGTAGTAGTAGTATAGCTTGACTCATATCCCTCTCCCCCTAGAGACGCATAGAAATGAAAACACATCACGACTTGTCTCACTGTGGGAATAAGAATACACAGGAGGGGGTTCCTGGTCCCCTCTCGCCTCACAATTGTAGTCTTTACGATGAGTGAGGAACGCGATGACAACATTCTTCCTAGCAGCTGTGGAACGTGTGACCAAAAGGGAATTAATGATGATGATGATGATGAGAAAGCTGGTGTAACTGTGGTAGAGGATGATGAAGTCACGATATAAGACGTATTTTTGCCTGTAATGTTTATCACAGCTGTGTGTGAGTGTGTGTGTGTGTGTGTGTGTGTGTGTTGTGTGTGTGTGTGTGTGTGTGTGTGTGTGTGTGTGTGTGTGTGTGTGTGTGTGTGTGTGTGTGTGTGTGTGTGTGTGTGTGTGTGCTTAATGCTTCACCCCCTACAGGACGTAGACCTGACGGAGAACCTGTACCCATTCGCAAAGTCTAAAGCTCTGAGTGCCTCTGTGCGGGTCAGCAACGCCACCAGTGTGAGGGTGACGCAGGGCTTCCTCGAGGAGTGGCTCAAGATATTGTCAGTGGGACTCGATCTCTGGAACTGTGGCACCGTTACCTTGTCCTCCGCACCACACATCTACCGCCACCTGTCACACTCCTTCTCCACTTTCATCGGTAAGAGTGTGTCGCCAACAAAAGGTTTCCATTACCCCTGATTGTCTAACTCACATTTTATTATGGTCGTGATAAATGCGACCTCTGCATGTCTTAACTACTTGGCACGCACACACTACATGTTTGTCCACGCCATGCAACTATATCAAATGTTGCAAAATTCTCTAGTCTATAGAGTTATATGAAAGTATGCAAATATTAGCCGTAGATTTGTGTTGCGGGAAAAAATAAATCCTTGATATATATATATATATATATATATATATATATATATATATATATATATATATATATATATATATATATATATATATATATATATATATATATATATATATATATGTGTGTGTGTGTGTGTGTGTGTGTGTGTGTGTGTGTGTGTGTGTGTTCCAAGTAGGCAGCTGGATATTCAATAATAATGGTTACACACTGCTCTGACATATGTTGGTGCTGCAGATAACAGTTTAATAAATACAAAAGAGTTGGCATGTCATGTAACAACATTGCCATAAAAGTGTCGTTCTCTATTCTTTGTTGATAAAGTAAACTGGTGACATACAGGGGGAACAATGGATGCATCGAGTACGTATCCCCAAATAAGAAAACGAAGTTGAACAGCTCATGAATAGTTTAGACGGAATACAAGAACATTTTGTTCTTCTGAAGCCATAATAAAGTCAGACAGTACTGCCCAAAATATATCTTACTACACTTGACTCTATAGCATAAGGTCAGCTCAGCACTAAATACTGTCTCATCTACACTTGCGTGACTCTTGTTTTTGTTATGGTAATCAGTGATATCAATAAATCGTCACGTATGGTGGACTACTGTTGATATATCTAAAGTTCACGAAATGCAGAAGTGTTGATTTATTTATTTATATTATTTTATTTGTTTATTTTTTCAAGCGAGTTACACTTTGGAAAGTCTAAAGTGAATGGCGGTCGAGGGAGGAAATCGAGAAATTGGTGGGCACTGCTGTTAAACTTTTCGGGTGGATTGGCGAGCTTATTGGTGATGTGGCAGGGATTAAGGTAAATTTTCGGAAACCCCTAATCCAGCTAATTTCGAGACAATGGGATGACTATATGTTGTAAGATGGAGACGAAAGGAGGCAGGAAGGAAGCATGACAGTACACATTTCCCCAATCGCGGTGAACGAATACTCGTAAGGTAACCGAAGCGGGTCACCAGATTTCGGAAGCCTCAACTCCACTTCCCTCATGAACCAATCCGTATGTCACACTCCTTAATTTTCCTCCCTTGGCTTCCTCTCTTTTAATCTCTATCAGTATCTTCATCAATAGTTTCATTATTTTCTTCATCCATTTTCAAGGTCAACAGGCATACCTGGTAACTCGTACTTGTGTCGGACTCGTCTGTTTGTGCTGGCGCTATGTGAAGCCTCGTTTCGGGTAGCTCACAGCTCAAACACTAGCCTAACCCCTAAAATATAAATATTACTATTACTTCCATCACTGCTAACAGTAATGGATAAACTTGCACGCTTCAGCGAACACACTGCACGCACGCAAATTATTTTATTCATGAAAAGCCTCAAACATGAATGTATACTTCCCCCAACGGTTTCAAGAGTATTTAAAGAGAAAAAGGCATATCATAATTCTGGACGTCATCCTCAGACATTAAGAGAAATACTGTCATATCATCGAAGAAAGTGTGCACGGCATACTCATGATTTTGCCATCGGCAAAAAGAGCCAGTCGGGCAAGGATTTAAGTTTCTTCCATATTGTTGTGCCCGCCTCTTCTGCAGTTTCAGGAATCTCACTCACTTACAGGTGAGTGGCAATGCACTACAGCGTTCTCGGGTTCGTTGTCCAGAAAGCGACGAGGCAAGCTTACGCACTCAGGCTGACTTATTTACAGAGACAATTTCAGCACACAGCAGTATAGCGCCACACTGAGCAACACACTGTCGCTACAGAACACAGTACAACACAATGCACAGAGAAACCGCACGTCACTCTCTTACGGTTATATCACACTACTGTAAACACCAAAAGTTGCAACTAGCTCTCGTAGTGGTCAGACAAGCCGCCCACAGCCTCACAGGTACTTGTCTCTCAGTTTTGCTGGTAACGCGGTGGTGCTGGTTCTCGTTGCACTACTGATAACCCAGTACTCTCTCTCTCTCTATCTCTCTCTACACACACACACACACACGGTACAAGGCTTGTAGCTTCTGCAGAACTGCAATGCATCTTCACTACTGCCATTGTTGCCAACGATACACCGCGCCGCAACAATATCGTCTGGTAAAAGGCTCTTACAGGTGACAAACTTTACGTCATATTTTAAATTCTATAAGAAATAATAGAAAAAATTCAACAAATAAAAAAAAAAAGTTGAAATATACCATTATGTCAATCTGCTGATGAATGCCTAAATATGCTCTCAGTATTTTCATTAACAAATATTCAGTAACTATCATTTCCTGTAAAACAATAACTCGTATTAAACATTATGCTTCTTTCTTGATCCTAGGTATTTTACAAAAATTCTTATTGTCACTTGCCTATTATTGGACGCTGACCATTTTTGTCAAATTTTCTTTTCTTATTCCAATTAGTTATTTGAGTTTTCTTATCCCCGTAAAATTAGTATCCAAACAGGTTTCAAATTAGTAACATTCATTGTGTTAATCTGCTGATGACAATATGCTCACTTGCTCATGAAAGTCCATCTATCCAAATGTCGATGACATCTCAATTCATATAAAAAAAAAAAAAAAAAAAAAAACGCACTGTTTCTGCAGGAATCGGATTGGTGGGCTGCCAGGTACCTGAAGTCCCTGCTAATTTACTGAGAGACAGATTCACTGCCAGCCTCCTCATCAAGCACAGCCAAGTAGGCATTGTGCGTCGTGGCGTGCTGAATGCCGTTTTCAAGGCAAGTAACTCCTGATTTCGGTAGTAGCTAGAAGTAGCAGTAATAGTAGTAGTTTACTATGTAAAAATATGCAGCAGTACTGCCTTTTCACGCAAAATAAAAGATTGCGCAAAATAAAAGATTGCAAGTGCTGCTTGCCAAAAAAAAAAAAATCTTGCAGCAAGAAAAGCATATGAACACTGAAAAAAAAAAATCATCACATCTAGGTGACTTATCACAATCTTGTTTATAATTATATTGTGTGGTGTTATGAATTTAATTCTAGTCCACATTGTATATGGCATCACCCACATCACTTAGTTTGTTTTTTTAACAAATTTCATAGTCTGTTTTCTCTAACTCTTTGTGAAGGCCGAAGAACCTCCATTTCTCCCTACCCTAACATTCTCTTATTGTTCAAATTCTGTGTCTTTAGTAATGCCTTTCACATTCTTTGTGTTATCTTTCTACCTTCCATGTGACTTTCCTCTCCTGCTAGCATCTTCAGTTTCACTCTCATACACTTTCTTTACAAACCCTTGCCTTCATCTCAATGTAGCAAAGTTTTTTTTTTTTTTTATTCTACCAACTCCATTTGCACAGATGCACATAACATCTCATATGTATTCATTGCTCTTTCCCTCTCATCTTGACACTGTACATATCACTCAAATGTAACTCATCTCCCTAACGTGCACTCTTGACATGCAGCTGTACCCTATTTCATATCCAAGTCTTCAATCCATACATCAATATCGGCAGTTGAATAGTATTTTCTTAAACCTTTCTTTTCATCCATGGAGCCATTTCTCTCTTTTAAAACCTTTGCAAGTGATATTTTGTGAGATACTTAACCTTCACAGCCTTTTCTCTTACTTCAACACCTTTCCATGTTGATGTAACAGTTCCCACTTTCATAAACCTTTCACCTCCAGTTACACCTCTACCATAGCCACCTCACACTTTCCAACTGTTGGCACACTCACCTTATAAAATCTATAGTCACACACATCCACTTTCTTCTTCTCAAAAACTATCACCACACTTTTCCCTGCATCCATTTTATCATCTTGTACACACACTATAAAATTGATCCATCATTCTCTGAAGTTCCTTTTACTTCCCATATCATCAGCTATTCACATGCATTGCACTTAGATCAACTACAAGATTTTTAAAACATATAAAGTCTAATATCAAGCAATGTGATGGGTAATTATGCAGGTGCGGTACATAGTGCTGGAAGACTCATTGGTGGATAAGGTGGAGGGCCCAGTGGCAGCAGAGGGTTCTTTCCTGCTGAGCCAGCGGGATGTACATCGCTGGAATGGCCTTGTCCTTAACAACGTTACCATACATTCGCTTGGTCCTGGTTCCTTCAATCTCACTCATAAGGTAAACACACACACACACACACACACACACACACACACACACACACACATACTTATATGCACACAACTCATGTATTATTACTTATGTGTGTTCTTTTTGCAGGCCAGTAAGAGGGAGAATACTCATAAAGTGGAGGTGAAGGACTGCTTAGTGAGTCAGGTAGGCCGTGGTGGCATCACAGCCCAGGGAGATGTTGCTGTAACCATCAAAAATAACATTTTTAAGAACTTGGAGGATGGAGCCCTTAAAGTGAGTGCTATGTACCTCTTTCTCTCATTTGGACCATATATTGTAGAATGAAATAAAAATTACTGCCTTCACTTGACTTTTGAGCCAATACTCTACAAAAATGTTCTTTTCAGGGGGAGGGGAGGAGTAAAACCCAAGTTAAATTTTGCAGATCAGTGTGAGTCGCGATTTAAAGTTCCAAGGAAATTTGGTGCAAGCAGCAGGGGAGGCATCACTGCAGGGAATCCAGTGTCAGAATTTAACTGAGATGGACACAAATATGATCTACATTACACTTGACAAAAATAGAACTGAACTTCTCGATGAACTCTCATTCAATCCATTTTCAGCCTCCTGTGGCCTCTCTCAGGTGATACTATATATATATATATATATATATATATATATATATATATATATATATATATATATATATATATATATATATATATATATATATATATATATATATATGTGTGTGTGTGTGTGTGTGTGTGTGTGTGTGTGTGTGTGTGTGTGTGTGTGTGTGTGTGTGTTATGAGACATCATGTGCTGTATATAGATTTTCTACATTTATCCATATTCTTTATCTTTGTCTTTCTCTGTTTTCCATCAGATGTTTAAAGTTGTGAATGTGGATGTGCCTCTCACTACCATAGTCTTCAGCCACAGCACTTGGGTACTACTAGCCATACTTTTACTGCTAGTACTGGCTGCTGGTGGTATCCTTTACCGGTGGAGGGAAAACAACAAACTACAGAACCAGAGCCAAAATAACTTCCATTCCTACAATGGTGTCTCATCTTCAGCACAATATCAAGCTAACCAGCAGGAGGTTAACATGGTGCAAAGCAATGTATCAAATCGAGCCTGTGACAGAACAACACTGTAGCTCCAGTGTGCAGTAGAGGACTATTGATGACTGGATTAAACCATATAAGATTATTAGTATTTCACAAACTACGGAAGCAAAACCACATTTTTTCCACCACTTTATAGCACTGAAAATTAACTGTATAAATCATCAGAATGTAATTAAGCATCATAATGAAGTGAAATGCCCATCATTGTTTTATAGACTTCCATTGCATATATAGCAAGTCAAAGATTTTTATTTATTTATTTATTTATTTATTCTTTTTTATTTTACTTTTTTTTTTTTTTTTTGTCAAATGAACAGATGAAATATGCCTTGTGTTTGTAAGTTTTGTTAGTATGTGAATCTGTGTGTATGTGTGTCTAGTTGCATTGTACAGGCCTTGAGCTAAAGCTCATTTGTCCTGTCTCCATAACCACATTTACCCAGTTTCTCTTTAAACATGTGTACACTGTTTGCCATAACCACCTCTTCCTTCAAATCATTCCAGATTTCAATAGTTTGATACGGGAGGCTGTATTTGTTGATGTCACTCGAACATCCACTCTACTTATTTTCTTCCCACACTCCCTCATTCGTCCCTCTCCCTTCTCCATTTATGGTTCCAAGTAATTTCTGTCTATTCTTTCTATATTGTTTACTAATTTGTACATTGTTATCAGGTCTTCTCTTTCTCTTTTTTCTTGTAATGTTTGTAATCCCATCTCTTCAAGTCTTTCTTCATAGCTTAAGTTTTTCAATTCTGGTACCATCTTTGTCACTATCCTCTGTATTCTTTCCAGATTCCGTATATCTTTTTTTCTATGTGGAGCCCAATTTAGGCTGTATCATGCTTGTTATAATTTTCTTCATAATTTCTTTATCTTAATAGTCAAACACCACCCTAACATTTGTTAAAAAGTTGTATGTAGAGCCAAATATTCCATTTATGTGCCTTTCAGGTGATAGTGTGTACTGGATCATTACTCCCAAATCTTTTTCTTCATTACTTTTCATTATTATTTCTCCTCTCATTTTGTAATTCCATGAAGGTCTCTTTTTACTTTTTCCTATTTCTAACACATGACATTTTTTGACATTAAATTCTAGTTTTCATCTTTAGCTCCATGCATGTATCTTGTCAATATCCTTTTGTAACTCCTTGCAGTCATTTTCATCCTTTATTATTTTCATTATTTTTGCATCATCATCAAGAAGATTTATATAACTATTTAGATCCTCTGTCATATCATTTACATATATTTGAAACATAACAGGTGCCAACACATCCTTGCGGCACTCAACTTGTCACCGCACCAACTTGGATTAGTCTCTGATTACTATTCTCATATTCCTCCCTTGTAAATAATCATCCATTCATTTCAATGTTGCTCCCTTTAGTCCTCTTTCATTCTCTGACTTCCATGTAAGACTTTTATGGGGAACTTTATCAAATGCTTTTTTTGAGATCCAGGTATATTACATCAACCCATCTGTCCTTCTCTTGCACTCAATCTATTACTCTTGTATAAAAGCTCAGTAGATTTGTGACACAGGATCTCCCTTTCCTGAATCCAAATTGCTTTTCTGTAATTATCTTTTCATCTTCTAAATATTGCACCCACCTATCTTTAATTACTATTTCACAAAGCTTGGTTACAATACTTTAATGACACTGGTTTGTAATTTAATGGTTCCATTTCATTTCCCCCTTTGTATATTGGGACTATGTTATATACAGAGTGCGTGTGTGTGTCCAAGGCCCAGCAAGTATTAATGGATTAGCCAATGCATTCATTACATGGAAATCAACTACAAAAATTAGTGTGCTTTAGAAAGATCTTCAACCAGGACCAGCTTAAAGCCAATGGAACCCAGCATCTAATGATCCTCTCACACTAAAACAATTTATGCATGTCCCATCAACTACACACACTGCAACATCTTGCAGTATATGCCTAACATGATGTAGCTGGTTTTACAAAGAAAAGCAGTGATTACAATCTTTTCCTAATTCTAAAAGAGCCAACTGTTCTTATTTATAATATTGCTATCCTACCTTTTTACACTGTTTTAATCAAAGAAAATTATGTTTGAAAGTGTTTTGATTTCAACTCTAATGTATGGCTCTGAAATATGGATAACATAAGAAGAGAAGCAGAATACAAGCAGCAGAGATGAGAGTTTTAAGACTAAAAACATAAAAGACAAGAAGAGATAAAGGCTGAAATAATAAAATCAAAGATGATGGAGCTGTCTCAGTGTTGAGAAAAATAAACACAGCTCAGTTGAGGTGATTGGGACATCTTGAGAGGATGGACAAGGGAAGAATTGCCAAAAGATGGGAATGGGCACCAAACCTTAACAGACCAAGGGGAAGACCCAGGAAAAGATGGAGAGATGCAGTTAAGGAAACATTGGATAGATACATGCCAGAAAAAGAGGAACTTGAAGACAAGAAACTATACAAGACAGATGAGGTTGGCCCAAGTGACAGAGATTCATCTCTAACTCAGAGCCAAAGTAAGAAGCAGTAACTTTAATTAAAATATGCTAATTAAAAATTCAGTGTTAAAACTGATTTCACATAAAAAGTGAAGCCTCATTGAAAAATACTCCCTTAAGATTTTCCAGTTCCTGAGGCCATCTCTGAAACTAGCAATAAAATATTATATATAACAAAACAAAGAGCTAATTGAAAAAACCACACAGTAAGTCATCTTTCTTTTATGGAATATAAATCTTTAAGATAATTATTAAGAAGAGTTGTGAGGCTCTATTTCCTATTTGTGATGTTGTGATGGTCATAGGTTTGTTGTGACACAATCATGAAAGTCATAGGTCTGTTGTGATGCAATCATGATGAAAAAACATTATGACAGTCGTTATGACTGTCATGACTGTGTCATGACAAACTTAATAGTGCGCCATGACAGAGCTAATAATTCTGATAGTTGTTGGACAATTCAGAATACTGCATCACGATGGATCTAAGAATGCGTCACAATAGAACTACATAGACAGCACATGCGTCAAAATAGACCTATAAATATATTGTAAGTGTCATGACAGAGCTAATAGTCATAGCCTTGTCATAGTCTTGTCCTCGGTGATCAGTTCCTGCAACAGGTGCTCCCACTGACCATACCATATTCTCTTGGTTATTCAGGAGCACACCCACAAAGATCTCTACCTTCATTGCCATTTGGTCACCTCGTCCTTTATTTTCTTTTTTGCACGTGAGCTCTGTATTTCACTACCAGTGTCTGGGTATGGATGGCCTGCAACCTCAGCTCACACAGTAGCACCAACTTACATTGATGTGAAGGTGCTGCAGAATGTGACTCATGCAGGTACTTGCACAACTGAGGTCTCTGGTGGCATCCCATCCCTTTTTATATTTCCCTTCGTCACCCAGAGGAATGAATATAATTGATACTATCATGACACCATCATGACTGTCATGACTTGGTCATGACTGTCTTGCCCATCATCACATTTTTGTGACATCAAAAATTAGTTAAATTTCAAAATTTTACAAATCTTGATGTCATAGCAGTCATGATGTTGGGATGATCATAGATCTGTCATGACACCATCATGACACTCTCATGATGCTATCATGACAGACCAATAATCATCACCAAGTCTCACAACTGCACCAAATATGCTATTCTTGATGCTGTCATGAAGAGAATCTTGCATGTGTGATGGAGGCTTTAGATCACTCAAGTGAGGTCAACTACAGATTTCTGAAGATTTTTTCCATAGGTATCATTGCCAACCCTACTGCAGGAGCAAAAGCAAGATTAAGAACATGGCAGCCAACACAACAGCAGCAATGGTAGGCAGCTGCCACCTATTTATTTTTGGTGGTAAGAGGCAGTACTTGCCCATATTTTAGCTTTCTCCACACAAAAAGCCTGTTTTCCCACCAGGTCCTCAACATTCTAGGAGGTAGGAGATGAAAAATATAGAAAATAGAGTCGTGCAACTCTTCTCAATATTTACCATGATTAAAATTCAAAATCTGTACATACATCAGTTAATATCACAGGGCTCCTCTAATCTCACTGAATCCTGAAACACCTATTTATAAAACGGTGTCCTGCGAGTTTAGGTACATACTTCGAGATTTGATAGTTCGAGTAATTCTAAGTTGAAGACACTCCACATACATATGTTGTTTTGCTTTATTTTGTGAGAAATTAACATGTAAGTTTTGTGTTGTGGGAACCGCTCACCTGGGTGGGTCTCCGCCTCCTTCCTCCTCTCCTTGGCTCGCTACGTACTTGAGTGGTGCTGCACAGTATTAAGTGATCATTGTTTGTGTACAGTCTACACAATCAAAGCCTTACAGGAAAGTTAGCAAATGACAGATTAAATTTTTGTATGTGTCAGTGAAGAAAATGTACAAGTAACACAGCAATACAGTGGTTGTTAAATGCTACTCTTAAACATACATGGCAACTCACTGCAGCTGTCACCCCCTTAACATCCAATAGTAGACACCTGCCAAAACGATAATTACTCCCAGTGAGGTCTAAAGCACTGTTCAGGGGGTGCTGTGAACTTATCATTAAACCCAGCTGTGACCTCACTGAATGTTTCCCTTTGTGTCTCACAACACAAGGGGAAAGTCACAGCCTGCCCTCTAAAGACAACTCTCTTCCTCCACACAAAACTACAAGCACCTAATAACACACACACCCTTCACTTGAAAATTTCAAAATTATCATGGTGACTCCTACACCAGCCTCGGAGTACCCATCTGGGGAGGGGATCATAAATGTCCCCAGGTCAGACTGCCTTTCTGTCGACGATCCTAAGTGTTTTGACACCCCCTCAACTTTTTCTTCATTAACTTCTGCAACATTCGCAGTCTAAGATCTAATTTTCAATCTGTAGAACACCACCTTTCCTCCTCTAAACCTCATCTTTTCCTCACTGAAACTCAGGAGTCTGAGGCAACTGACAGTAGCCCCTTTTCTATTCCCTCCTACTTTCTCTACCCTCATTTTCGATCCAAAGCTGGATGTTGTGTTTATGTGCGCAATGACTTAACCTGCTCTTGTGCCCACGCTCTTGAATCTTCCGAGTTTTCCATTACCTGGCTACGACTACAGAGTCACTCTCAAACTACATTTATCTGTGCTGTATACCTCTCACCTAACTCCTCTGACTATAAGAAATTCTTTGACTACTTAACTTCCAAAGTGGAGCACATTCTGACCCTCTTCCCTTTTGCTGAGATCTCCATTCTTGGAGACTTCAATGTTCACCACCAGCTTTGGCTTTCCTCTCCCTTCAATGACCATCCTTGTGAACTAGCCTTCAACTTTGCTATCCTCCATGAACTAGAGCAATTGGTGCAACACCCTACTCTTATTCCTGACCGTCTTGGAGATACACCCAACATTCTTGACCTTTTCCTGACCTCTAATCCTTCTGGTGACTGTTCTAATCCCTCAAACTACTGTCCTATTGCTTTAATTTCCTGCCTATCTAAAGTTTTTTAATATATCCTCAACAAGAAGATTCTTAAACATCTATCACTTCACAACCTTCTATCTGATCACCAGTATGGGTTGTCAAGGCCGCTCTACTGGTGATCTTCTGGCTTTCCTTACTGAGTCTTGGTCATCCTCTTTTAGAGATTTTGGTGAAACTTTTGCTGTTGCCTTGGACATATCAAAAGCTTTTGATAGAGTCTGGCACAAAGCTTTGATTTCCAAACTACCCTCCTACGGCTTCTATCCTTCTCTCTGTAACTTCATCTCAAGTTTTCTTTCTGACCGTTCTACTGCTGCTGTGGTAGACAGTCACTGTTCTTCTCCTTAATCTATTAACAGTGGTGTTCCTCATGATTCTGTCCTGTCACCCACTCTCTTCTTATTATTCATTAATGATCTTCTAAACCAAACTTCTTGTCCTATCCACTCCTACGCTGATGATACCACCCTGCACTTTTCCACGTCTTTTCATAGACGTCCAACCCTTCAGGAAGTAAACATTTCATGCAGGGAAGCCACAGAACGCTTGACTTCTGATCTTTCTAAAATTTCTGATTGGGGCAGAGCAAACTTGGTATTGTTCAATGCCTCAAAAACTCAATTCCTCCATCTATCAACTCAACACAACCTTCCAGACAACTATCCTCTCTTCTTCAATGACACTCATCTGTCCCCCTCTTCTACACTGAACATCCTCAGTCTGTCCTTTACTTATAATCTGAACTGGAAACTTCACATCTCATCTCTAGCTAAAACAGCTTCTATGAAGTTAAGCGTTCTGAGAAATCTCCGCCAGTTTTTCTCACCCCCCCCAGCTGCTAACTCTGTACAAGGACCTTATCCGTCCATGTATGGAGTAAGCTTCACATGTCTGGGGGGGGTGGGGGGGGTTCCACTCATACTGCTCTTCTAGACAGGGTGGAATCAAAAGCTTTTCGTCTCATCAACTCCTCTCCTCTGACTGTCTTCAGCCTCTCTCTCATCACCGCAATGTTGCATCTCTAGCTGTCTTCTACCACTATTTTCATGCTAACTGCTCTTCTGATCTTGCTAACTGCATGTCTCCCCTCCTCCCACAGACTTGCTGCACAAGACTTTCTTTTTTCTCACCCCTTTTCTGCCCACCTCTCTAATGCAAGAGTTAATCAGTATTCTCAATCATTCATCCCTTTCTCTGGTAAAGTCTGGAACTCCCTGCCTGCTTCTGTATTTCCACCTTCCTATGACTTGAATTCCTTCAAGAGGGAGGTTTCAAGACACTTATCCTTCAATTTTTGACTACTGCTTTGGATCCTTTTATGGGACTGGCATTTCAGTGGGCATTTTTTTATTGGATTTTTGTTGCCCTTGGCCAGTGTCCCTCCTACGTAAAAAAAAAAAAAAAAAAAAAAGACAGTTGATGTCTTGACATGTAAGTGACATTCCTCATCAATCAGCTGACTGCCAGTGCATCTTTTTGCTACAGTGAAGATGCCTTTCACATTCAGTAACATTGGATATTTGGACATGATATTGATGTGATCATATTCATGACATGATATTCATTCTGTGATGGGAATGCCCATGTTGGAGCAGCATGGGCACACACAAGTACCCAGAAGATACCCAGATAACAGAGTATTCTACAGTGTGTCAGCATTTCCATGAGAAAGGATGTTTCCCTGGTACTTTTGCAGCAGCTGAACATAATGAAGCACCTCAAGCTGGTATTGTACAGACAATACAAAACCCCATCATCAGTACAAGAATACAAACACAAATACATAAAGGGGCAAAATTCATTGAACATAGCACAATTTGATATCAATTAGAAAGAATATCAAATAATTTCAAGGGACACTTACAGGAGTGCAGAAACACTAGGTCGTCATGAAGCTGGTAAGTTGCCATGTATGTTTAAAAAGTAGCACTTAACAACCACTGACATATAAAAATTTAATCTGTCATATACTTACTCTTTCCTTTAAGACTTTAACTGCAAAGATTGTGCACAATGATCACTTAATGCCATGTGACACCACTCGAGCACGTAGTGAGCTGAGGAGGAAAAGGAGGTGGAGACCCACCTGGGTGAGCAGTTCCTGCAACACACAACTTACTTGTGAATTTCTCACAAAATAAAGCAAAGCACAGCATATGTGTATTGAGTATTTTCAACTTGAACTATCAAATCCTGAAATATGTACCTTAACTTGCAGGACACCCTGTACAGAGGTATGGGTTAGGATATGCACAGATTTTGACACAACTGAAATCATTATTGTATTGTACTCCTTGGAAACCTCAGTTAGGAAACTAAAGAACAAAATAAATTAAGAGTACCTAACAACAACCTACCTAATAATATTTCCAGACATCAAAAAGTCTTGGGTGAAGAACATCAGTGGCATGGGATAGCTCAACCACACAGTGGCACCAGACAATTAGGGCCATAAAAAATAAGCCAAAGGTGAAGGCAAGAGCAATCCATAGCTGTTAAATGAAATTATACTTACTTGGCTGGGACATAAGGCAATATAATGTATACATCAGGTAGAGTGGCAATTCACCAAAACACATCCAGAAGTAGGCACCAGCAATGGTACCATCAGTTCAGTAACAGATGAGTAAACTGTTATGATACTTCTTATGATCAAGTAATTTATAATGACCAAATCATACAATCAATTCCAGTTAATATTTATGCTATTCTCTAGCATTCCTTTACTGCCTCCCACAACTCCCAGCACCATTCAACTCTTCCTAACCATTCCTCTCCCTTCATCACTCCCCAGTATCATCACTTAACCATATTATGTATTCCATAACAGAGATAACAGAGTTTAAATGGATCTTGCTATTTTATGTCATAAAGCGGAACCCTGGAAGGTGAAGAAAAACAGAATGAACTTTGGCAATCCTGTCACATACGTGATAATCGATAAAATTAGTAAATATTTCTTCTTTATTTAGCGAGAGAGAAACATCTACAGAAAAATCCTTGTACACAGACCATCATCAGCCCAGCCAGCTTTGTGCCCCACAGAAGTGAAGGGAAATCATCCCATCATCACCATCACACAAACCTTTTGCATTACGTAGGGCTTCTTCCATAAAGATGATTATGATAACAATACTGTGAGCATTCCTCTCCTGGCACACACTCACTGCATCCTATCATCTTCTCAATTCTTAGCAAAAATTACAATAACAACATAGTTGTGTCTTGATGAAACACAACTATTCAAACATTTCATTAACATCATACTGCTATGTGGTAAAGAAGTCCTAAATATCTTATAATGCTTCCAAGATCTTATCCAAAGTAAAATTATATCAATGACAAATTATTCAGTGATAAATGTAACTTTACATATCTACTTTCAACATATATACTAGTTTTTTTCAAAAGGCTCTTTCTTAACTGTTATATCAGTGTCTCTTGGTAATTATTTGGTCCATTACCAAATAAGGAGATATAATAAATACATTACATTTCATTTATCACTTGTGCTGCAACATAAACCACTTCTGCCTCTCATTGCAAGTGTGCACACACACACATGCACGCACACACACTCACTCACAAAGACCATGATTCCTGACCTCCTCCTCCTCCTCCTATTGTCATAAGTAAAACCACACACACACATACACATCTAGGAGGGCAGAGCTACTAGCCTTCAGCTGCTGCCAAACAGAGATGGTGCAGTTACACTTCTACTTAGGGACACATCATATGAAATGAGGCTCCAGCTTCAAGGGAGACAAGCTATGCCTGAAAGGAGATTAAAATCCTGGATCTCTCAATAGTTGTGAGTCAAGCATGCTAACCACCGGGCCATTAACTTCTCTTTCAAATGTTGAGGACTATAATTTCCCAGAATGAGATGTGGAGGTGAGCCACATATCAGGCCACCCAGCATTGAACACTTGAGCAGCAGTAAGGCACACTAGGAAGTATTCCATGACCATAAGCTGGTCCTTACACCAGAACCTGTAAATAATACTCACATTTTAAGACTAGTTATAAAGAAGTACTCAAAGAAATACAATGAGCTACTTTCCTCAAGTGACAGGCTGTTAGAGCAGGTATCCAGTGGGCTGATGTGGAGTATGAATGAGCAAGCAAGTATGCATTTGAGTATATGCAGCAATGAGCCAAGTAATTATGTCTCTTTAGACAGTCATAGGCAGAGTGGCACTTCCCTTGGTGATATCTCCAGGGAAGAATCCACTACCAACAACAATAAAAAAAATAGGGCTGTTTGAGACAGTTTTTAAAACTAAATAACAAATTCATACATGAATAAGAACTATTATTAAATCTGTGCATAAAATGCACAAATGAAATGCATAAAATGAAATGAAAAGCACCAATTTGATGAAATAAATCTGGTATTAAAACAAAATCTCAAGAAGCACCACACTAATCCTGATAAACCTAGAGATCAAAGCTCAGAAAAGTCTCACAAGGTCACTCTTATGAGATGTGCAATTCTCAAATATCTTAAGAAAGGTAAACTGATAAAGAGCAGTGCTACAAGGGTAAGTAACTGCTATTAATATGGAAGTTTTCACATAATACGCTATCCCCAAGAACTATTAATAAGGAGGCCATGAAAATGGTATTTTTGTCTGTGTCCCAATACTGGACAGTTACAGCATTGTTCTCAGCTTGGATGATTCCAAGCCATGCAAATCTATGTTTGTGCTACAGTAATTAAAGCTTATGTAAAGACAAACCATTAACATCTTATCCCATACAATCTCTTAAGGATAAACAATTTTTGAGACAATGATGCCCCAGTTACTTTATTTTTTAAATTTGAATATGAAAAGTGGCTGAAAATGTTAATGTATTCTCAATTAAGTGTATAAAGCTGAATGAATAACTTAAGTACTTGAAGCAGATCTAAACTTACAACATTAATGGTATGTGTCCCCTCAACCTCATCTACACTGTTGGACACGAAACACTACTGGCCACAGAAAGATCTCCAAAGGACACCCATCAAATAGGTGAGAGAGTTTTGCGCTCATGTTCAGTGAGTTCTGGATGCCAGACATCTACAATGAGCACAAGTCGGAGGGAGTCTCCCTCATGCCACACTTCATGCTCCCAGCTGTCATCAAATACAAAGATCTTCCCTTCCTCCCACGTAACAGTCTTCTCTGCAACCTTCAAAAGCACCCCTTTGGGAACCACAAGGCCCAGGTGGGCTCGAAGGCGGCAGTTGGTGGGGCCAGTGTGGGCATGGACGTGGGTGTGTGGCTGCACCACGCTGAACTTGACCTGATGAACATTAAATGCTATGTATACTCAGCTTTACACTTGAAGAAACACTTTATTACCTATATTTCTGGCCAAAGTGGTAAGTCAACTCCTGTTTTTTACAAGATAGATATTATTGGCCACAAGCTCCCCAATCTTCCACTCCACATTTTTCATCCTCTCTTCACATCCTTTCCTAATTGTCCCCCCTCCTCTCTCTCTCTCTCTCTCTCTCTCTCTCTCTCTCTCTCTCTCTCTCTCTCTCTCTCTCTCTGACATTTACTTTGTTTCACAATCTAGCAATCTATTCACAATCCATTGGAGAGGTCTAATTTAACTTTGTCTTCTATTCAGCAGACATACTGACAAACAGACAGAAATAGGAGAAAGTAGGGAAACTAAGGTCATAGTTAGTCTTAAGGGATGAATGAGCTGGAAAAAAAAAAATCTTCTAGAGGTAGATAAAGTAAGGTGTGTGTGTGTGTGTGTGTGTGTGTGTGTGTGTGTGTGTGTGTGTGTGTGTGTGTGTGTGTGTGTGTGTGTGTTTACTTAGTTGTGGTTTATGGGAGGGGAGTAATCTCATAGTATCCCATCTCTATATATATGCAGTTTGGTCTTAAAAGCATGGACAGTTACAGCATTGACAACGTCTTCACTGAGTTCATTCCATTTGTTCACACTTCTGTGAGGAAAACTATACTTCTTGATGTCTCTTTTACAGTTAATTTTCTTTAGCTTCTTACTGTGTCCCCTTGTACTCTGTGTGTCTAAAGTTATAAAATATTCTTTGTCCACATTTTCCATACTATTTATCATTCTATAGATGTTTATTAAATCCCACCCCTCGCTCTCTCTCCTATTTTCAATGGTAGGAATTTCCAACATGCTTAATCTCTTCATAGGTCGACTTACTCAACTCCATAATCATCTTAGTGACTTCTCTTTGTACTCTTTCTAATTTTATAATATTCCTCTTTATATATATATATATATATATATATATATATATATATATATATATATATATATATATATATATATATATATATATATATATATATATATATATATATATATATATTAAAGTTTATTTGTCCTGTCTCCACAAGTACAGTTTACAATTTCTCTTTAAATTTACTCACACTAACAGCTGTAACCACCTCCTCCCTTAAAACTATTCCAGAGATTAATGCTTTGGTACAGGAAACTATATTTCTTGGTATCACTCAGACATTAACTCAACTTAATCTTTTTTGTATGTCCTCTCATACATCTATCCCACTCATCGTGTGTATGTGTGTTTGTGTGTGTGTGTGTGTGTGTGTGTGTGTGTGTGTGTGTGTGTGTGTGTGTGTGTGTGTGTGTGTGTGTGTGTGTGCATGGAAAGGAAGTATAATTAATTTCATGAAAATGAGGCCTATATTCATAATCACACAGGCACACAAACACACATACATACATACACACACACACACACACACACACACACACACACACACACACACAATAAGCCTATTATGGTATAGGAAGAGGGGGGGAGGGGGGACCACAACACTGTCTCTATAAGAAAAAACAGTAACATTGGCAAGGAAAACAGAAGTGGGGAAGTAGAATATAAAGGGAACATGGAACCAGACCAAAAAGGATTATTTACACCCAACAGAGGATCAGTTGATAGTGTACAGCAACAAAAATGGAAGGTTTTTCTTAGGATTTGGTGGGGAGAACAGAAGTAAACACAAAGATGTGCCAGAGAAGGTTACTGAACCTGGAAAATTATACTGAAAATTTATTTGAAAGAATTAGTCATGGAAGAGGCCCAGGCTAATCAGCATAAAGAAATTAATGAATTGAAAGCCATGAACTAAGTTAAAAAGTAAATGTAATGTTTTTGTGAAGGAAACTGAGGAACATAAAAAGAAAGTGGAAGGAAATGTTAAAACTGCTGTTAATTTAAGTGGGAGGAAAGATGCATGAAAAAAAGCTTCAAGAAGGAGAAAAGAAGTTTGAGAAAAAAAGTGGAAAATATGGAAAAACAAATGAGAGAGGCCATGCAAGGTGAGAGTGCAAATCCTGATGAAAAAATAGAGTAGTAATTGAACGAGGCAAAAATAACACAGGTGGTGAAAATAATCAAGAGTAATGAATCTCTTGTACGGGAAACTATGGATAAAAAGAAATGTGTTATTGTCTTTGGGATCATGGAAAATAAGGAGAATAACAAAGTAGTAAGGGGAAGAGTTTAAAAAGATAGTAAACAAAGTGGTGGGAAATGTACATAAGGAGGGAAGTTGCTTGGTGAATGAAGTGGAAGAATATCACAGAATTGGAAAATTCAGGTGAATTAAATTTGTCACAGAGATGCTGAGGGGGCTCTGGCAGGAGCCTGGAGGGTGGACAAAAAAGAGGAAACAAAAAACATATGGTAGAGATGAGACCTTAATGAAAAGGAGAGAGAATGGTTAATTAAACTGAAAAAAGAAGTAAAGGTAAAACACAAGGAGAAAATGGAAGAGCAGGAGGAGGTGTTCTATTATTGAAGTTTTGAGGTGAGGAAGTGGTATTTGAACAAGAGTGAGGACAGGGAAACAAGTTAACAAGTAAAAAATGACACCTGGAATGTGGCATACACAAATATATAAGGGAATTAAATGCAAGAAAAATCCTGATATAATGGGCCTTACAGAAACAAAGTTATATGATGAGTTGGAAGCAATGGACATCAGACAAAATAGATACAACAAATGGAAAAGAAGTAGAAATAAGAAAGGAGGACGAGTGATGTTTCTAGTTAAGAAAAAGAAGGCATAAATGTGATTGAGATAAAATGTGATAAAAAACTAGCAAAAGCCTTAAAAATAGGAGTGGAAGGAAAACAAAGGAAAAAATGGCATTTCAAAGCAGCATATGTACCACCCACAACTAATGCCTGCATAATGGAAGAATATGAAGAAATGGTAAGAGACACAAGGAACTGTCTAGAGCAAATGCTATGAGATGAAAAAGTTATAATGATGGGAGACTGAGGTGTGCTGGGAGGCGTGGTGAACTGAGGGAGTAGAGTCATCACAAGGAAATAAGTTATTACAACTGGCAATGGATAATGTATTAACACAATGGATAAAAGAGAATATAAGATCTGGAAAGGATGGGGAAACATAGTGACTGGATCTTTTATTTAGAAAGGAACTGGAGGTAACTGAGAATGTTGAGTGTCCACTAACCACAAATGACCATACTATTATAGAATTTAAAGTAAATGAGGAAGTAGAATGTAAAAGGGATGAAGAATATCATGCTGGAAAACTGAACTATAGTATGGCTATAATAGTGCTGTCATTTATTCATTTTAACACACTTCTCGTCCCCCTTATGTTTTGGTGAGATCTTGTGTGGCGTCTCCTGCACGCCTTGTCCCACGCTCCACAGTTGAGCCTGACTCAGCCTTGGGATTCGAACTTAGTGGCTGGCGCTCCCTTGTATTCTCATACTTATATATGGCAACCAATTGATTCTACTGTTTCTCTGACACCACTGGCACCCTGAGCACTCCTTGGGCATCCTCAACAACCACTACAAGCAACAAACAAGACTACAAGCAAATAAAGACTTGTACAAGGCAGACTTTGACAACAAAGTTTTTTTTTCAGGAGCAGATGAGATGTCCTACAAAGTTACAGGGGGCCCCAAGGAAAATGGGATAGGTTTCTTAAAGTATACAGAGAAGGTGAAAAGAAATTTGTACCTAAAATAAGACCAAAACAGCAGGTAACAAAGCCTGGTTTATTAACATATGTGACATAGCAAGAAGAAAGAATGAGGAATCATGGAAAAAAGGGAGAAAAAGAAAAAAAGAATGAACTTATAGAATAATTACAAACAAGCAAGAAATTATTGCATAAGGATCCTGAAGGAAGAACAATGTCAATATGAAAAAGATGTAATAGGTCCCAAACTCTTCTACAAAACATGTGAATGGCAAATTGAAAAGTAAAGAAAGCATAAAGACAACAAGGGTGGATGGGGTTGTACATGAGAGCCTGAAAGACATGGTGGAAATGATAAGTAAGATGTTCAACAAACTTTTACAAGGAAAAAGGAATTTATCAGACCACCAGACATACAGGAAAATAGAATAATGACGGAAATTTAGTTAATGGTGCAGGAAGTTGAGGAGATCAAGAAGCTAGATGTAAGGAAAGCAGCAGGACTGGATGGAGTGTTGTGATGGATACTAAGAGAATGCAGTTAACAGCCTACAGAAAAATTACATACCATCATATGTGAGGACATGTGTCATATGAGGACAAACATTGTGCCTATATTCAAGGGAGGTGACAAACAAGACCCACTTAGTTACAGACAAGTCTCACTGACAACTGTGGTGGCAAAAGTATGTGAAAGAATAATAAAAAAATAAATTAATTAATAAAAAAATAGACCAAGTTTTTGTAAGATAATGAAATCCTCACAAAATGCCAATTTGGATTCAGAAAGGGTAGATCTTGTACAAACTTGTTGTGTTATTACTATAGAGCGATTGATGTAATACAAGAGAGAGAGATGGTCAAGCAAACTGCATTTACATGGACTTCAGGAAGGTGTTTGAAAAGGTACCACAAGACTTACATGGAAATTGGCAAAGATCGATGTGGTCTAAATGAAGCATTACTAAAATGATGGAAGATTTCTTTAGGAACAGAGATGAGAACAATAATAAGGGACCAGACATCAGGGTTATGGCCTGTATTAAGTGGGGTCCCCCAAGGATCAGTGCTGGCACCTGTAATGTTTGTGGTGCATATAAACAATATGCTATGTGAGTCTCTTTGCAGAAGATCCAAAAGTAGTGAGAAGAGTGAAGAACATCAAAGAATGTGAGAAAATGCAAAGGGATCTAGATAAAGTGAAGAGTGGAGCAATATATGGGAAATGGAATTTAACCCTGGGAAGTGTAAAAAGATGGAACTTGGAAAGAGTAATAGGTGTAGATAAAAGTTTAACATAAGAAAGTAAACAATTAACAAGACAACTAGTGAAAAAGACCTGGGAGTGCTATTTTCACAGAAACTCTCATCAGAGAAGCATATCAATAAGTAAATAGTGAAACTCTTAACATATTAAGAAATATGATTGGCCTTTGAATATATGGATGAGAAAATTATGAGAAAAATAGTATCACAATGGTATATCCAAGACTATAATATACAGTGGTAGTTTTGTCACCACATGGAGGGAGAGAGAGAGAGAGAGAGAGAGAGAGAGAGAGAGAGAGAGAGAGAGAGAGAGAGAGAGAGAGAGAGAGAGAGAGAGAGAGAGAGAGAGAGAGAGAGAGAGAGAGAGAGAGAGAGAGAGAGAGAGAGAGAGAGAGAGAGAGAGATAAGGAAGTTGGAAAGAGTGCAGAGAACAGAAACCAAGATGATACCAGAGAGAGAGACTATCAAGGATGCAATTTCCAACCTTGGAAAAGTGATGAGAGAGAACTATACAGAATGCTGAGCAGAATGGAAAAACTGAAGAGGGAAGATCTATTTGTCCTGAATGAAAGAGAAACAAGAGGGCATGGAAGAAAACTAAAAGCAAAAGGGACATCCAGAAGTTTAGCTTCCATCATGGAAACATGGAATGGACTGAAAGGGAATGTGGTCTGTGAAAGGAATATTCATGATTTTAAAGAAAAGCTGGATAAGAATAGTTATGCAGATGGGACAATAAGAGCATAGTTCCTCTCCCGTATGCCACAACTAGGTACAACACACACACACACACACACACAATAAATCAAGTTGGTGCGAAGTAACAAGTGGAGTACCACAAGGGTCTGTGTTGGCGCCTATAATGTTTCAGGTCTATATAAATGATATGACGGTGGGTTTAAATAGCTACATTAACATGTTTGCAGATGATGCAAAATTGATGAAAGTAATAAAGAACCAAGAGGATTGTGAGGAACTACAGAGGGATATTGATAGAATTTATGAATGGAGTAAACAATGGAAATTAAAATTCAATATAAAGAAGTGCCATGTAATGGAGATGGGAAGAATTACGTAAAAGGAGACCTTCATGGGAGTATAAGATGGGAGGAATCACAATACCAAAGAGCAAAGAAGAAAAAGACTTGGGAGTAATAATTCAAGACACGCTATCACCAGAAAAACACATCAATGGAATATTTGGCTCTACAAATAATTTGCTAGCAAATATCAGGGTGGCATTTAATTACCTAGACAAAGAAATGATGAAGAAAATCATAACACACATGATACGCCCCAAACTGGAATACGCAGCAGTGGTATGGTCTCCACACAAGAAGAAAGATATAAGGAAATTGGAAAGAATACAAAGAACAGCTACGAAAATGATACCTGAATTGGAAGACCTAAGTTACGAGGAAAGACTGGAAGAAATTGGATTACCAACACTGCAAGAAAGAAGGGAAAGAGGAGACCTGATAACAATGTTCAAATTAGTAAATGGCATGGAGAAGATAGACAGAGATGACCTAGTTGTAAAAGTGGAGGAAGGAGATAGACGTACAAGGGGACATATGAAGAAATTAAAGAAGAGTCATGTGTTTGGGAGATATTAAGAAATACAGCTTTCTGCATCGAACGGTTGAAATATGGAATAACTTAAAAGAAGAGGTGGTTGCGGCAAAGAGTGTGCACATTGTTTAAAGAGAGATTGGACAAATTTGGGTATGGAGACAGGACTAATTGAGCTTTGGCTCAGACCCTGTACTATACAACTAGGTAAATACACACACACACACACACACACACACACACACACACACACAGAGAGAGAGAGAGAGAGAGAGAGAGAGAGAGAGAGAGAGAGAGAGAGAGAGAGAGAGAGAGAGAGAGAGAGAGAGAGAGAGAGAGAGAGAGAGAGAGAGAGAGAGAGAGAGAGAGAGAGAGAGAGAGAGAGAGAGAGAGAGAGAGAGAGAGAGAGAGAGAGAGAGAGAGAGAGAGAGAGAGAGAGAGAGAGAGAGAGAGAGAGAGAGAGACAGAGAATGATGAAAAAAGGATCTGTAAGCAGCTCCAGCCAATGACAGCTGCCATGAAAAAAAAAAAAAAAAAAAAAAAAAAAAAAAGCTGACGTCACTTTGGGAAAGAAAAATAATGTATAGGAAGAATGCTTCATGAGATTTGAAGCTAACCATCTTTATGAAGCTCTTATAACCATAATCACGTATATTCTACTATATCTAAAAAAAATTTTCAATAAACTCAGTTCTACAAGAATAAACAAAATGGGAGTTAAGATCTATTGTGAAAATTTTTCCTCAGATATCTCCACATGTAAACTTCATAAAATTTCTTAAAAATACACCACTCTGATTTAAAACTGGATAAACATAAACAAACAAATAAATAAATAAATATCATAGGAGATTATTGGCCAATGGGTGAAAGCACTGAAATTTAAGTCAGGAAAACACAGTTGAGGTTTTATGACTCAGCAATAAACTGAGGTAGAAAGCTTTAAATTGAAGCTGATGGAGTGGACAACAATGCAGTAGTGTTACTGAGGGACTTGAATACTATTGTATTCTGAAATCCAAAAGATCACGTTTACTCCATTCTGATTGCACTTTTCCATTATGACTATAAAATTACCCAAACTACCCCAACACACTAGCACTCCCAAATATTTTGCTTTAGTAGCATATAGTCATATTCATCAAATCTGAGGAGTAACCAAAGGCCTATTATGGCACAATAATGGCAAAAATAGAGTATACCAATGAAAAAAAAAAGAAAAAAAAAACCCAATCCACTTGTGTGTTGTCCATTTGTGTTTCAATTGAAGATGAGCCAGGCAGAAAGAAGAATGGCATGGCATGGGTTATGCTGAGGTAGTGTAATGCGCTCCCTTGTCCAAACTGGCCCATGCAGCACGAGATGCATACAATAATTGGCTGCATGTCACCTGGCCCTTCAAAATACATGATAATATTTCATTTGCCACTCTACCACTATTTATCACTGTGAAGGCAGGATGGCATCCAGTATGGCTTGCTAACAGCCTTGAATAGTGGGACCTTCAATCACTCCATGTGTTTAATTCTGGCTGCCTCACTGCTCTCTTTCAGTCTTTGGTGGTTGGGGAAACATATACTTATCTAAAAAAAATGGTCAGTGCAGTGAATAAATCCCTCTGCTAATAATCTCCTCAAATGTATCAAGTTTAATGTAGGAACTGTTTCAAGTATATAACAACATTTAGGACCATTACCTGCCCTCTTTTACAGCCTGCAGCTGCTGGAAACTGTTCTATCAGAGAACAGGTCCTTGGAGCTTTCACACAGTTGGCTGTGATCTTACGTCCTTTAGTGAACAACTCATACTGCTTCCAGTCTCCAATGTCCCTAAGGTTTTCTGCTTCTGGGCGAAACCCATCCTGAATTGGCAATCCCAGAAGGGCCACACCTTCATTACGAATCACCTCCCAGTTTTCCTCAAGTTTCCTGACAAATAATATGCAAGATTAGATTAATAAAAAAACATAAAGTAGTGTTCTTAATTTTGCCATGCAGTTAGAAGATATCACTACTCTAATGATAATTTCACCCTGTAAACCTTATATGTCATAACAAGTCTATACTCCCACATCAGAAAAGAAACAACAGGCTTTTTTTTTTTTTTTTTGAGAAAAACTTGAGTGGAAAAAAAAAATTTATATATATATATATATATATATATATATATATATATATATATATATATATATATATATATATATATATATATATATATATATATATATATATATACACACACACACACTGGAAGGGCAGCAAAAATGTAGAGGGTCTTACCATGACCACTCTGATTATCAACAGACACTTGTGACCCATGCATGGCAACTATCATACCTCCAGACAGCTTTTTATGTAAATATGTGCCAAGAAATTCTTTTAATGGCTAGCCATACTTTTAAAAAAGCAGTGGAGGAAGAAGTATATAAGGAATGATCATAAAAATCGTTAGTTGATGGCAATGGTAAGAACATGTGAAGAGAACACTGCAGTTGATTGAATGAGGATTTTCAACAGGAAGAGGAATACATGTATATGGGCTAATGGGAACTACTTAGATGAAATGAGAATAGCAAGTGGGTATTTTTACTACTGGATTGTTTCCATGAAACACCTTTCAACACAAGATGGCCTACCAGTATACACCATAAAGAGGAGTACAGAACAGGCTATGGAGATTTATCAACTTTAAGTGAATTAGTTTGCAACATGGTGAGTGTTTTAGTTGTGAAATTGACTGATGAAAGGATTTTATTTATTTATTTATTTACTTATTTTATTTATTTATTTATATTTTTCTCTAAAAAAAGGAAGAGGCTTGAGGTTGAAAGATTCAGGGATGAAAAAATAAATAAAAAAATGAGAGGAAGAGCCAAAAATGCATGTTTGATGGAAAATAATAAGAAAGTGATGAAGGAAGAGATGCATACAAAATTGTTTTTTTTAAGATAGAAAGAAACAAAGCAAAGTAAACAAAACAAAAAAAAAAACGTAAGTAAAAGTTTAAGGGTTGAGAAAATAAAAGGATAATACAAATAATAAAACAGAAAAAAGGTAAAACAATATGCTGGGAGGAAATTGAGGATGTGAGAGCATGTGGACTAAATGTGAGCAATGAGAAATGAGATGAAAGTTGTTGTAGAATTAATTACTCTCCCAGTCCCTTGTCTTATCCACATATACATATATACATCCTTCTGAAAAAAATTTCTGATGTAGTTTTGAAAAGCTTTCACTTTGAATTAAGTCATTTCCTAACAAAATTTTTCCCTTAATACAAAACAATTTAAATGTGAATACATTCAGGCTGTGCATATGGTAATTTAAAGGTGTATTTCAAATTTTACTGGTTTTCTGTCACTACAATCATCATTACATTCATCAATATACAGGAATTAAGATTTATGAGTAACACTAGTACAAGAAATGCTACTAAGAATTTTACATGATCTGGTAAGGGAAAAGGAATACTGGAGAATGATATTACACTGACCCTTGTGATGCCACTGGTCCCATTGCTCAAAATCAAATAGATATATAACTCACAAGAGATGGAAGGAAGTTAGCCTTGCAGCCAGATGCCAACTGTTTGGTTTGTCTCAAGTTTCCATGCAAGCAACACACCTGAAGAAGACCTGATACGTTGTTTGTTCTAGAGTCCAAAGAGGTTGTGAAGTCAATCTGTCAACATTGTAAAGGGATCGCTGGTACCTATTGAGGAACATGCCCCTCTCCACTGCTTCATCATAAATCTGGAGGAAAACTATGATAAGTCCTCACCAGTACCATGAGCTGGGATTTCCATTTGTACATACAATGTAATAATCAACTAAGCTCCAAGAAACAACCCAAACTAGACTCACAGTCCTTATTCTTATACTGTATTGTCTCCAAGAGAGTATCATTATTCATGAGAGATAAATAGGTGCCCAGTCAGAAATACCATCATAAAACCATCATTTTATGGAACTCTTTACTTAGTAGGCATTATATACAAGTGAACTTATTTAATGATTCAAGACTATTTTTGAAGTACTATATCCATAGTCCATCTGTTTTCACCTTGTAAGCTTCTTCAACCTTCCCTTGTCGCTGCAAGGCATCACCCAGGTGGAAGAAGAACCGCTCATCCTGTGTTCCCTCAGCCATGCTTGCTATACCCTTTTGCATGTAATATGCTCCTCCAGTCACATTATTATAAGTTGTCTTCAGCACAAACCCATAATGAACCTGTGAGAGAGAGAGAGAGAGAGAGAGAGAGAGAGAGAGAGAGAGAGAGAGAGAGAGAGAGAGAGAGAGAGAGAGAGAGAGAGAGAGAGAGAGAGAGAGAGAGAGAGAGAGAGATAACAATAACAGTGAATAATATACTATAATGGTTCTGGGACATGAAACATAAAAGGACAAACCCACACATCAGCCTATTAAATAGACAGATATGATAAACAGAAAAAAAATCTACATTCTGAAAGCAGAAAATGTTGTTTTAGTTATAAGGTGACTGCTTAATGCAATGATGCACACCAAATTTTCCTATCTTGTGAACTAAGTGGAGGAATTTGAATATTTTCTGAAGGGGGTGGAGTGATGATTAGAAGATAACACCGCTGGTTTCTCTGTCCGAATCACATCTAATGGGAGAAATGGAGCCACTTTTCTTATTTGAACAGCCAAGACAATTCAAACTTGAGTTTGGATTAAGGACAGGTATTGAAAATTTTAAATTGGCCTGAAATTAAATTAATTATTTCAACTTCTAATTATATGGGTTCAAATTCGAGAGGGTTGACTGTATTGCGCTTTTCACCAACACTTTCATCACAACAGGAAATCATCTCCACAACTGATATACATGCAACTCTGAGGTGGTTTGTATGTGAGGTGATGTACACATGTGAACCTGCACTAATCTAACATAGGAGTCCTGGATGGTCATGTTGTGACTGGCTGGAGAAAAAGGATTGTGTCCTGTGCAGCTCTCATTGGCTCAATTGCTCATCCCTATTCTCAAAAAACATGACATTAGCATCCCCATTCTACCTAAAAGAAAGGGAGCTTGAGCTTCTCAGTGGAGGAATCAGATAGCTAAATATTACAGTGGTAATTATAGACAGTAGTTGAAATTTTGGCACCTACTAAAACTTGAAAATGATCAGATTGGTCCCATCACTCTTCTGATTCTGAAATGCTATACCCTTTAAAAAGCTCCACATCTGAGCTGCGATGTATTTCGATTTCAGCTCTTTAATGGTTTTTAGACCCAATTACCTTAATTCATAAAAGTTAACTATTGACAATTATCATTAGTTTCTGTTTAGCATTAGCATAATTGTTTTGAGTTTCTTGTTTGCTGTGTCCAACACTGTATATATACATTAACTATGAGTTGTGTTATGCATGCATTTGTTATGTTTATTATGTTTGTGCCTATTGGTTCCATACAGTTGACAAGTTGATTCAGCTCACAACTCCAAGGTAAGCCCATATACTGTACTCTGTTCTGGCACATTTCACTAACTTGTTCTGCCACATTTCACTAACCTGAGCAAACCCATCATCTGGCCACTGCTCCAGCACTGCCTCAAACACCTCCTTGGCAGCTGAGCCCTGATTCATGAGTAGGTAAGTAACACCCATGTTATTTCTCAGGGCAATATCCTCTGGGAAGCGTTGTAGGAGTCGCTGCTGCACCCTGAGGGCCTTTCCAAAGAACCCTGAGGAAGCAAACAGAGCAGCTGCACCTCATGGTTAGCATCATCACCCATTCCTCTCTTCATTTATACAATTATCAATCTATGAACAGACTGCATATGTGTAGTAATGTTTATAATAACTATGGAAATAATCTCCATAAAAATCTGTGAGAAAATGTATTCTAAACAAAAATAATTGTGGTAAAAAGATCTTCAAATGTAAATGGAAACAGAATTAATGAGAGGAACAGAGCATGCTGCTCTGTTGGCCATGAACCTTCTGGACAAACCTCTGAACTTCATACGGTCGATGCACCTCTCAGCTGCTGCTCGCAGTAAAGGGAGAGGCACCAGGGCAGGTTCCTCATCAGCTAAATCCAGGAGTGAGCGGTAGGTCACGATTGCTTGTTCCAGTTTAGAATTTGACTTTTCAGTCTCTGCCAGTTGGTCCAAAGACCTGGCACGACCATATATAGCTCTTGCTGATTTAGGGTTGTAGTGGAGAAGAGCCCCAAAGGCGTTGAGGGCTTTTCCTGGGTTCTATGCAGGCAGAGCAAATAGCAGGGTAGTCAGGCTTGGCTTGGAGTCAGGCCATGGTGGAAACAGGAGTCAAGTGAAAGTCAAGATAAAGATGAAGGACATGAAGATAGAGAGGAAAGCTAACAAGAAGTAAGGAAAACATTAACACAAGGTATGAGGGATGTGTTTAAGTGATGTGTAGTATACAGAGTGAATGAAGTGGGAACTGTAAGGATGACAACATATAAGGATAAGAATGTGTGGGTCATGTAGATTAGGATATATTTGTTATAAGAAAAGAACATAAAAGGCTTCAGAATATCTAACACCAATCAATCAGTGCCATTCAGCAAAGTACTGTATTGCAAAAGAGAAAAACAACTCATCACAAAGACAGGCGCAAAGGATTAGCAAATAAACAAATATAGAAAGAGACTCCTTAAATCTAATATTGCTCTTTATCAGGACTGCTGATTCAAATTACTCTACTCTAGAAAATTTGGCTTATAAAAAATTACATCTTTGCAAGATAGGTATGGCTACATCTCAAAGGCCTTTGATTTATATAAAAGCACAACAAATATCATAAACTGCATAGCAGATACTATTGTACTACTATAATAATAGACACAGGGATTTGGAGGGATACAATAATTTAAACTAGGATATATGATATTTTCAAATTTATGAGGCATCACTGAAACTGTAACAAAAACAAATTAAAACAACAAATTATGAGTAATTACAAAGTGCAATATTTCTATCAGCTGATAAAAGTATAAAATAATTCTTAGAAATAACCACTGATGACTTAAATCATGCATATTCAAACAAAACTGTATTTTTTCTCTGAAATAAACAAATCTATTAAAACAAAAAATAAAACAAAATCATAGATGTGAGATTACTGTGTCATGTGTAGGAAAAGGTTTTCACCACAAGAACACAAGCAGACCATAAGACTCACAAATAGGTAAAGACTAAGCCCAGAGATCAGAGAAGCCCACCAAAATAACCTTGATGCTTGAGCATGAGCAGAACAGACCTACAACTACATCAGGATGAGTCAGAGGAGTCATCACAACTGAAACTCATGATGCTACCTGTTTCCCCACAATGAGACTCAGCCACCGACTTTGAGAGGGGGAGCGCAGCCTAGTGAATAGATACACAACTAACAGGTCAATGGCGGTGGCATTCACATCATATACACCCAACTATAATATCTTAAAACTAATAGTAGCACATAAAAAAAAAATTATATTATGCCCATGACAGGAGTTGGCAGCACCACCTATGACAATACTATTATGATGAAGTTCTGATCACAGTCTCACACCTTTCTCCATGTAAAAAATTAATTAATTAAAAAGTAAGAAGGGAAAATAAGGCAATCCAATTTTGAAGAAGGCATTACTTTCATTGGTTTGTCACTAATTCTGTTGCTCTCATCTCAACAGCAAAGTATGCAGAAGATTATGGTAGTTTGATGACTGCTTAGAGGCACAACTTGGGCTACAAAAATATGGCATTTGTTGCAAATAACTCTGGCTGTGCAAGGCTTCACAGTGTAGGTCTTCTCAAGCTACCACACTGGCACACATCTTTCAACAGTCATTCCACATGAAGCCAACTATCTCCAGGATGTCACCTATAAACCAGCTCCAGATATATCACAGATAATGAACTGTGGAACAGTGGAACTGATCATTAATTATAGGTGTAAAAGTTCTTCCATTTGTTATTAATTCTCTTTCAAAAGTAATGTAAGAGTACCAGAAAAAAAATTTCCAGGAAATGACCCCAAAAAACAATACATAATAAATATTAATAGGAAGGAATTGCTGTCATTAAAACAAAATATTCCTTATTGGAAGAAGTAATTTAACTGCAACACTTTTTAAATTTCAATTGATCATAATTATATAAGCACTGAAACTCAATAAACTGCAGGCAAAACTTTGAGAAGTCATGAAGCCCAAGTCAACTGTACTGATGATGGCCATACATAATATTCATTAGCTGACTTCAAATGGAATGACTCTCTCTCTCTCTCTCTCTCTCTCTCTCTCTCTCTCTCTCTCTCTCTCTCTCTCTCTCTCTCATTCGGCATTTAATACAAAATATGACTTAGTGTTTGGAAACCTTGATTGCTGCCACTTTCATACCTAACTACTCCCCAAACACCACTACAACCACAGAACACAGGATGTCTACACACAGGGAATTTCAGAAGGATAGTGACAAGACAGAGACAGAGGAAAAGAAGGAAGTATTAGGGACCCTAGAAAGACAAAAAGCACCATTTTAGAAATATACAGGAAGATAAAGTATTTGTACAGCATGATAAACTACAGGGGCAATGAGTGCCTGTATGTCATTTACTATTAATTCAACAATTCAAACAAGTTCTACAATCAATTTTCAAAAGTATATATCAAGTTAAAGGTATACTGTATTCCCAAACTAACAACAAATATTCAAAACAACAAAATTTCTTTTGTTAGATCAATTAAAACTACAGTATAAATCAAAACCTAAATACAATGTATTAATATACCCTTGTTTTATGATCTGTTTCTGAACACGCCACACATGAATATTCACATTTGCCAAATCTGTTTCTCACTAATTTCCACAAGTGTTTGGACTGGCATGATTGGTGAGCAAGCACAAAGGATGAAGTGGAGACTCCTCCACACTCTAATCTTAAACTTCTTATTTAACAAATTAATTTCATGTCTGTATCAGATTCAGTTTACAAAAACAGTCTGTATCAGATTCAGTATACAAAAACAATGTGGTAGAAAGACTTTTACTTCTACTCTACAGTAACAAAGATGTTACATCAGGTGAGAAAGAGATTAGGAATCTTGGCTGAGTCATAAGTTCTTGTGAAACTAATGAATTCTTACTAAATTTTGCTAATTTTATAAGGATATCAGACTAAACAAAAGGTGTGACCTGACTCCTTAACACCAGTGGGAGATTGAAGGAAGTGAGAGACAGGAGAGGGAGGCTGTGCTTGCTCAGAGGCCACATCCACCTACAGGTGCAATAGAAATAAGGAAAAAAAAAAAGAGCATCCACAGTAGCAGCACTCTTCACCCTCATTAGGTGCAACAGCCCCTATGTACCCCTCTGACTCTCACTCACCTCGGGCAGCAACTCATCTGCCTGCTCCAGTTCTTTCCGTATTGTGCTATCAATTATGCTGTCACCATCAGCACCAGTATCGGCAACCTTCTCCTCTACATCCAGTGGCTGCTTCTCTTCCACAGCCTCAACTTGTGGCTCTTTGGCTGGCTCCTGCAGAGGTTCAATGTGAATGGGATCAGGAATTACTTCATCAACTGGTTCTGGCTCAGGCCCTCCCTCAGCAACCTGTGAAGTAACAGGATCTTCATCCTCTGCTGGAGGAGGACCTGGCAGCAGGGCATCCTCTGGGGCACCATCAGGAATGATCTGAGCCTCTATGTCAGCGATTTCAGCTTCAGAAATGCTCCCTGAAGTCTCAGGAGCTTTGTACTCTTCCTCTGCTGGTACTGAGACTGGCATTGATTGTTCCTGAGTGGCTGGCTTTGATTCAATCTCTGTTTCTGCCTCACCTGTCTGTGTCTCTGCCTCATTAACAGTCTCTACTATTGTATCTGGCTGTTTCTCTGCATCTACCTCTTCCTCTTTCACTATTTCTGCTTCTGGCTCTCCATTTCCTATAATCTGAGTCTCTATGTGTTCTGTTTCCTTCTCATCCTGTGTTTCTGTCTTTACTTCCACCTCTTTTTCAACACCTGTTTCACTGTCTGTCCCTGTTTCTGGCTGTGTTTCAGTCACCACTTCTGACTCTGTCTCTGTCTGTACTGGTTCCTCAGTCTGTGTCTCTGAGTCTGCCACTATCTCTGCATCTTTGTCTGTCTCTACAGCCTCTACCTCTGCTTCCTTCTCTGTCTGCACTGCTTCCTCAGTGTGTGTTTCTTTGTCTGCCACTACTGCTTCTTTCTCTGTCTCAAAAGCTTCCACCTCAATTTTCTTCTCTGTCTCTACAGCCTCCACCTCTGCTTCCTTCTCTGTCTCTACAGCCTCCACCTCTGCTTTCTTCTCTGTCTCTACAGCCTCCACCTCTGCTTCCTTCTCTGTCTCTACAGCCTCCACCTCTGCTTCCTTCTCTGTCTCTACAGCCTCCACCTCTGCTTCCTTCTCTGTCTCTACAGCCTCCACCTCTGCTTCCTTCTCTGTCTCTAAAGCTTCCTGAGTCTTTGTCCCAGAGTCTCCATCAATCACTGCTTCCTCAGACACTACTTCAGGCTCTTGCTCTGTATGCTGGTCTGGTTCCACAGAGGTTTGGGTTTCAGGATCACCCTGTAATACAGGTTCTAACTGTGGCTCTACTACAGTCTCAGGTTCAGAGTTCAATTCAGCCTCTCCTACGACCACAGACTCAGGCTCAGGAACAGATTCAGGCACAGACTCAGGCTGCTCTTGGGGCTCAGGCGTCTTGTCTTGAGGGGGAGGTCCTGGGATGACGATGGGCTGGATGAAGAGCAAAAGGTAATTACTCTCTAAGCAATGAGTGATGTGATTTGTTTGACAAGTTGAGATGCAAGCACTGGAATATTAATTTGCAACTGCAACATGCAAAAATTCACTGAAGTATGGTACAATTATTATGCAAGCAACCAAGTTACATGAAATCTTTTTATTAAAAAGCTACTGAACTTACTATAAAAAACAAAAAAATAGTAACTTAAAAAACTAATAACAATGATAACGAATAAATGTAATTAAAAGTAATAAGAGAAAAATATAACAACTACATCCATAGTCACAGTCACAGGCTACCTCTGGGCAAGCAGAGTACATGAAGCAGGAAAGCTACATAAACTATAAGCATTCATTAACCCTCACTCAGGTAAAACACAACACAACCCTTCTGCATGCAATGGCAAACTATCATCCACCAGCCACAATACTGTACCAACCATTCTCTTACTGAAGCAGTGACTAGATAAAAAATGTTTGTACCTCTGAAGGACTCAAAACTGCTGACAACCTTCATCAACACCATTCTCTTGGGCAGCTACTATAGTGTGAACCTTCATTCCCATCTTTACCAAAATCACTCAAGACTTTGACTTGGTGCAGCAGAAAAAGGAAAAGCCACAATAGAGCTGTAAATAACCGCTTGCAAAAATACCTTGAGGATTAAGACTATGGATTTGTGTGCTCTTAGATGCAGCCAAAAATGTAGTGTTTGCTGGTAGTGAAATGAAGATGAAAATGTGCCTTCAAAGCAGGAGGAGGAGGAGGAAGAGACAGGTAAAATATTGCAATGAGAAGAAAGTGGATACAGTTTCAGGAGGACTAATTGGGAGGTCTGGTGTTGCTGTGAAGGGGTTTGCTGAACAATTTCCATGCAGGAAGATTAAGCTTCTTAGAAAGCAGGTGTACCTTAATGAATTGTTAATGTCAACTCCCAAACACTGGTGTGAAAATAAGGAGGACTGCTCCATGATGACAAAAATCAGAAGCACTGTTATTATAAGCAAATCATTAGTATTTCCATGAGTATTATTAGTATTTCAAATGCAGATAAGAATGATCTTTGTCATAATGCACTTCTTTAGAATAGTTATTCATTTTTAATACTGATATAAGATCTGGATTATGTTGAATCAGTTACTGGTTACAGAATTATGATCAATATCAGTAAGCAATATGCATCAAGTTCAAATTGACAGTGATTTTTCAAGTCAAGATAATGCAATATTTTTTTTATCTATTAGTAAAGTTATACTGCAGCTTACTTCACATCCACTTGTGCAAGACACTAGTCACTTGTATTCTTTTAACCCTCATGCTGTTCTTGGAAAATATCCCATATGACCATGACAGAAATACCCATAACCAATCACTGAGATCCCTTGAGCAATGGAGTGAACCTGCCACCTTGCCAATGGTGCATCACCGACACCCAACCCCTCCACCAACGCAAACCCTCACCTCCTTCTCCTCGACGCGTTTCTTAACATCCTCCAGAATCACTTGAATATGGTTGAGCGTTTCTAGGAGTCCTTCAGTCTGCCCTTCTTCCATGGACCGCAGGACGCCTGCCATGTGGGGTGCCAGCTGGGCCACCATAGCATTCTGGGGATCCAAGGCCAGAATGTCCTCGGCTAAAACCTCCACTTTAAGGTAGGCATCTGTCAGAGCTCCAGTGCTTCCTTCCTTGCCAAACTGGGACCAATCCTCTTCCTCCTCCTCTTTCTCTTCCTCCACTGGCACCTCTTCCTGAACTGCTTTTCCCTCTACAGTTTCTGAAGGTGATTCTATTTCTTCCTCCTCCTCCTCCTCTTCATCATCTTCATCCACTACTGGCTGTTCCTCTTCAGCAGGTTCTTTATCGTCAATGGCCTCAGCTGGCAATTTTTCCTCCTCCTCTACTTCTTCAGCTGATGGGGCAGCCTCCAAAGGCTCCACCACCTCAGCAGAAACTGGTTCCTCTGGTGCTTCCTCTTTTATGATATCATCTCCCTTGTCCTCTATCACAGGTTCTTCTGGTGCTTCCTCTTTTACAGTATTATCTCCTTTGTCTTCTATCTCTGGTTCTTCTGTCTTAACATCTTCTGCAGGAGGAGTCTGTACCTCATCTGCCTCTTCTGCTGCTGGTATATCTGAGGGTGGTTCCACAACTTCTGGTGTGGGTAGTATCTCCACTACCTCTTCCACAGGAGTGACCACCTCCACCACTTCCACCACCTCCTCCACTACAGGAACAGCATCCTCAGGTTTATCTACCTCTTCTGCTTCAGACTGCACAGGAGGTTCATCTGGGAGAGGCTCCATCACCACCTCTCTCACAACCTTGACATACTCTTCCAATGGTGGTGTGGCTGATAATGGCTCTGGCTCCTCTTCCTCAGCTTCCTGTGCTATAGAAGCTTCAGCTGGAGGAGATTCCTCTTCCTGTGAAGGCATTTGCATTGACATACAGAACTGTACTTCTCAAACTTCCACATGCTGCTCCCCTCCCTGAACATCTGAACACACACCCACATCAGAAAGGGACCCACACACACTAAAATAATGCCTCAAAATATTACACAGCAGTGCATCTGCCCAAAACTATATCAAAGCTGATTTTACACATAAGAAAGCATTAGTTATCATGAGTTCATGGATGAGGTGCTAATACTCACCATTGCCGGGGGTGGTGGTGGTGGTGGCGGGGGTACCATCTCCTCTCCCACCTCAGCTTTCAAAACATTGTCTTCCATGGCAGCTGTAGGGAAGGAATGAGAGAAGGGGAAAGGAAAAAAAAAAAAGTTGAATTATTGGGTAATGGCATGTTTTCACCTTTCTTATATGTAACAATAACAACTTTAAACTTAAGGTTTACATCATTCTATCAAAATTTTCTACTTTTATCAGATCTACGATGGCTCACAAAGTGTTCTACTAAGTAAATACGAGGATACAAGATGATGAAGCATTCACTACCAGTTCCCTGCTCCCTATATCAAGCTGACAAAGTCTATGCATATATATTTTAAAATAGGATAAGATCTCTAATAATTTTTCAAAAGGTGTCATTAGTTAACCTGAAAGAAAGCATGTAATGGTTTGTGGGGTGATTTAGCTGATTGTTTGACTCTGGGCAGGACAGAAAGGGATGCATTATCAACAACACAAAGACCACTAAGGTTACTGGGCTCTCGAATATGATCCAGATCAGTAAAGAAATTGCATATATAAGGCTAGGATTTAGGGTGAAATTCCAACCTTGTCCTTCACTTCTTTTAATAATTCTTAATGCTATCCTGATAAACATTCCCCACTTCTATCAAACTACCTAGACTTGCATTATCAGCCAACAGTTACAGAATATAGTGCAGGATGTACAGTAGCCATGGTATGAACTAAACTCTAACATTGTGCAACTCTTGATTGGCTCTGTTCCTGCTCTGCGTAATGATGCCTTAGTAACACTCAAGTTACAAACACATGCCCTCAAGCCAACACACTCATGCTAACTGTTAGGAGGCTACATTCTCCATATGAATAAGGTACGGAATTTTGGTGTATCTATTAGTGATGGATACAGTATGTTGTTAAATACATACCTGCATCCTTCCGAGGGATACAAATCATACAAGGCTAGTAAACATATACTAATAAAGGACACACCCAATGAAGTATGTGCTAACATTAGGTATCATACCTTAAATCTTGACATACACAGTGGATAAGTAAATAAGTAAATGAATCAATAAAAAGATACAAACAACTATTAGCACTAGAAACAAACCTATTACAATTATAAACTTTGGCGAGCATAAAACAAATACACACTTTCATCCCCTAATCTACCTCTACATCACAGGCCTATTCTATGTAGTGCTCGAGAACCTTAAGCCACCATTTTTTCCCCTTATCTGTCTCTCTACAACACACACACAGAACTACTGTTAGTGCAGTTGTAGTAGTAGTAGCGGAGGTAGTGAATAGTAGTTATGACAGCAGTATCAGCGCCAACATCATGCCCTACCCTTCTCCTTGCCTCGTAGCTCCACTAGAATAAGGGCCACAACCAACGACAAGGACACCAGCAGCAGGAGGAAGATTGCCTTGGCCACAAAGCCACTGCTGCCACCTCCACCACCACCAGCATCGCCATTACTGACCACCTTGGCATTGTGGTTCTTGTTGTTGTTGTGGTGCGTCCTGGTCTCGATCACTTCATCTTCAAAGTCATCTGAAAAGTGATGAGTGAGGTTAGCAATGCTGCCACTTGAGTAAGGAAGGAGGGAAAGAGATGGAGAAGCAGAAGAGGAACATAATGTATAAGGAAAGCTATAGGAAGCCAATAGGCCTACACTTGGCAGTCATCCTTCAAAGTAGACACATACCTTTGTTTACTAATCATCTCTATTCATAAATCTTGTTTATTCTTTTCTTAAAATACAGTAATCTATTTACCCTGCACCAACAACTTGGTTAGAAAGTAATCTCACATACATATCCCATATCCCCACTTGTCCCTCATAAAAAGCAAAAAGGGCAGGGGAATCAATAAAACATAGATAAAAATGCACACTGACTTCATCACCACGGAATGGAAATACAATGCAGCCAAGGTGCATCCCGTCACAAAGAATGCCATGTTCCTTAAAAAAAAAAAATGATAATAATAATAATAATAAAAAAATAGAAAATCACTATGTGCATGCACATACTGTAACATTCTCCGGGTTAATTTCCTCCATCATTATTCCATAAAAAGTAAAATAAACGAAATAAAATAATAAAGTAAATAAATAGTATATATATACAATGAAGATAATATGTAAATAAAAAATACATATTAGATTAGGTTAAGGGGTTTATGAAAGGAGGAATAATTTTGGGTGAAGTTTCCATAAGTGGATGGAATTTACTTGGGTGATATTTAAGGAGTGTGCAGTGAAAGGCATAATAGTCTCATCCTCAGTCAGGACACTTGTCAGCTGCACTAAACCCTGAAGTCCCTCATTTGCCTGTCTGTAATGCACAGGTCTTCTGGCACTTCGCACAGCTGTGGCCTGACCTGTCCTAGCACACCACTGCCCAGGTGCATTGTGTGGCTTCAAATACCAGAGAAAATAATACAGTAAATGGATATATAAATAAGATTAAATAAATAAGATCAAACAAATATGTAGATAAAATTAATGAAATAAACTGGATCAACAAAAACAACAATAATAATAGTAGTAGTAACAATAAAAATGTTGATAATGATAATACAGTAATAACAACAACAACAACAACAACAACAACAACAACAACAACAACAACAACAACAATAAAAAGAGGAGGAGGAGGAGGAGGAGGAGGAGGAGGAGGAGAAGCAAGGTGCAACTCCCCCCGAGGGCACACCTACAAACTACCAAGCCTCCTCCACGTCGACTTTCCTTCTGACGTCGAGGGAGAGGAGGGGAGGAGAAATCGAGGCTGCCGAGAGGGAAGGAAAGACGGGAGGGAAGAGAGGGGAGAGAGGGGAGGGGAGAGACGAGACGGACGGGAGGGGAGAGGAGGAAAGGAAGGACTGGAGGAGAGACGAAAGAGGAGAGAGGGGAGTCACGCCCCTCCCCCGCTCCTCCCCCTGCCCCCCCTCTCTCTCTCTCTCCACAGACTCCTCTCTCATCAATAGACGCCCCCCCTATCCTTTCCCTCCACTCCCCAATCTTCCTCCCCTTCATCAACTTTCACTTCCCTCTAGGAAACTTTTTTTTCCAAGGTATTACACTTGATATTTCAAAGATTCATACTTTAAATAAAATGTATCATGCAGTTTGTTTTATTCTCTCTCTCTCTCTCTCTCTCTCTCTCTCTCTCTCTCTCTCTCTCTCTCTCTCATAGTACGTGTTACATAGTGACGAGCACGCGATAAAAAAAAAAAAAAGAAGAAGACAGGAAAGAGGAGAGACAAGAAAGGGTACAACACATAATAGCAATAGCAATTGAAAGGAAAAAAGAGGCATAATGAGAGAGAGAGAGAGAGAGAGAGAGAGAGAGAGAGAGAGAGAGAGAGAGAGAGAGAGAGAGAGAGAGAGAGAGAGAGAGAGAGAGAGAGCTTACCCGAGGCTAGTCAGTGTTGAAGCTCAAAAGAGGGGAGGAAAAGGAAGGGATTGGAAGGAGGAGAGGAGACAAGTGGGGGGGGGGGGTGTAAGAGGCAGAGGGAAGCGGGGAAGTAAGAGGATGGAAGGAGGGGCGGGAGGAGCGTGGCCGGGAAGAGGAGGAAAAGAGAGGAAGGGGACTATGAACGGACCGGTCGTGTGTGTGTGTGTGTGTGTGTGTGTGTGTGTGTGTGTGTGTGTTATGTAACAATTTGGTCCCGGTGTATACACACACACACACACACACACACACACACACACACAGAGAGAGAGAGAGAGAGAGAGAGAGAGAGAGAGAGAGAGAGAGAGAGAGAGAGAGAGAGAGAGAGAGAGAGAGAGAGGCGGCGATAGACAGACAGACAGACCCTCATATACTGTTGTCTCTTCCTCTTCTAAGCGAACCGTCTGACCTTCACCGTCTCTCTCTCTCTCTCTCTCTCTCTCTCTCTCTCTCTCTCTGGTAACTTGCACCAACTCGACAAGCCAATCAAACCCGTCAGGAACAGATAATATACCAGCTCCTCCTACCTCCTCCTTCCGTCTTGTCTGTCAACGACGACGACGACGAGGAGGAGGAGGAGGAGGAAGAGTAGAAGTGAAAGGAGAAAGGTGACAAGACACGAGGTCGTCAAGAGTGAAAAATTGTGGAAAATGTATGGAATGAAGATGAAATATGAAACGTGCATAAAAAAAAAGAGGCTAGATAAAAAATAAGAAATATAATAGATATGTGTATTTACTTCACTGCTGCTGACGGGGTAACGTGAAGAGTGAATACTACTTATCCCCTTTTTTAGTGAAACAACTGTTACTACTCTCACCTCACCACTACTGCCTATACTATCACATCATGGTTGCTATCCGGTCAAAGCTATACTCCCTCCTCCTCCTCCTCCTCCTCCCGCTGCAAGGCCACTGGAGTTAAAGGTACCAGACACGCGTCACCTCTCACGCACGCAAGACCCTCCAGGTGTTAACACTTGTATAGACACCTATGAATAAATTACTCACTACAACAACAACAACATCTCCATTTACATACTCGCAAGTGTCAATACCATAAACAAACTTGAAGCAAATAAGTTTCATTCCCGCTCCGCCGCTGTATGTGTGTGTGTGTGTGTGTGTGTTTAGTATACAACCAACAGCAAACTTTTCCTCTCTCTTCTCCTCCTTCCCATCAGATCCTTCCTACTCCGGCTAATGTTGCCTCTTCGCTGCACCAATTACATGAAGTTTTCCCTTTTTTCCCCTCTATAATACTGATAGCAGACGAAACTCAGGGATTAGCGGCAGCAGCAGTAACATCAGCAGCAACAACAACAGCAACAACGAAACCGTCTCTTCAGTATTTATAAACAACGCCAATTTGTTGCAATGGAGGTGGTGGTGACAATAGTAGTAGTAATAGTAGTAGTAGTAGTAGTAGTAGTAGTAGTAGTAGTAGTAGTAGTAGTAGTAGTAGTAGTAGTAGTAGTAGTAGTAGTAGCAGCAGTAGTAGTAGTAGTAGCAGTAGTATTAAGAGGTGGTGTGAGATGAACACAACAACAACAACAATAACTACTACTACTACTACTACTACTAACAAACTTGTCAGTGGTGAAAGTGGTAATGGTGTTGAGGAGTGAAATGGGATACTATAGGTGGTGGTGGTGGTGGTGGTGGTGTAGGCGTGTGTTGGAACTGCTTTTAGTATAGAACCGCTTAGATGATGATGATGATGATGATGATGATGATGGTGTGGATGGTTAATGAAAATGCTACTGAAGGTGATCCTCGTGTTTCTAGGTAAAAAGTGAGAACCTTCTTCTTCTTCCTCCTCCTCCTCCTCCTCCTCCTCCTCCTTCTCCTCCTCCTCGTCTGGCAGCAGTGTGTGTGCAAGCAAGGAGGAGGACGAGGAGGAGGAGGAGGAGGAGGAATACAAAGGAAAGAACAGACAGCAACAGCCCTACTGGGCCTAACGAGGCTGTCTGCGTGCCTATTCTACCACTACCACTACAGATTCTAAGAGTTAGAGGCTGGAGGACACTAGGGATCAAGGAAGGAAAACAAGAGAGCATAGGGAGAAGGAAAGGCTAAGATGTGATAGGAAAGGATGAAAGAGAAATGATACTATTTAGTACAGTAACTTAAAAAAAAAAAAATTATGTTGGCGCAAAGTACGTTATTTGAGGGGTTGATGCGAGGTGATTGTCCAATCTTTGTTCAAAAGTTTCTATTGTATTACTATGGACAATATGTGCTGGGAGAAAGTTCCAAACATTTAAAAAGTTCTATTGAAGAAATAATGCTGAGCCTCGTCTGATCTGAAACGTTTACCTTTAATCTTGCAACCATTATTTCTAGTGGTGTTGGAACTGTCAATGATAAGATAGCAGTTTATATTTACGTTATCAAAGCCCCGACACATTTTAAACTGTTCAACTAAGTCTCCTCGCATTCGCCGTTTCTCTAAACTGAACGAGTTGAGTTCCCTCAAGCGCTCCTCATCAGGCTTGTTCCGCAGTCGTGGGATCAACTTGGTTAACTCTTCTTTGGACTCTCTCCAGCTTGTCTATATCTTTCCTGTAATGGGGTGACCAGAACTGGACGCAGTACTCAAGTAGAGGTCGGACAAGCGTATTAAACAATGTGAGAATTACCCCTTTCGATTTGAATTCAAAAGTCCTACCAATAAACCCAACCAACTTATTTGCTGTTTTAACTATTTCCGAGCAGTGTTTACTTGACTTGAGGTCTGAGGTAATTATAACGCCCAAGTCTTTTTCCTCCTTAACCTTGGGATGCTCGGTACTGTTCATTAAGTAATCAGTATGATCATTATTACTACCAATGTGCAACACTTTACATTTATCTACATTGAAGCTCATGTCACTTGTCTGACCAAGTGGCTAAGCGGTCGAGATCAGATTGTAATTTTCTTTTATTCTCTGACGTGACTACTTTATTCATTATTTGTGTATCATCAGCAAACTTAGATACTTTACAGGTGAGGCCCTCATCGATACCATTAACGCAGGGCCGAGCACAGATCCCTGTAGTACACCGCTTAAAACTTATCGCCAGTTTGAAAATTTACTATTTAAAACAACGCGCTGCTTTCTCTCAGAGACCCAGTCTTCAAACCATTTGAGAAGTTTTCCATCTATACCATGTGAGTTCAACTTATCTAGTAGCCGCTTGTGGGGAACTTTGTCAAAAGCTTCTTGAAAATCTAGATACACTATATCTTCTGCCTTTGTTTCGTCGTACATGGCGAAAGTATCATTAAAGAAGTCAAGCAGATTAGTTAGACAAGAACGTCTGTTTCGAAAGCCATGCTGTGAGTCACTGATTAAATCATTTACTTCTACCTAGAAAGTTCACCAAATTATTGCGAATTACTGTTTCCATCAGTTTACATACTACAGATGTAAGGCTGATAGATCTGTAGTTACTTGGAAGTGAACTGTCACCTTTCTTTTGTGTGGGAGTAACGTAAGCTAACTTCCAATCTCTGGCAACCTTACCGCAGTTAAGTGATCTGGTGAAAAGCAATGAAAGGGGCTTACAAATATGAAATTTAGTTTCTTTCAAGACACGTGGTGCAATACCGTCTGTGCCGGAAGCTTTGTCAGCTTTCATTTTATCAATTACTTTGATTATTTCATCTTCATGAAAAACGCAGACACTTAAACGGGTTATGTTGTGGAGCATAAGGAGTGGTTCGGGGATTATATGAGTGTTTTCCTCTGTAAAAACTGAAGCAAAATAATCATTTAGTGTGTCCGCGATCTGAGTTTCTTCGGTGACAAAATTACCGTTAGCTAGGGTAATTTGGTTAATGTGAGGAGGAGGAGGAGGAGGAGGAAAGTCGGCAAAAGTGGAAGGAGGAGACAAGTTCATCAAGTTATGTCTATATCGTTACGAAGAGAGGTTAGAGAGAGAGAGAGAGAGAGAGAGAGAGAGAGAGAGAGAGAGAGAGAGAGAGAGAGAGAGAGAGAGAGAGAGAGAGAGAGAGATTCTTATCATGAGTTATATGATCGAGTGTTATCGTGTTGATGGACTGACTCCAATGCAACTCTCTCTCTCTCTCTCTCTCTCTCTCTCTCTCTCTCTATATACGAGTATATACACGCACACACATCTTCGGAGAGAGAGAGAGAGAGAGAGAGAGAGAGAGAGAGAGAGAGAGAGAGAGAGAGAGAGAGAGAGAGAGAGAGAGAGAGAGAGAGAGAGAGAGAGAGAGAGAGAGAGAGAGAGAGAGAGAGAGAGAAAATTAAGAACGTGACACAAGCACTCTATGTTTGTGGATCAGGGAAGAGCACCTGTGTCCTGATCATGAATGGGCAGCCGCCGTGAATGCAGGAATACGTTGAGACGCAGCCTCCTCCAGCACCTCTATGAGAAACTGACCTCACCCTGCACGGATCACCTTACGCGGTCAACTCAGGATACAAGCGCTGGAGAGGGAGTAGGATTCTGGTCCAGCATGAGTAAGGGTCATATCCTGTAACAGTTCTTCCCGCACCTCAATCATTTTCAAAACCGTTTAGTTGAAGTTTCACGGGTTTTTAAGGGTGTGTGTGTGTGTGTGTGTGTGTGTGTGTGTGTGTGTGTGTGTGTGTGTGTGTGTGTGTGTGTGTGTGTGTGTGTGTTTTTTTAAGGTTCTAGTGAAAGATTAACCAAAAAAGTTTACATTATTAACAGAAGAAACACTTTTGAGAACCAAGGTAAAGTAAGTAAGGTATGATAAGCTTAAATTAGGTACGGTAAGATAAGGTTAGGTAACGTTTGATTAGGTAAGGTAAAAGTAAGGTTAGCTAAGGTTAGGTTAGGTTAGATTAGATTAGATTAGGTAAGGTAAGGTAAAGGTTAGTTAAGGTTAGGTACGGTAAGATAAGGTTAAGTAGGCTAGGTTAGATTAGGCAAGGCAAGGCAAGGCAAGGCAAGGCAAGGCAAGGTAAGAGCATCAGTTA
>NC_087159.1:11110000-11140000 GCF_035594125.1 Scylla paramamosain
GAGAGAGAGAGAGAGAGAGAGAGAGAGAGAGAGAGAGAGAGAACGATATACCGAGAGTGGGTGGCGGGAGTGAAGGGAAAGAGGTGACGGAGAGGGGAGCGTGTGGAAGTCGAGAGAGGTGGGAAGAAGAGGAGGGAGGAGGAAAAGGGGTTGCTAAGCAGGGGAGGGAGGGGGTAGTATCATGAGGGTGAATGTGTGGGAGGAGGAGGAGGAGGAGGAGGGGGAGTCGCTGAGGGCTTGTTTAGAGCAGAGAATAGGAGAGAAGGGGAGAGGAGAGAGAAGGGAGAAAGCATCAGTCGTTAAGAGTACTAGCGTGGGAGGAGGAGGAGGAGGAGGAGGAGGAGGAGGAGGAGGAGGAGGAGGAGGAGGAGGAGGCTTGATGGTGACAAAGAAGGGGAAGAAGAGGGAGGATAAGAGAAAGGAGGGAGGAAAAGAGGTGTGTGAATGTTGTGTGTGTGTGTGTGTGTGTGTGTGTGTGTGTGTGTGTGTGTGTGTGAGAGAGAGAGAGAGAGAGAGAGAGAGAGAGAGAGAGAGAGAGAGAGAGAGAGAGAGAGAGAGAGCGCATGTGAGCAGCTAGCGTGGTGATAGGAGGTATTATGTAAGCACAAGTGTGTAGAAAAAAGTGACCTTCAGCATGCTGTTATACCCTATCACCCCACGCGCCGCCACGGTCTGCCTCGGAGTCGGGAGTACTGGCGTTACTTCAGTACCTTCTATACCTGCACACAAGCCTCTATTACAGAATTTAAGAGTAATGATAAGAGAATATAGGAATAAGATGAGGAGAAGAGAAGTACTGGTCTTTCATCTATCTACACACAAGCCACTAACCACTTAAGGGTAAAGAAAGAAGAAATGGGATAAGGAGAGGAGTATTACTGGTCTTTCATCTACCTAAACACAAGCCACTACTCCAGAACTTAAGGAAGGACAGCGATAGAGAAAACGAGATGAGATGATGATGAGGACGAGGAGTACAGGTCTTCCCTCTAGCTACAAACAAGCCACTACCCACAACACAAGGATAACGATATAAAGAATAAAAAAAAAAAAAAAATAACCAGAGAAGGAGGAGGAGTACTGGTCTTCCCTCTACGTACAAACAAAACACTACTCCCGAACAAAAAGGATAACGATAATTGACTGATTGCCATTACGTGCCGCAACAGCGAGGTCATATGGCGCCGAAAGGTAACAACGAAGAAAAGTAGAAAACACAGATGAGAGTGAAGTCAAGTAGAAGCTAAAAGGGGTAGGATCTAATTCTACCTACCTACAAAACAAGACGCTATCACTTTCCAGAACACAAGCATGACGATAAAGAAAACAAGAGGAATAGCTTAAGAATGAAGTCAAGAAGCTGGAAGAGGAGGTGGGAGGTTGGTGCATTCCTCAAGACCTATTTCATGTCTCGAAGGTTTGCACGGTGCAGTTTATCACAGCCTGGTATGAGACGGTGTGTCCTGCTTATTCTTGTTCTACCCTGGTGCTTCTCTGCATGCCTGGCCTCTGCACACTTGCACGGCTACAGGTGACTTCGCTTCCTGATTGTCTTCACTTACACACGTCAGAAAGATTAGGCAGAAGGCGCGTGACAAAGAGGAAAGCAATATGCAGTGTGACGTACATGGCTCTCTCCCTCCGTGTGTGTGTGTGTGTGTGTGTGTGTAATAATAGCATACATGGTACATATATGACGTAATTGGCTGGTGAAGAGAACACGTGTACATCGAGTCTCTCTCTCTCTCTCTCTCTCTCTCTCTCTCTCTCTCTCTCTCTCTCTCTCTCTCTCTCTCTCTCTCTCTCTCTAAGCGTGAGTAATGTGGGAGAAGAGAGGAGGAGGGAGATAGAGGCTCATGGATTGGCTGGCTGGGTGTAGGTGACTGGGTTCTGGGTACGTATTCAAACTCTCTCTCTCTCTCTCTCTCTCTCTCTCTCTCTCTCTCTCTCTCTCTCTCTCTGGTGACCTTGAAGTCTGCAGCATGGCGGTAACAACCAGACTCATAACCCACCATCCCCTCCTCGCCTCCAACCCTTCCTATCCCACTGTTTGCTACCTCCCCTTCGCGATTTGACCCCTCCTATCCCTCCCCACCCCCCACCACTGCCAGACCTTCCCATGTTCCTCCCTTCCCGTTAGCCTTCTACCCTACTCCCCCCTTCTCCCCTACTCCCCCTCTCCTCCCCTTCTTCCATCCCCTGTCCTTCACTACCTCGCCTCGTCGTCCTATACTGTCTCCTCCCCTCATTACCATAGCAACGTCTCCACACTCTCTCGACTCTCCCCTTCCAATGCTATCCTTGTGCACTAAAGCCTTTACCTATTATTCTGTCTTGTTTATTGTTTTTTTCCTTCTCTTCTTTCCTTTTGACTGTCCTCTCTCTCTCTCTCTCAGTACAGCTCTTCACTCCCCTCCCCTCATCCCCTTTGGTTCCCCCTCTCTCTCCCTCTTTCCGCAATCACGCGACTGCAGTTAATTCTTTTCCTCCCCCTCCTCCTCCTCCGCCTTCTCCTCCTCCTCCTCCTCCATCCTCCAGCCAACACCTTCCTTAATCCCAATCGAGAGGAAGCCTATTTAAGAAGAAATTTATGGTTTGTCTGTCTGTCTAGCTGCCTGTCTGTCTGTCTGTCTAGCTGGTTCTCTCTCTCTCTCTCTCTCTCTCTCTCTCTCTCTCTCTCTCTCTCTCTCTCTCTCTCTCTCTCTGTGTGTGTGTGTGTGTGTGTGTGTGTGTGTGTGTGTGTGTGTGTGTGTGTGCCGAGGAAGGATAAACGGACAGCCAAAATATAAATAAGTGTAAATAAATAAGACAAAATCTGAACAATAAAAACTTTGCGAGGAAGGAAACGAGAGAGAGAGAGAGAGAGAGAGAGAGAGAGAGAGAGAGAGAGAGAGAGAGAGAGAGAGAGAGAGAGAGAGAGAGATTGACTTGACTGACCGAATTTTTTTGGCGCTGTAACGAGGCGATATGGCGCCGCTAGAGAGAGAGAGAGAGAGAGAGAGAGAGAGAGAGAGAGAGAGAGAGAGAGAGAGAGAGAGAGAGAGAGAGAGAGAGAGAGAGAGAGAGAGAGACTGCCAGTGGAGAGGGAACAATACTAAACAATATTTTCAGGGTGAAGTAGTAGCAGTTGTTGGCTGGTGCAGTTTTGTGAGGGGAAGTGGAGAGAGGGAAGGAGGAGGGGACCAGGGCAGGATGGAGGGAGGGGGTGACGAGGAAAGGGGAGAAGGGAGGGGGCATGGTAGAAAGGGGGGCTATCTTTACCTACTGAGTAAAATTAGAACAGCTCCAAGGCTCTCTCTCTCTCTCTCTCTCTCTCTCTCTCTCTCTCTCTCTCTCTCTCTCTCTCTCTCTCTCAGATCCAAAGGAAGCGGTTTATTGGACTGATAATTATATATTGTTTTATGTTGTATTCTACGGTCAAATAATAATGAAATTCTCTCTCTCTCTCTCTCTCTCTCTCTCTCTCTCTCTCTCTCTCTCTCTCTCTCTCTCTCTCTCTCTCTCTCTCATAAAGGTGGGACAGTCAATGGAAAAACTGAGCCTTCGTTAATTATATAATAATTAAACGAAGATAAACAAATAGATAGAAGACAGATAGACAGATATATAAACAGATGAAAACAGATAGACAGATAGATAGATCACCTTTCCTTTACTCGCAAATTATGATAAAGATGATAATTAATGATGATGATGATGATGATGGTAACGGTGGTGGTCTTGGTGACAGTAATGACAGTGATTAAGTTGTTATGAAGGTAATGATAGGTGTATTGTTTGTAATTGTGGCACTGATGATTATAATGACTATAACTGATGATAATGGTGGTGGGAGTTGGTTGGCAGCAGCAGTAGTAGTAGTAGTAGTAGTAGTAGTAGTAGTAGTAGTGGTGGTGATGGGTGAATGCGATAAAAATAGAAGTAGTAGTAGTAGTAGTAGTGATGGTGGTGGTGGTGATAAAAATAGATAAAATTACAAGTAGTAGCAGTACCTTGTAGTAGTAGTAGTAGTAGTAGTAGTAGTAGAAATACTAGAAGTGGTGGTGGTGGTGGTAATAGTAGTAGTAGTAGTAGTAGTAGTAGTAGTAGTAATACCTAACAGTAGTAGTAGTAGTAGTAGTAGTAGTATGATGTAGAAGGTGAGTCAGCCTAATTAAGTATCAGGTTGTTTTATTGGAGATTCTAAACCACGACAATTTCAGGTTGCGTGCAGCTCTCTCTCTCTCTCTCTCTCTCTCTCTCTCTCTCTCTCTCTCTCTCTCTCTCTCTCTGATATATAGTACCAATTAAGCGAAGTGATGCCAGTTGATCGCCAGTTTGTGCATTTGCCTAATTGTACTATTATTACTGAAGGATTTGAGGGGAGCTCGTGCTGGCTAAAGTGTGTGTGTGTGTGTGTGTGTGTGTGTGTGTGTGTGTGTGTGTGTGTGTGTGTGTGTGTGTGTGCCAGCATAGGGTCACTCAACTCCCTTCAAGTTCTCTCTCTCTCTCTCTCTCTCTCTCTCTCTCTCTCTCTCTCTCTCTCTCTCTCTCTCTCTCTCTCTCTCTTCCCTATTCATCTGCTTTTATCTCTCCTACGTATTCTTTTCATGGTGAAGTATAGTTGAACAAGGAAGCGGAAACAAAATATATGAGAACGATGACGGCAGTTTTAGGTGGTAGTAGTGGTGGTAGTAGTAGAAGTAGTAGTAGTAGTAGTAGTAGTAGGAGGAGGAGGAGGAGGAGGAGGAGGAGGAGGAGGAGGAAGAAATATTCAATAATTAATTTTCTAACTTACCAACAATGTAAGATAAACATGTGTGTGTGTGTGTGTGTGTGTGTGTGTGTGTGTGTATTCACCTAGTTGTGGTTTACGGGAGGGGAGTGATCTCATAGTATCCCGTCTCTATATCCAGTTTGGTCTTAAAAGCAGGGAGAGTTACGGCACTGACAACGTCTTCACTGAGTGCATTCCATTTGTGCACACTTCTTCGAGGAAAACTATACTTCTTGATGTCTCTTCTACAGTTAACTTTTTTTTTTTCAGCTTCTTACTGTGTCCCCCTTGTACTCTGTGTGTGTAAATTTATAAAACATTTTTTGTCCACATTTGCCATACCATTTATGATTCTATAGATGATTATTAAATCTTCTATTTTCAAGGATAGGAATTTCCAACATTTTTAATCTCTCTTCACAGGCTGACTTGCTCAAACTCCGTGTGTGTGTGTGTGTGTGTGTGTGTGTGTGTGTGTATAGGTGACTAAGAAAGTGTGTCTAGACTCTAGATGGATACAGGTGTGTGAATATAAGTGTGGACGATACGAGCGTAGGTGTGTGCCGGGGGGTGTGGGGGAAGTGTGGACGGGTGCAGGTGTTACGTAAGCATGTACTGTTGCTAGGTTCGGCGCGGTCTCAGTAACCTCGCGGCGCCACTTTACGTAACAACATTCGGGAATGGTTCTGCTTCTCCTCACCCTCTTCCTGCTCCCAATACTACTACCGCACTGTACTTCGCGCTTAGAACCAACCACCATGCTCTCTCTCTCTCTCTCTCTCTCTCTCTCTCTCTCTCTCTCTCTCTCTCTCTCTCTCTCTCTCTCTGGGGGCCACACGGTGCTCGGAGCTGCAGTGTGGGATGCAAGGCGCCACTCACGCCGAGCACAATAAACCAAGCTTAACGTTTTCTAATCTCAATTTACGACTTCACATCGGAACCCCCGTTGTGTGTGTGTGTGTGTGTGTGTGTGTGTGTGTGTGTGTGTGTGTGTGTGTGTGTGTGTGTGTTTAAAGTGGTAGTCGTAAGAAAACTACACATAGCAAACTTTTTTTTTTACAGAAACTTTTTCTCGTTTAAATACGCGATCAGTCTTGAAACATTCCACCCATTTCGGTCTTTAAAAGGTGATTCGGTAATGTACTTAACCCTATACATAATCCTACATGCTCCCCCTTTCTCTCTCTCTCTCTCCTTTAATTGATGAGTTTCCGTAATGTTTCGCTTATTTTCGGTTTTAAAGCTGGATTGCAATGCAGCTACAACAAACACTTTACACATGTCCACATTCTTGTTTCCTTTTTAACAATCTCTCTCTCCCTCTCTCTGCCCAGGTTCAGTCCTCATTATGCAATCAAAGTAGAATGCTTTGGCTTAATTTTGATATCACGATGTTTAGGAATACTGCTACAGAGGAGATGAGAGCTTGGGAGAGCTAGGGAAAGTGAAGTGAAATGTAAGGCATGGGAAGGGGTGATACCATGTGCATTAGTGTATTCAGGTGTTCTTTCTCAGGTGTTTCTCTAATTACCACCCATCCCATGAAAGAAATGTAGTACTTAAGGTGTGAGGTAGTGAAAGGGCTTGACAGACCATATATTAGTAATGCTCCAAGGACTTTTCTCAAGTGTTTTCTTTTACTTCCAATCCTGATCACCCACCACCCATTCACCCTCTAACATGAAAGTACTGCGCGGGGTATGAGGGGGAGGGGATGGCGCCAGATAAAGATACGGAGACAAATGAGACTGACGGTACTGCAGAGAGAAAAAAAAAAAAAAAAAAAGAGGAGCACGTGGCAATCAGATAAAGGTGTAGGGGGGACAAGTGATATGATACACAATGGTACTGAAGGGATAAGGGAGGACAGTGGCGCCAGAGTGAAGGAGAGTGAAAATAAGATAGTTGATAAGACTAATGCTGCTAATCTCATCCCACATTCACATCCTGCAAACTACTGAAGCCTTTTACATAACAACTACATTAATTAGGACAAGGAATCTGGGGGAGGAGGAATGTGGTGCCTGATAATATGATAAATGAGTGAGACTGGAGATAATATGGATGACGCCTAAAAATACTATACTCATACATGTATTAGCATCCTACAACCCATTGATATCTTCTCTATACAGCAACACGAATTAACACTTTGGTATGTATCACTGAGCAGGTTTCTCAGTGACCTGTAGTGTGTTTGGTATGTGTTGGAAGTTCATTCATACTGTATAATATAACTTTTAGTACTGCTGCTATTTGAGAACTGAAGGAAAGCTATAAGTTACCAGACCTACACACACACACACACACACATTCAGTCATGCCTTGTGTGTGTGTGTGTGTGTGTGTGTGTGGTGTGTGTGTGTGTGTGTGTGTGTGTGTGTGTGTGTGTGTGTGTGTGTTGTGTGTGTGTGTGTGTGTTATGTCAGGCCAAGGAAGTGATACAGGCACTCTGCATGGCCCTTCAAGAATCCAGTCAGCCAGGTTGATCCACTGCCACCTCACTCCCAACAGGATAGGTTGGTTGAGGTGGGGTGTCTCCTAACCAGATCACATACCATTGCCACCACTAACACCACCTACACCTGACCACACACTGTCTTCTTTTCCTTCCTCCTGATATCAATTCTTTTTTTTTTTTCATTGGGTAATCTTTACACCTTGCACTGTTTGCTTTTAATCAGTCAACACACCTCCCACTATCACCTTAAATACTTCTAAACTTGACTGCAAACTGTCTGCTTTTTTTTCCTGCCCAACATGGATTCCTTATCTTATTCCTTTTACTACTATTGATCTTTACATGCCTCCAGACTACAAACTATTCCTCCCCACTATTTCTCCTTTTCCCAAGGATTCTGATTCCTTATCAAAATTTTTTTATTGTTCACAGTTTTTATACTCTACACTACTGCTAACTTTTCCTCTCACTACAAACTGTTTTCTTTCCCTTCTCCACACATGTGCTGATTCTTTACCTTACTCCTTTTATAGTGATCCCTGTACGTCATACTGCTGCTTTTATTCCCCAGCTCCTCTTAAATCTGAGGTTAGTTAAGTCTCTACTCATTATTTATTTCCTTTTTGCTCTGCTACTGCTGTACTATAACCTGTCCACCTCCTCTCTCTTATCGGTAACTTTTCCTGCCTCATACTGTGTACATATAGTTTCCCTTTTCATCTTTTCTGTTTTACACTAAAGTAATATTGCACTAGTATTAGAATACCACTGTTCACACACTTATCATTTACAGTAATCAATCAAGGTGTGCAATAAATCAATAACAGACAAAGAGTGAATTAAAAAATATTCGCAAAAAGACATCTAGAAACACTGGTAGCAGTCCCATAAACAAATTTTTTTTTTTTTTTTTTTTTTACATGGTCCTTTTCTCAAGTGATTCCAGTCAAGAGACATCATATCAAAATGTGTTAGAAAATTATGGGCATTAGGGATGACTAAAATAGAGCTCTACAAAAAATACATATCAACTTAATCCAAGCCATGAGATGATAGATGAAATGTGTAATAAAACAATGAAAATAATGAGTCATCAGACAGAGTTCTACAATAGGGATATAGCCTACCTACACAAAATGAAGTGTAATCTTTAGCACGACACATAAACACCCTGGTGCGTAAATTTGACTGAATCCTAATAATACCAGATAAATTCTCAGTATAATGTTACAATGATGTAATTTTTAACTACATTCAATTAGAATGAGTGATGAAATTGAACTGTACAGGATGATGGAGAAATGGAAACTACACTCATCATTCACATAAAAAGACACACATACGTGAGCATAGTTTGTTTCAAATCCCTGGAAACAGATGCATCACAGGTGACCTAAGGCAGCAGCAGTCCTGAATGCACACTTTCTATGACCTAATGTTAGTGAAGACAATCATTAAACAACCAACACAATAAAATAATAAAAAAAAAAAAGTGAAAACAGGGGAGAGGGCAAAAAAAAATGCCTGTAAGATATTATAGGAATATTTTCCCAAGAAAAAGATCTGAAAGGGGTTGTCAAGTTGCAAAGATAAATAATGATGTCCTTTAATTGGCAGGAAAGGTCAACAAGAAAAGTTACACTCCATTCACTTAGTTGAACACTGCACCTCAAATCACAGGATGATGAACACACCAGCAAGTCACTCTTCAGGAGAGCATGGCAAAGACAGTGGGTCAGCTGTTTGGTGAGTATTACACCAGCAAATAAAAGTCAAGAGATCACTGTTAAGCATCACACAATATTCATCAAGTAGCATCAACACAACAGCAGCAGCAGCAGACAAATGCACACTGCTGTCAGAGCTCACAGGAGGTGACTTTGGGTGGCCTCTGCCTTGACTCGGGTGTCCTCCCAGCTGCGCCACCTGCTGGTGACCTGATATAACCAACCCATCAATACCAAGACAACACAACAAAAATAATAATTACAGTATTTAAAAATTAAGCCCTATATTATTTTCACTTTTTTATTTACATAAAAAAATATTTTTAAGAGAACAACTTGTACAAAACTCCAGACAGCTCTATGTTCCCCCACAACCATACTTAACCCAAGTCCAGTACTTTACACTACTCACTCACACAAAAACTTGTTTTTCTCTTCAAGGAGAATAACAAATTACATTAGGGCAGACAGACCAACAAAACCAACAAGCAGCCCAACAAAACATCCCACTTCCTACTTATTTATTCATCATATTCATGCTTGAGACTGATGCCAGCACATGCCAAATCATCCATATCAATGAAAAAGAGAACACTTAAGTGTCATAACCCATACAAAGGAAGACAAGAAAACCTATATATCCCATGTTGCAAAATAAATTCATCCCATCCATGGATTGACAAAAACATCAGCCTGCTGTCAGTGGCTAACTACTGAGTCAAGTTGAATTACACAAATAACAGCTAAATGAGCGACACAGTTAAACAATAAAGACATTTATCTAATCTTTCATTCATTGGTCTTAAGCCTAGACATTTTGACATTATACTCTAACCTTACGTTACACACACACACACACACACACACACAGTGGAGAGTACCTAGACAATCAACATCGTGAAGAGGGACACAACAAGAAATTATATAAGAAATTAGATGCGAGAAAACCCGGGCATTTCAAATCAGGCAATGGCTAAGTGGAATGAATCACCGGAAGACGCCGTTTTCATCACAAACATTCACAGCCTTGGCGGAAAATGCCATCAAACAACACTGAATGACGAGACACAACAACATTGACTTAAAATAGTAAGAATACAATTACGTAAGAAACAAAAAATGCAGACAGGAAACTAAGCAACAAAACCTACAATTACACGTGGTATTTCCCTAAAATAAAGCATGACAGGTGTCAGTAATGTATGGTTACCGCCTGACCAATACCAGTTGACCCCCAGGAATGCCAGGCCGAGACAAGCACAGCCACCCCCACCGCCCATCACGCCCAAAAAGGCCACCGCTTATCCTGCCCCTACTCGCCCAGCCGCTGCCCCTCATCCATTACAATATTTACGCATCTAATCAACGACATAGTCCAATATGTATACGTACCTTTCCTCTTTCCCTTTCCCTTGCGCTTCCTGGGTTGAATATCACCTGACATTATCTCTATTCGCGTCCAGTGGCGGCTGTCCAGCACCAACACACTGCAACCACCCCGTAGCACTCCTTACACACGACTGACCAAAACAAAAAGCGCCGGTATTTATATACAATGTTCTTTCCTTCAAATCACATCAGATAAAATATATAAGCTTCTATTTCGTCCCCAAATCATTATATAACTTTATATCATCTACCATTTGCTTGTTATAAGGATTTTGCATATATATTTAGACCCCTCGTGTCATCAAGCGAACCTCCGTGTTGGCTGATGATGTGTGCTCAATAGATGCTACCACAGCGCTTAGGTATAGACTACACACCCCTTGCAAGAGTGAAGCTTTCAGGCAATGGCGGAAATATGCCCCATCTTTCACTACTCCCTTATTATTTCTTCGCAAATTCACACTTAAGAATTAACCCCTAGAGAGGATGTTCATAATTATGTAACCCTTTTCAAGCCTCTAAGTACGTGCAGATTTACGGCCAGAAATATTAACTGGGACACTACATTCGTGTTGCCCTCCCAAACCTTTTAAAATAATATCATAGCATACAAAATAATTATAACTAAACTAACAAATACTTTTAATGAAATATTAGATCAAGTTTAGCAGTTATATTGTAAATGGTAATGTGACAAAAATTTTAATTTAAATTTCAGAGAAACTGGAGATTCGTTCACTAATGAGATATGGCACTCGCCGGTCAACAAGAGGTACCTTGTGTATGTTGACTACTGCCTTCCACAGACTTCTATCCTTATATTCTTAAACAGTAGGCAATAGCAGAAAGCAACAAGTATAAGGAAATTAGCAATACATATGAGAGATGCGTTGACCCTGCTGCTTGTGGTGACCAGTGTAGAGTGGTTGCTCTAATGAAAACTTTAGGGAGGATATTAAAAGTAATTTACAGGAGGTTGAAGGGAGGATCAAAGTGTGGAGATGTTTGTCAAGAACGGTGAGGAGTGTAAGGAAGAACATGGTTACATCTTTTTCACAATGAATACCTACTATGTACTTATTTGCATGGTGCTATGTAAATCGTTAAAGAAATAACATAAAGTTGTAAAATAATAATGATGATAATAATTAATTAAGCATTTATAAAATGCATAAATAAGAAAATCACGAAGGCCAATAAGAAAGGCTCCACTGTTAGGTATTCCATCTCCGTTGCCAACTTTGCTCTCTTTTGGTGTTCATGTTCACGTCATATTTATGAGAAAAAATGGATAAAATATACATAAATAAATAAATAAAGAAATAAGCAATATACTTCAAAACAATTTTATTTACCAATCAACAAAAACATTCACCTTCATATTAGTCTAAACACAGACCTCATAATTTATGGATTGAGGTAATTTTACATGATAGAGATGCAATGGCTGATATCTTAATTATACTCTGGAAGACATGGAATGAGTGATGATGATGATGATGATGATGATATTAATGATGATGGAATGCTTCTGAAAATGTATGTAATGGGAACATATGTTGAACATTTCATATAGGCAAATAAGTAATATAATCAAAGGAAATGCTGGTTACATAAAAACATAGTAAGGACATTTTAATACATAACAGTATATTGATAAAATATACTCCTGAAATTATTGTTTACTGGAATTCACTTTACCTTCCTACTAATGGGTCTGTACTCAATTTCCAACTTGAAAGTCATGAACAAACTCCACTTGCATTGCATGAGTCAAACAAGTTGTCTACCCTCACCAATGGTTCAACATATGGGTCAGCTTGAACAGACAAAAATAATGGGGTCACCTTTAACAAGAAACACATCCCTGAGACACAGCATATCACAGGGTGGCAAAAGAGACATAAGTCCATGTCAGACACTCACAACTATAACACTTCTTGTTACTAGTGATGAATGTTACCAAATACACACAATCTACATGAAAACATACAATATAGCATTCAGATTTAAAAAATATATGGAGAAATATAAATTTTGAGCATAATTTTTATTCTATCACTAACTTTTATGAAATTATTCATTTCCTGCCCTCACATTCCTTGCCTTGCTGGAAACATGCCACTGTTGACGTTCCACTTACTGTACCCCACACCAACCACAAAGCAACTTAGCTTTCTCTCCCACATCAACATAAGAATAAACATCTAACTAAGAGAGAAGTTTCTGTTACTATGTTCCCATGAATGCATGAGATTGATAACATTCCCAACATTTTTTGGCAGAGAAGGATTATCTGAACCACACAGCTCCCTAAGTGGTTTTCCTCAATGCTGGTAGGTAGGGAAAGGTTTATGACACAGCATAAAAATGGATCCACAAAACTGAGCAACATCTAAATCCCTTTAATCACTTTCCCAGAACACAGGTATGGATGGCCTTCCCTGAGGAAAGGATATCTGTGGTGCGCTGGGTGCCTAGGATTCCAATCAGGCGGGTTAAGTTGGATTTCTGCACCAGCATTGTCACTGTGCTGCCCAGATGCTGCTTCCGAGTTCTGCGGGTTCTGGTTACTCTCCTGCAAGGAAGACAATAAGGAAATACTATTAAACCTACACATGCTACAATAAATCATGAAACATACACAAAGCTAGTGATAGCTACCTCTAAACAACACTAATGAAAATTAAATTTTTCACAATGACAACAAATGTGAGTAAAAGATGATTAGCAAATGTGCATTTATTTATTTATCTATTTTTTATGGATAAGAATATACTGGATTCCTAAATTCCCATTTTTCATATGTTCATTCATATATTAGGGGAACAATCACAAAAGGGAAAATCTGATTATTTCTAATTATTAGACTATTTCTGGAAACAACTTACCACCATCAAGTTACAGATCTCTGAAAAGAAGTGTGGGTAGGTTGGCAGATCATAGAATATGATGTGCCGCACACCCTTGATGCAATATCGGCGGGTAGAAATGAAAACGGTCTGTGTAAAGCAAAAAGTGGCGCTTTCCCCTCGAAAAACAAGGCTGCGAATCTTGGGCTATTTTGCTGTTTTGCTGGAAAAGAAAAAAATCTTAAAATAATCTTTTGACTAAGAAAACTCAATCTCTTCTGAAGCAAAGAAATACATAATCAAACTACTTCTTGAAAAGAATCTAGGCTGAGATCAACTCATTCTTATCGTTTTTTCCTGTCATCTTAGTGTCTTGACATTCCTGCCGACTTTTCTGTCCTCCAAAGTTTCCTCTAGTGTCTCATTCCATGGCAAATGTCTATGCAATTGTAAAAAAAAAAAAAAAAAAAAAAAAAAGATAAAGATGTTCATTTAACTCTCATTCAGAAAATCTATACAAAGCATTTGGACCAACTATTGTGAAGGGACAATAGTACATACCCATGGCTCTGACAAAATATGCAACAAACTGAAATATCCTCCAAATAAAATCATATAATATTTAGGAATATATCATTTAAAGCATTCAGTCTCTCCAAAACATAATGATTTCTATCATGTGGTTTTATATTAACAAACAACAAAACAGGTGTACTACTAAACTAAGATGAGATGGTTGTCCTTACCCCAACCATATATTCATTGATGGAAGCAATGCTGGTACCACCGTCCTCCTTCAGGTACCGCAGTAATCTCACATAGTCACAATAATCAGGAATGTTAGACCAGTGTGTGGGAACGCTGCTCTGCCCTGAGCCGGGGCAGCAGCTCAGTTGTGAAGTGGTGGAAGCGTGTGTCAGGATCTCTAATGCCAGGTATATTGTTGATTATCAATTCTGTGTGCACCACCACCTCCTGCACAGACCCACCCTGTGCAGGGTTCAATACCTGTAGGAAGAGGGAAGAGCATACGAAAAAATGGGAAATACAAATTCAGAGAACCTACTGAAATATATATAACGAGAGAGAGAGAGAGAGAGAGAGAGAGAGAGAGAGAGAGAGAGAGAGAGAGAGAGAGAGGAGAGGAGAGAGGAGAGAGAGAGAGGAGAGAGAGGAGAGAGAGAGAGAGAGAGAGAGAGAGAGAGAGAGAGAGAGAGAGAGAGAGAGAGGAGGAGAGAGAGGAGAGAGAGAGGAGAGAGAGAGAGAGAGGAGAGAGAGAGAGAGAGAGGAGAGAGAGAGAGAGAGAGAGAGAGAGAGAGGAGAGAGAGGAGAGAGAGAGAGGAGAGAGAGAGAGAGAGATACAATTTGAAGGATATAGCAAAATAATTGTGAGAATGTTATGAATTTTGGAAAAAATTGTAAATGCTTTCTAGAAGAGCAAGAATAACACTCAAGCATAGGATATGGACAGGCTGTACACTGAATTATTTGTTAGATAAAAGTTTTCTCAGGCAAAGGTTGTTGTGACACAGAAGTAGGGCTTTATTCTATTCACCATATTTCTACCACTTTGACAGCTTTCATATTTCATAAATTCCTCCAATTACATATCATTGCATATTACCAAATGAAAAGAAAGCATGAGTGCCTCACCTCCAATCTCCCAGCAAAGTTGGAACATTTGCTGATGAGGGCACGGTGGTGGTCTACAGTGGTTGAAGAGAACATGACAGTCTGGCGGTGAGAGAGAAGCATGGCCCTCCAGGGACCACAACCTCACTCGTGTCAGGTCAGTGTCGAGTTTGTGAACATCATGTGGGGGCTTATTGATTGCTTCCATCAAGACAAGAATGTGTTCCCAGTTTTGCATCATAAAAATATCTGCCTGAAAATATCAGAATAAAAACAGATAGTATGTTGTATTGTCTTGGCAACATAATGAAAATTGGGTTAGTGAACTATGATCAATATATGTATTCATCTTAAAAGTTATCAATAATATATTAGAAAACAATAAAAAAAAATGCAGTGCAAACAATGATTCTTCATAAAATTTTTGTTGTAACTTGATTCTCAAGCCTTTAATGAATAGTAAATGATGGTGATCCAGTAGCACTTTTTGTGAACTATGGTCACTATCTAGAAGGCCATTCCTATAAATATTTTTTGTCCTTAAACACAGGAAATCTAGACTAGCACAGTAATGGAGAAAGGAAAACATACATTATATTGTGGAATCATACTACTGCATGATGGAATGGAACTGCCCCTACCTGATCGAGGATAAGGATCTCAACTGATGTGAGGAAAGTCAGTCTGAATATCAGTGCGATTGGTGGAGCCCATGATATACCGCAGTCCCAGGGGGGATGCCAGGATGATATCAGATTGATAGAAGTCTGCATAAAGCTGGAAAAAAATGTGAACATATTACAACTGCATCATTATTTTGAAAGAGAAGAAGCAATGTTTACATGGAAGCTACCATGTACAACCTAATAACATGCAAAAAAATGTCATACATAATTTAGTCTAGTCCTCTGTTCCCTTCTCATAGCTTTCTTCTAAGTGTTTGGTTTATTAGCCCTCAGTTCCCTGAGATATTTAAAATAATTCACCCCAATCATCCCTATATACTGGCAACTAGATAGATCCACACACATGAACACAGAAAACTGCTTGTCAACCATTCTTGTCACAATGTAAGGTCATAACTATAATCTCAAAGAAAGCTCATCACATATCTCCAACTATTCAAAGAATCAAATCTCAGACCTTTTGAAATCTTGAATGAAGCATGCTATCCATCAAGGTTTCAGGCAGCTTATGTTATTGACACTGCATGTTTACCTTTAGAGAGTTTTTTGGTGACCTTGAGGCCAAGCTTGAAATCTTCATTTGAGTCACCCTTTTAAAGACAGCCACAAAGTCCTCTGGTCGGCTGAGTTTATCTTCCTTCTCCTCTTCTCCAGGGCCATAATCTTCTTTGAAACGGCTATAGTTTTGTACATGTGCCTTTGCCTCCTTAAACATCAGTGCCACTAATATTTCCACCACCCTGCAGAATGAAAACATGAAAATAGCTTTCTATATGGTTCTGTTTATCTAATCTGGCTTTTATTCATTAGAACCCATCCAAGAAAGTCACCATGATAGAATTCTACCCTTGCTTCTGTCCATAAATTGCACCCTGGCACACTTAAGTCCCCTCCCTTTTCCACTCACCTTGTCTCATAAAAATCCATCCACCCATTCCACTGGAGGACCTATCATCTTTTAAATACCTACAATATTTACTCTACAGTCACTTCATTCTCATGCATTCTATCCATGTAACCAAATAATTTCACACTGCAGTATTTTATCTTTTCACCCACTCTCTTTCACATTATTCTCATAATGGCAATAGCCAAACTTTTCATTAACATGCACCTTTACTACAGACACAAAAAGCAGTTCCTCATGTAACTTAAACCACCAATTTATCATCAAAACACATTATATGATTCAAAACAAGTGAGTCTGCATAAAATTGTACCCAAGGCACATATATTCTTATCATTAAATATAACAAAATATCTTACTTATAAGTACTTTAATATATAACCTTACAAGTAGGCAGAGTGTTTGAAAGGAAGTAAAATAAGAACTTTTGGCCTGGTGTAACCTTGGTCTCGATGTGCATCATTAGTGGCACCACTTTTCTTCTTTTTCTGGGATTTGATTTTGGCATTGTGGTTCATAATTTTCTTCCTTGTTTTGAGAACGTGATTTACAGCATGAAGAGTATAAATAGTTCTCACTTTCCTCCCAATGTTCATGGGGAGGCCTCTGGATAGTACAAGTCTGAGTAATTTGAGAGGACACCTAACAACTCTTTCTGCAAGTTTGTCAAACCAGTAGGACACTTTATGACTCTATCAGGATCACTGGTAAAAGCATACATTATCTCGCAAACTCTTTCTTATGTAATAATCCTGCAGGCTATACTGTCCAAGGTCTGGAGGCTGAGGCACCAAACCAATGGCAGGTGGATCATCTACTTCATTTTTCTCAGCCAACAAAAGAGGTTTTGAGGCTTGCATTTCAACCTTTGGTACTTCAATTTTTACTCTCCCTAAAGTGGGCCATTCCTGGAAAGACGAGACCCATTTTGTCCTGTCTTTCACCTGTTCTGCACACAATTCATTCAAGTTTTTCTCAAAATGCCTTGAAAAAAGGATCCTTCTGGACTGTGTGTAGCATGATCTTCTTCATCAGAGGAGTCATTAACTGCCTGTAAAATAAGTAAATAAATAATAAATAAATAAAAATAATGACTAGCTAACAAAATAATGCATCCACACAGCACTTATCTAGTTAACATGATAATGCATCCACACAGCACTTGCCAGAACATAGGGATAAAAAGTACATAAATATTTCCAATCCCTTCACTCCATTCCTGTCACCATTTTTGACAAGCAAGGAAATCAATGACTTTATGAGTAACATTCCAAATATCTTTTAATAAATGAAACCACTAACTATCGCTCCTACCACATTAATGATCACAACAAAATTATTGTTATTTTGACTATGCTTATCTCAAACACTTTATAAAAAGCTAACAAAATGTCTACTATAACTAAAACTTTATAGAATTTTTTTGTAATAAGATATTTTGACATATCTCCTTTCATTCTCACAACTTGTCACATGTGAATATCATTTCAGCATTCCTTGTAGCAGAGAGAGAGAGAGAGAGAGAGAGAGAGAGAGAGAGAGAGAGAGAGAGAGAGAGAGAGAGAGAGAGAGAGAGAGAGAGAGAGAGAGAGAGAGAGAGAGAGAGAGAGAGAGAGAGAGAGAGAGAGAGAGAGAGAGAGAGAGAGAGAGAGAGAGAGAGAGAGAGAGAGAGAGAGAGAGAGAGAGAGAGAGAGAGAGATTAATTGATCAATAAATACACGTAGAAAGGAACAGTATTATAAAACATCAGTTCACACTAACCTCTCTGTCTTCATGACACTCGGAATCTTCATCACCAGAAATCTCGTCCTGGGTTCTTGAGTCAATATTTTCCTCTTTATCTTCTTCAATTCCCTTCTCTTCACTTTCAGACTCACCACTTTCATTATCATCTACATCACTACATTCCTGCATATCTTCTTCATCACTGTCTTCCTCCTCCTCCTCCTCCTCCTCCCCCTCATCATCATCATCATCATCATCACTGTCTACAGCTTTTCCATTTTGGGTGTTGAAGGTTGCCAGTAGTCTAGACAGTACATCATCCCCACCACCTTCCTCCTCACTGGATGACCCCTCACCATCATCATCATGAGGCTGAGGATCCTCAGTATCTTCCACCTGGTAAATAACAAGTACTATACAAAAACCGGTACATTTTCAGTAACCCACATCCCACTGATATCATAATAAATAAACAAACTAATATTAAAACATCAATGATAATAATGATGATGATAATAATAATAATAATAATAATAATAATAATAATAATAATAATAATAATAATAATAATAATAATAACAAATAAATAAATAAATGAATAAATAAAATAAAAAACATTCTTACCATTTTGACATACAATGAAATTAACTGATTAGCTTCACAGCAAAATAATATTTTTGCCATAATCTCAAAGAGGGAGAAATCTTAAACTGGCTATGTATGTGTATATTATGTCAGTTGGCATATGCTGTCCCCTGACTCCTTACAGGAAGTAGTCTGGGCATTTTGACATTAAGCCTAACACCAAGTATAAAATAGCCTTTCTCATTCTGCAACTCACACATGGCCTATGATAGATATCAAGGATGCAGTCTGCCAAAATAACTAATTCCTTAAAATTACTCACTAAAAATTAAGGACGAGAAACCACCAATATAAAATCATTCTTGCTGTTTCTATAACAACAGAAGACCCAGTGATATCTGCTCTAGCTTTCTTTCTTCTAAGAGACATTATATGCCTTCCCTACTCAAAAAAATCAGTAACACCAGAAATTTGATAAAATTATGAAATACACCTTGAAATTTATATGATTTTTAGTGCAACTAAACAAGAATAATTTAGTGCAAAGTTTAAAGATAAAAGATAAAAATGAAAATAAATACCTTATGTAAATTAAGGTTTGAAAACGTCAATAAAATGGGCAGGTAACCTCCGGTACTGTCAGAGCCCTCTCCACGCACCAAGGCCTCTATGAATATACTTTTATTACATAAAAGTATTTCTACATGCCCCCAAGAGCAATCAGCTCCAGGCTTTTCCTTCTCAAGAACACATATTTGACAGGGTCTCATTCACTCTCACCTTCAGTCTTTTCACGACGGCTTCCTTCTCGTCAATAGGATGGGCTTCCCCAAACTCTTCGTACTGTCTTTTACTTGGCTGCCTCTCTTCTTTCCTATTTTTTACCCTAGTGCTGGGAAATCTGCGCATTTTTCCACCTCGACCACGTGCCATTGTTGCTTCACTGTAATCTGCCTGCTGGTCTGTTGTGCTTACAGTGCACACACTGTAGTTATCGCTGCCGCTGAGGCACAGTAACTGTATATACCTCAGGCAGATGTAGTGAATTTACAAACGTTGTGTAAGATGTAACGTTTTACTAGTACTCCATACCAACACAACGCTACACACATGCAGCGGCCTGAGAGTTTTGTTTTGATGAGGCGTGGATTTGTTTTCGCTCCTCGAACGGTGCTCTCCCCCACCCTCCCTCTCTCTCTCTCTCTCTCTCTCTCTCTCTCTCTCTCTCTCTCTCTCTCTCTCATTAATACATAATATACCATTTTTTCATGTTGAGGATTGTACAGGTAAAAGGAGATATTGTGGATACTTCCTATTCAAAAACTCACCCAACTGTCTAAGTTAAGATCTTATAATTACTGTACAAGTCTCACTGTCACTCGTGAGGCCAAGCCTCTACCAGGTATCAAAACGTATCAGTAACCACATTCATAAAACTCTCTCTCTCTCTCTCTCTCTCTCTCTCTCTCTCTCTCTCTCTCTCTCTCTCTCTCTCTCTCCTAAACTTTGACATTCCTGTTTATTAGTTTATTTTCTCATTGCACATTACACTATGTAACACGATTTTTGTCTTTGACAAGCAAGTGTTATTTTCCAACCCTTTTCATTGCAAAACAAGAGAAAATGTTCATTATTCCTGTCAGACTTTGCTTTTGTGGCTTTTAGAATGATTTTTTTTTTTGTACCAATATAGCTAGATTTCGCCATTTTTCCAGATGTTATCATAGAAAACATCTTGTCTTCATTAATTGACCACACCAGCCTCGGAGTCCCGATCTGGGGAGGGGACCATAAATGTCCTCAGGTCGGACTGTCTTTCTGTCGACGACCCTAAGTGTCTTGACACACCCCTCAACTTTTTCTTCATTAACTTCTGCAACATTCGCGGTCTAAGATCTAATTTTCAATCTGTAGAACACCACCTCTCCTCTTCTAAACCTCATCTTCTTTTCCTCATTGAAACTCAGGTATCTGAGGCAACTGACAGTAGCCCCTTTTCTGTTCCCTCCTACTTTCTCTATCCTCATTTTCGATCCAAAGCTGGATGCTGCGTTTATGTGCGCAATGACTTAACCTGCTCTCGTGCCCACGCTCTTGAATCTTCCGAGTTTTCCACCATCTGGCTACGACTACAGAGTCACTCTCAAACTAAATTTATCTGTGCTGTATACCTGTCACCTAAGTCCTCTGACTATAAAAAATTCTTTGACTACTTAACTTCCAAAGTGGAGCACATTCTAACCCTCTTCCCTTTTGCAGAGATCTCCATTCTTGGAATTCTTGGAGACTTCATTGTTTACCACCAGCTTTGGCTTTCCTCTCCCTTCACTGATCATTCTGGTGAACTAGCCTTCAACTTTGCTATCATCCACGACCTAGAGCAATTGGTGCAACACCCTACTCGTATTCCTGACTGTCTTGGAGATACGCCCATCATTCTTGACCTTTTCCTGACCTCTAATCCTTCTACTTATGCTGTCACCCTTTCTTCTCCGTTGGGCTCCTCCGATCACAATCTCATATCTGTATCTTGTCCTATCGCTCTAATCCCTCCTCAGGATCCCCCTAAGCGAAGGTGCCTCTGGCGTTTTGCCTCTGCTAGTTGGGGGGACCTGAGGAGGTATTTTGCTGATTTTCCTTGGCATGACTACTGCTTCCGTGTCAGAGACCCGTCTTTATGTGCTGAGTGCATAACAGAGGTGATAGTGTCTGGCATGGAGGCGTACATTCCTCACTCTTTCTCTCGTCCTAAACCTTCCAAACCTTGGTTTAACACAGTTTGTTCTCGTGCTATACATTATAGGTGGCCCACAAAAGGTACTTAAGCCTTCCATCACCAGAATCTCATGCACTTTATATTTCTGTCCGGAACCATGCCAAGTCTGTTCTCCAACTAGCCAAAAACTCCTTCATTAACAGAAAGTGTCAAAACCTTTCAAGATCTAACTCCCCTCATGACTTTTGGCATCTAGCCAAAAATATCTCCAATAACTTTGCTCCTTCTTCTTTCCCTCCTTTATTTCAACCAGATGGCACCACTGCTATCACATCTATTTCTAAAGCTGAACTCTTCGCTCTAATCTTTGCTAAAAATTCTACCTTGGACGATTCTGGGCTTGTTCCTCCCTCTCCTCCACCCTCTGACTACTTCATGCCACCTATTAAAATTCTTCGCAATGATGTTTTCCATGCCCTTGCTGGCCTAAACCCTCGGAAGGCTTATGGATCTGATGGGGTCCCTCCTAACCTTCCAGACAACTATCCCCTCTTCTTCAACGACACTCAACTGTCCCCCTCTTCTACACTGAACATCCTCGGTCTGTCCTTTACTTATAATCTGAACTGGAAACTTCACATCTCATCTCTAGCTAAAACAGCTTCTATGAAGTTAGGTGTTCTGAGACGTCTCCGCCAGTTTTTCTCACCCCCTGCTAACTCTGTACAAGGAGTACAGAGTATGCTTCACATGTCTGAGGGGATTCCACTCATACTGCTCTTCTAGACAGAGTGGAATCAAAAGCTTTTCGTCTCATCAACTCCTCTCCTCTAACTGACTGTCTTCAGCCTCTCTCTCACCGCCGCAATGTTGCATCTCTAGCTGTCATCTACCGCTATTTTCATGCTAACTGCTCTTCTGATCTTGCTAACTGCATGCCTCCCCTCCTCCCGCGGCCTCGCTGCACAAGACTTTCTTCTTTCTCTCACCCCTATTCTGTCCACCTCTCTAACGCAAGAGTTAACCAGTATTCTCAATCATTCATCCCTTTCTCTGGTAAACTCTGGAACTCCCTGCCTGCTTCTGTATTTCCACCTTCCTATGACTTGAACTCCTTCAAGAGGGAGGTTTCAAGACAATTATTCATCAATTTTTGACTACTGCTTTGACCCTTTTATGGGACTGGCATTTCAGTGGGGAGTGTGTGTTCGTTCGTGTGTAGGCGGTGACGCACGGAGCGGCGGATGGCCAACCTGCTCCTCCGAGGACCGGGGTAGGAAGGGTGTGTTCGTTCGAGTGTTAGCGGTGGCTTACGGAGCGGCGGGAGGCAAGCCCGGCCCTCCGAGGTTGAAGTAAAGAGTGTGTTCGTTTGGGTGTTGACTGTAGCTCACGGTGACCCACGGAGCCACTGACGGCCTTCTCACTACCTCGAATACCAGGGGGAGAGGACCTGCTTTGGACCCAGATGTGGGGACAGGAGCGAATTATTGCGTGAAGAGGATCTGCTTTGGACCCAGACGGGAGGGCAGGAGCGAATATTGCGTGAAGAGGACCCGCTTTGGACCCAGACGGGGGGCAGGAACGAATTATTGCGTGAAGAGGACCCGCTTTGGACCCAGACGGGGGGCAGGAACGAATTATTGCGTGAAGAGGACCTGCTTTGGACCCAGACGGGGGGCAGGAACGAATTATTGCGTAAAGAGGACCTGTTATGACCCTGACGGGGACAGGAGCGAATTAGTGCAAAAAAAAAAAAAAAAAGGTTCAGGGACTGAGTTTGTATGCTTGCTGAGGCTACCACCAGGGACTGAGTGTTTGCTTGCAGAGGCAACCAGAACTGAGTTTGTATACTTACAGAGGCAACCAGGGACTGAGTTTGTTTGCTTGCAGAGGCAACCAGAAATGAGTTTGTATACTTACAGAGGCTACCACTAGAGACTGAGTTTGTTTGCTTGCAGAGGCTACTACCAAGGACAGAGGTTGTGTACTTACTGAGGCAACCAGCAGGGACTGAGTTACTGAGTTTGTTTTCTCACAGAGGCAGCCACCAGGGACTGAGCTTGTTTGTTTGCAGGGGCAACCACCAGATACTGAGTTTGTTTGCTTGCTGAGGCAATCGGAACTGAGTTTGTATACTTACATAGGCTAACACCAGAGACTGAGTTTGTTTGTTTGCAGAGGCTACCACCAAGGACAGAGGTTGTATGCTTACTGAGGCTACCACCAGAGACTGAGTTTGTTTGCTTGCTGAGGCTACCACCAGGGACTGAGGCTGTTTGCTGGCTGAGCCCATCACCAGGGACTGAGTTTGTACGAGTATGCTTATACCAGGGAACGAGTTTGTATGCTTGCAGAGATCATACACTATCAGGGAGAGAACTTGTGTGCTGGCAGACACCAGTCACCGTCAGGGAGTTTGTGTATTTGCATGGATCAGACACCATCAAGGAGTAAGCTGGTGTGCTTACAGAGACCAGACACCACCAGAGAGTGAGCTTGTGTGCTTGTAGGAAGCAGAAACCCTCAGGGACTGAGCTTGTGTGCTTGCAGGGAGCAGATACAATCAGGAAGTGAGCTTGTGTGCTTGCAGGGATCAGGCTCCATCAGGTAGTGCATTTGTATGCTTGCATAGGCTAGACACCACCAGAGGGTGAGCTTGTGTGCTTACAGGGATCAGACACCATCAGGGAGCGAGTTCGTGTGCGTGCTTGCAGGGATCAGACACTATCAGGGAGTGAGATTGTGTGCTTGCAGAGACCAGACTTCATCAGGAAGTGAACTTGTGTGCTTGCAGAGATCAAGACACCACCAGGGATGAATAGTACCAGGGAGTGGTTTGTGTGCTTATGGTTGTGTACTTACCGAGGACAGAGGCGAGATACTATCATTGGTTGCCTGCAACGACGCTCAAGCGAGGGGTTTGAGTGTCACTCCAGATGGACTCTTAACTCTTGAAGCTGAACTGGACGTAGTAGACCAGGGGGAGGACAAGGATTCTTCAATGCTTGCACGTGACCACCGAGTCACGGGAGCCTCACCAAGGAGAGCACATCGTAAGAAGAAAGACCACTAGAGATCCTGACATCTTTGAACGCTAACCTTTAAAACTCTGTGCTCACAGTTATGTCGTTATACACATCGGCCTGAGGACTGACACGGTGGTAATGAACAGAGAACCTCCACGAACTGAGAACTGGTGTGATGCTGAGGGTATGAAACTCGCTCTTGACCAGAGATGAGGACGAAACCTGTCGTAAATGTAACATACTGGCGGAGCTGGAAACATGTCCAAGCTTTAGTAACCGATGCCCAGTGACCGCCGTGTGGTTGTAGATATCGCCAGTCGGTATTGTACATAATGGTGCCTCACCAGTGGTGTGAGTGACTACATTACGGAGTTTTTCCCCGCAGCCTGAACCAAAACGTAAATGTCGGGGTTTTTTACATTCATTATCGTAATTGCTCTCCCACCACGCGCCGTTGTCTAGTTCAGGTATTGATCACATTAAATTGTTAGTCAGCTGATCAGGTGAAGAGACTTATCTGCTATCTGCTATGGAGAAGATCATGTGCACAACTCATTCACTACTGAGAAAGGAGCCACCGGTTACGAACTCTGTTGGGTGACGCTGGGACTACGTGAGTTTACGTAATATGTGAATTTCGAGCGAAGCCCGACAGGGGAAGTTACCGCCAAGCGGGTGAAAGAAGTTGTTGTTGTTGTGCAAGCGAGTTTGTCAATGAGGAAGGAAAGGACCTGCAGGTCAGGGCGAGGACCAAGACGAGGCCTAAGTCAGCGAATTTCTTGTACGGTCGGTGTTGATGTAGTGTTGATGTAAGGAGATTAGGATGCTTGTTATGACATGAGGCTAAGATGAGGCCAGCCTTATCGCCGTCGCTAATGGATAACGATGGACAGGGTAGGAACCCAGGTAGTAAATGAGGACGATAGGGACACTTTGCTGAGGACACTCGTGCAGGGAGGACGTGTGTCGGTGCAGAGACAGAAGTAGGTAGACCTACCTAGAGTACCTGTCAGCAAGGGCATGCACGTTACTTAACAATTACCCCAAGACCCAAACACGTAAGTGTAACAACTGTCTGTGTAAGAATACATTATCCTATAAGTAACGGGCAGAATCATACCTGTATTACACAAATTATTCATATAGAATATTGTCTATGATCATTAAAAAGACAAAAGTGGGTCATCCAATGCGTCAGATACAAAAACAATGACATTAGAATTTTATGCAAAATACCATTGTAAATAAACACCAGCTTCAAAATGATGAGTCATCGAAAGTTCTGTCAGTCTTCAGTCTTGAAAATGGTTGCTGTAGTGTACAATTTTTATTTTGCACTAAAATTCCCTCCCTCCCCTCTCTCTCTATGTGTGTGTGTGTGTATGTGTGTGTGTGTGTGTGAAAGTAGAAAGAATGGTGAGAATTGCTAAATAGAATGATAATGGAATTATATGAGTGAGAAAGGATGAAACAAAAAATGACAAAGAATGAGGGGGAGAGAGAGCGAGGTGTCACTCCCTTGTCCCTTATCTCTGCCAGATAGGGGAGAGGGAAGGTGACAGGGTGGGAGGTTTGAGAGAGAGAGAGAGAGAGAGAGAGAGAGAGAGAGAGAGAGAGAGAGAGAGAGAGAGAGAGAGAGAGAGAGAGAGAGAGAGAGAGAGAGAGAGAGAGAGAGAGAGAGATGAAAGGTAGGAGACAGGGTGGGTGGGATAGAGGGAGGAAATGGGGAGGGATGGGGGAGGACAGGAGAGGGAGAGAAGGGGAGGAGGAGGGGAAGGGATGGGGAGAGGGTCAGGGAAGAGAGGGGAAGGGATACGGAAGAAGGAGGGAAGAGGGCAGGGAAAGGAGAGGAAGGGATGGGGGAGGAGGGGAAGAGATGGGGGGTAAGGGGCAGGGAAGGGAGAGGGAGGAAAGGGGGAGGAGGGGGAGATATGGGAGAGGGGCAGGGAAGGGGAAGGGATGGGAGAGAGGGGTAGGTAAGGGAAAGGGAGGGAAGAGGGAGGAGAGGAAGGGATGGGGGAAAGGGGCAGGGAAAGAAGAGGGAGAGAAGGGGAAGAGATGGGGGAGGAGGATCGCTAGAGGGACTGACCGAGTGGCGTCGCTTGAACAGCTGCTTGTGTTCGAATTGGAGGACAAAATTTGTTCGCCAAACCCTGAAGGACGTTTGAATCACTGGGTATATAATCATACTCCCCATTTACAAGAGCATGAACGGACCTTTTCCAGTACTATGAGCACAGATTCTTTATGAATACTATGAGCATTTGGATTCATTGAAATAATCTTAGCAACTTTTTTTCAAGTTTATTAATTAACCAATCTGACATGACTTACTACTCTTACTAATCATGAAAAAATTTGTGTTCCATAGTCTTTAAAAATGAATGAGAGTTTTTCATGACTTATGTTACGTACAAAAATATTAAGAATAAATGCTTGAATGTAGCATTTGTCAGCCCATAAGATGTCCCTGACTTAAAGCACACTTCCTGTTTTACAAATACATATTTTTTATTTATTTATTTATTTTTTTTAAGTATAAGCATACTGGACCCAAGTTGTACATTTATTTCTAAAAAAGATGTGTATCTCATGGGCTGGCAAACCGTAATTCGTAAGTAATGAATATGATATACATATTTAAAATAAACATAAATATAGAGCTGTATAAGAAATGAGTATATAGATAGACGTAAAAAAGAAATTGAAGCAACTAGACAAACAACTAGGTACTGATAACAGGACATAATATGCTCTTAAAATTAATTAACATTGATATCAATTCATGATACTTTGTAATTGTTTACTACATATAATTCACTAACTGATGCTGTATAACAAATAATTCCACAAATAACAAAATCTTGCCACATGAACTTAAATATTAAAGATAAATCAATTATGCACAAAAAGGCATATATCATGTGGTATGACTATAATGGGAAATCAAGTGGAGTGATGAAAGGGGTGGGCATGAAAATGAGATGGTGAGAGATGTTGCCTGCCCTGGCATGCGTTAGAGAGAGAGAGAGAGAGAGAGAGAGAGAGAGAGAGAGAGAGAGAGAGAGAGAGAGAGAGAGAGAGAGAGAGAGAGAGAGAGAGAGAGAGAGAGAGAGAGAGAGAGAGAGAGAGAGAGAGAGAGAGAGAGAGAGAGAGAGAGAGAGAGAGAGAGAGAGAGAGAGAGAGAGAGAGTTTGGTCTACACCTGAAATTACTCCGAAATCAAATCTAAGTTGTCGCATTCAACAGTTATGAACAACATTTCTCTGTAGTGCAATGGGGGGCAATTCCATAAAACATCACAATTAATCCATTCCATTGTAGTCTGGTGCTATTTTGAGACAAGGATCTTTACATAGAAATATGTATAAAACAAAAGTCTCACACCACTTTGCTTAGAAATACTTAAAGCTCATCTTCAGAAAACAGAAGAATGTTGGGCTGGTTTCGACGGATATAGTCCTCAGCAATGAGACTGTTAATGTATGTTTTCACTTTGCCAACAAACTCCACTGGAACCTGAGAAAAAATAAAAATAAAAATAAATAAATAAATAAATAATAATAACAATAAATAAATATACATATAAATAAATAAATAAATAAATGTTAAATAAAAGATAAATATATAAAAAAAACAGGTCTTTCTGTCTGTTTCACATTTCACACTAATAATGCTCAACCTGAGAATCATACCAATAATATTCAATACAAAAAGTTCAAGAATTTAGATTAAAACAATTATAAAACTCAATCTTTCAAAAGTTACCAGCAAAGAAAACTATGGTGGAAGGAGCATCATTTATCTAGGAAGTAATAAATGTGAGTTTTAGTACAGATATGTACTAGATCTTCATTATATGCATCTTCAAACAATATGAATTCACAGTTATGCACGAAACTTATTTTCACCTGAAATTCTTCAACTTGGTTTGCAGCTTGTAATCTTTAAAATCAGCTTATACCACTACATGATTTATGGTTGAATACTTTTGAAGCTTGAGTAAATTTAAGTGACACATTGAAGTCTCTAAATTTGGTCTCAATACTCACTGTCACAGATCTGTAGCGGTTTTCTGTTCCAGGCTCCATCTTGATGTTGAAACGCTTCTTCTTTTCACCAGTTGTTGCAACAGGTGCTGCTGATCTCTTGAGTGCCTGGAAAAGAAAGAGCACACAATCTCTTCATTTGCTATCATACCATACTGATCAAAAGATTTACCAACCACATCTAGTACATCAAAAAATTTGATGTACAGGTGCTCTGATAAAGAAAGGTGTTCCAGACAACTAAACTAGCAAGCAAAAGTGAGGTCCTAAGGTATATAACAGCACACCACTCCTTTTTGGTTAAATTAATTCAACATCATTATTATGTTGCTTGGAAATCCATCCTTGCAGCAAATATGCTCCTTCCTCAAGGTAATTCCAAAGAATGTTTATATCAGTATGTTGCTTACATCTGATTACATTATGAATTACTTTCACCTAAAGAAGTATTTTACAACAATATAACTAGGTGCTAAACCACGACTTTCTCCAGAGGGTGTGCAACATTTCAGCAAAGAGGAATATCTTTACATATCTTTTTTTCCAGACAGCAAACAAACTTACTTGAACACGATCCAGCTGATGAAAGTCGTTAATGGGCTGCGAAGGACGCTGACGTTTTTGTTCAGCCTTATCTTCATTCAGCATGTCTCGTGATGGGCACCTGCAGCACTTCAAATCCAGCACCTGACGCCCAACGACATTCCCAGAGCTGTTCAAAATTACATCATTAAAGTACCATACAATATAACTGCAAAGGGTATTATCACATATGCAGGGCAGCATCATATTACACTTAAAACTGATAGAGAGAGAGATAGAGAGAGAGAGAATTCCTTTTTCATCAGTAGATAACTAGACAAAGATGTAATTAAAGGTTTTGTTGGGATGGCTTAGAATAGACAAGCAGGTAATATAATTGAGAAATGGAAATTATTAAATACATCTTTAGCTAGCAGTTTTTAGATAAATTACATCTTATTAGACTGATATTAAGGGAGAATGTATAAAAAAAAATAAATAAATAATTCAGTTGAACTTGCCTGTCGTGTAGGGTAAACACAAGACAAAAAGGTCTCCTGTTGGGTCCCCCAATACATGACTGGAGGCATGACAGTTTCACCAGTAATGTAGAGGTTACTTCTCCAGGTGGAGGAGGGTGGAGAGGAACCGACACCACATAGCGTTCATTGACTTGCTTGTACACACATTCCTGTCCTTCTACCATGACCAGGTGGTCAGCAACATCACTGTTTACTGGGGATGGGGGAAAAGCTTATTATGCAAAATATTTTGCATTACAAAGTAAAAAACTCAAATTCTCCTTCAAAACACTGTAAGTAAACAAATGTACTCTAGAAACTAACTATCTTATAACACAAGGGACCTCTCACCTACTTCAAAGGTTCCACATAAACACCTTTAATCTCCTCAAACAGAAGCCCACTTGCTGTATAACCCTAGTCACACTCATATCAATGGTTATAAAA
>NC_087159.1:11142500-11145000 GCF_035594125.1 Scylla paramamosain
TCGAAGAGAATCATTATTACTGTTGCTCCTACAGTTCTGAGTACGTGTATAACAGAACTGACAAAGACCTCCACAAGAATACCCTTCCAGTAGAAGTAGCGCTGACTTGCCTACTGTCGCACAAAGGTGGTGGCCCTCCTGCCTCTTCTGGCAGTGTCTGGCAACACCTTTCTACATCTTATAGAATCACCAAATGCCATCACATATCGAACATGACCACCCTTTATGTAATATGGATAAAAATAGTACTGTTTATGAGTTTATATTTTCTGAACTCATCCTGTATGTCCCTGATATATCAACAACGCTATACGAAATTATAGGTTATCGTGCATCACACTGAACGCATCTTCACCGACACGTTGGGGCTTGTTCACTCCCATCTTCCTTGCCTGCATCATCTCCATAAATCAGTTACCCATCCTCCTAAGCTGTCTTAGACACATATTTTAGAAGAACACAACTAATTACGCCACCATTTTTTATCATTACATTAACAAACAGTAACTAATACTGACAAGTTTCGATAACGCTTATGACAATATGGATGTGAAAACAGGCTGCTAGCATTGATTCTGAAAACTACATAGACAAGTAACAATATACAAATACCTGTTAAGCAAAGGAGAGAAATTAACAGGAGGCAGACTGACCAAAATACAAAATAAAGTACAAGAATGCCGTTACAAAGGCAGAACTCCCGACTGATAAAGGTAAACAATGTTGCCAAGCTCCGCGTTATATTTACAAATCACCATTTTGTTCCCGCCCTTAGTTGGTAATAACAGGAGTAAAACCAGCATAAGGGTTTTCCTTTATCCTCTCCTCGGCCAGCCCGAATCATTCCATCGGCCTCATGAAGAGGTATCATAAGTGAAGAATGTTTACTCCTACGTACGTTTTTAAATCACGTGGGAAAAACGTATGAGGTGAATAACCAAGTGTTATTACTATTAAATCTTATAAAAAATAAATAAAAATAAAATACCCTGTATTGGAAATTAAGTATTACCGAGTAAAATATATATTTAAATAAAAACTTAAACGTGTGTGTGTGTGTGTGTGTGTTCCACTAAATAGTAAAGGCCAAACATCAATTCTGCTTGCCCTGTACTGATCCTGTTGCAAGTTAGGCACCAGTGAATCATTCCCTTCTCTTGCAAGACAAATATTTCAGTGTGTGTGTGTGTGTGTGTGTGTGTGTGTGTGTGTGTGTGTGTGTGTGTGTATATATATATATATATATATATATATATATATATATATATATATATATATATATATATATATATATATATATATATATATATATATATATATATACATAATGCAGAGTAGCATGATCCAGTCAAATTTCTTAACAATTTTTAACACTAAACTTTAATTTAATTTAACCTAAGAAGAGTTTTACACAAGATGTCCTCATAAGACTGCAACAAATAATCAGCAAAAAAAAAAAAAATAAATAAATAAATAAATAAATAAATAAATAAATAAAATAAATAAAAATAAATAAAATAATAAAATAAATAAATAAAACTAAATACATATATGTCGATCTCAATAAAATACATTTTTTTAAATCATGATTTCAATTTTTTTTTCTTATATAACACCTGTATCTTAACGGAAAATGTAAAAATCACGATGTGCTACTAACATCTACCATGTCTTATAATGAAACAGCATGTTAAGTGACTTGTTCTCAGGTAAGACCCAGCATAATAATTCAGCATAAAATGTACTCACTGTAACATCCTCTAGATTTTGCCAGTTTTCAGTTTGATCCCAAGGAAGTTCACTCGATGGAAGTATGATGCCATTTTCCATTGACAGGGCGCTGTTAATGATAAGCTGGATATCAGCTGCCTCTTGCTGCTGAGTCTGAGGCTGATCCTGAGGTGGTGGCTGGATCTCCTGGGGTTTCAATTCCTCATTCACAACGATGGGAGGGGTGGAGTTATCAAGGAGCGAGGCAAAGTTGTTAGAGCCCACTCGCGCCAACAGGGAGTCACAGCGAAGTAGTTCATAATCATCATCGTCCAGCAGAGGCTCGGACTCCTGCTGATTTTCGGCCATGTCGTTACCCTGTGGCAAGAATGTCAACTTTTGAATACAGCACTTATTTTTTTTCTTATTCAGTACTTAGTAGTCCATCAGAGAGAGAGAGAGAGAGAGAGAGAGAGAGAGAGAGAGAGAGAGAGAGAGAGAGAGAGAGAGAGAGAGAGAGAGAGAGAGAGAGAGAGAGAGAGAGAGAGAGAGAGAGAGAGAGAGAGAGAGAGAGAGAGAATATTGCTGAATGGAATCCATGTTCACAATACATTCCTGAAAAAGGCACGCTCATACATGGAAGCCTAAACTTTCCCTGGCTGCACTCGAATTAAATAAATAGTTACGTACTGTACATTCACACTCTTGACTCACTGGTTACCTATAAAACACTTAGAAGCTAGGAATATAATTGTATAAATTTACAAGGGCATTTTACCGCAATCAACCG
>NC_087159.1:11147500-11150000 GCF_035594125.1 Scylla paramamosain
AATATGCTGCAATTTTCTTATGGAGTGAAGAGCCTCAACAAAAACAGGAACGAATAGATCAAAGGCGCAAATCATATAGTACGCCAGTCTGGAAGCTAAATTAGGCGAGACAGGTGGTCTGGACATGCCAAACTGAAAGACGAGGAGTATGTGGGGAGGATGCTGGAGATAGAACTACCCAGCTAGAGAAAAACCATAAACCTAGGAGCAGGTGTATGGATGCAGTGTAAGACATGCTTGTTATGGGTGTGACTCAGGAAGGCAGAGGACCCAGTGCGTTGAAGGCTGTGGCGACCCCTGACCGGAGCAACAGAAAGAACATCTCACAAATGCATATCACTATAGGCTACACATGCTACATCCTACTGTCTTTAGTTTAGAACCACGCCAAGATGTATGTACCTACCACCATACTTCTTTAAAACGTAACACAACAATGTTGTCGAACCCACAATGTTACCACAAAATTATCATCGCATGGTACTAAAATAAGAAAACATTCTTTTCAATAGTTAAAAATAAATAGCATGTTTTCTTGGCCAACTTATTAGCTGTATTTACTAATCTATTGTTAATCAAAGTTAGTCATTTGTGTTTGAGAGGGAGAGAGAGAGAGAGAGAGAGAGAGAGAGAGAGAGAGAGAGAGAGAGAGAGAGAGAGAGAGAGAGAGAGAGAGAGAGAGAGAGAGAGAGAGAGAGAGAGAGAGAGAGAATGCTGTTTGTTTAATTCGTGGTTTAGAGAAGAAATGAGAAACAACAGATAAAAGTCGCTGAAAAATGCACTGGCTCCGATTTATGAATGGAACAGGTGACACCGGGCATTTTTTCTTAGAGTCGAAACATAACTTAAGATAAATTTAAATTGTTACGAATCTGGGGAAAAAAATGTTTATTTCAAATATTACAATACCCGTAATGCACAGTCAGGTGCATCCTGACTGCTTTGAAGACGTTACTGTAAATACAGGCGAGTTTCACCTGCCTCCCACACATTTCACACGGGACAAACCTCACGCTAGCCGAGCGTGCACATATAAAGTCAATATCATATACATACATTACGACATGGCAATACTACGAGTGTGCCTATTCAACAGTTATAAGTTTGGTTCTATTGCTTTTTTTCCTTATTTATTCTTATAGTATATTATTTACTTGTATATTATTTGAATGGTTTGGCGAGAAAACTGTGACATTAACTGTGTTGTGAAGAAATGTGATCAACTTTCCACGCTCTTGTTATTGTCCTATTGTGATTCCTTGCGAAGGGTCGTCATGAAAGCATAATAATGAAGCGCCATCGTTATTTCTTTTGGGGCTACATTTTCGGTACACCGCATTCCTTTAATTTCTGGACAAATCCACTTTGAAGTATTAAACTGCGATCCCTTAATATGTGCATCTTTTATGCAAAATCATTGATTTTACCAAAACACATAATTAATCTACATTTTGATCTGATAGTTGTATCGTGCTTTCGATTTAGGTCAGGCCATCCATCCTATACAGTTCCTCATCTTTTATTACATACTATAATTCTATGGATTTTATCGGTCTGGCTCCTCCATTTTGTTGAGATGAAGCACTTAACTGATCCCTAATCTCCTTTATCTGGCCATCTCGCTCGCCCTCTTATCTTTCACGCCGGGCAGCACCCCCAACTCCTGTAACACATGGACGTCTCATAAGGGTAAATCAATCTTTATACGGATGAAACTATCATCACCACTTGTTATGTAGTGAACAGCCCAACAAACATGTGCTAAATGGGTGGATGTATATTAGCTTAAAAGTCATCACATACTCATATCTACATACCCCATTTAGTAGTCAAATTGTTCATGTTCCTTTATATCCACCGTCAAAACTTTTATTAATTACTCATTTGTTCAATTATTTAAAATCTATCATATGGATGATTACATGTGACAGCTAAAGGCTTGACACAAGGTGAACAGTGTACACTTAGGTCTGGGCCACAACAGGAGTCCACACCCTCAAGGTTACCCGCCATCTGCCAACCCGTCGCCCTGCCTATTTCTAACCGAATCTATCGCTGCTCGGAGACATCACAGCAGCCTAGTCACACCAACCCAATCCATTTAAGCATGTGTTACCGGCAGCTCGCTGGATACATGAACCAACACTATCAAGCCATGTCCGAACCTTCAGATATCTTAAGTTTCAGAAAACCATGGGATCAGTTCCCAAAACAGTTTTAACTTACCTTATTAGCACCTCCTGTAGGAGGATGGTTTGCAGCAGGAGTGTAAAGAAAGTATTTTTTCCCTGACACTGGCTGTAAAACCACCCTCCCTTTGGATTCCATCAACACACACTGACTGACGTCACCACTGTTGCCGAACCTCTTTGTTGCTGGACGCATCCACAATGCACACACATCGCCACACATTAAAATAACGCCCCTCCTTTTCTCTTCAAGAAGATATGTATAAAGAGAAATTACAAATGGTATTTAGGATGAAATTCCTTTCTGTTGC
>NC_087159.1:11155000-11160000 GCF_035594125.1 Scylla paramamosain
TCCTCTCTTCCTCCTGGCGACCGTTCCTCTATCCTCCTTACCTACTTTCTCTTCTCATATTTAACGTTTCCTATAACTCATAAACTAAATCCAGTGAACTATTACAATACCTCCTCCTTCTCCTACTCCTCCTCCTCTTCTTCCTCCTCCTCCTCCTCCTCCTACTACTACTACTACTACTACTACTACTTTTATATATATATATATATATATATATATATATATATATATATATATATATATATATATATATATATATATATATATATATATATATATATATATATATATATATATATATACTATATACTTATATTAGACCATTATCATAACAATAACAACAACAACTACTACTACTACTACTACTACCTACTACTACTATAAAAAAAAAAACGTCAAAAACTCAAGGGATAAAAAAAATAAATAAATAAATAAAAATACACCAAATTAGTAAACCTTCAGAAATAGACAATAGATGTGTGTGTGTGTGTGTGTGTGTGTGTGTGTGTGTGTGTGTGTGTGTGTGTGTGTGTGTGTGATGCAGCCTAGTACGTATTATGAAAGGAGACCGAGGAACGTGATTACGCATACTTATTCCTATGTATTCGAGTATTAACCAGCTGATGTTGCCGAGTCACTGGGGAACACACGCACACACACACACACACACACACACACACACACACACACACACACACACACACACTCTCTCTCTCTCTCTCTCTCTCTCTCTCTCTTGTTAGTTATCGAGAGAGAGAGAGAGAGAGAGAGAGAGAGAGAGAGAGAGAGAGAGAGAGAGAGAGAGAGAGAGAGAGAGAGAGAGAGAGAGAGAGAGAGAGAGAGAGAGAGAGAGAGAGAGAGAGAGAGAGAGAGAGAGAGAGAGAGAGAGAGAGAGAGAGAGAGTCATTAAATCATAAGAAAAAAAAAGCATGAAATATGAGTCACTAAACATGCAAGAGATAGGAGAGGAAAGACGAGACAGAGGGAAAGAACAGGGAGAAGGGGAGGAAGAAAGTCGAGATAGAGAAGGGACAATGAAGGAAGATACACACACACACACTCTCTCTTTCTCTCTCTCTCTCTCTCTCTCTCTCTCTCTCTCTCTCTCTCTCTCTCTCTCTCTCTCCCGAGTCAACAGGATATATTTGCTAACATCCCTACCACAATACTACCCCTCTCATTCTTTTAACCATCCCTCGCCCTCTCTCCCTCCCTCCCCTCCGCCCCCTTCCATGCTCTCCCTCCCTCTCTCTCTCCCTTTCCTTTCCTAACCACGACCTTACCACTCACACTTCACCCTAACCGCTCCCTCACTCCTCCCTCATTCTATCCCACCGCCCGCCGCCTCTTCTAATTCCATCTCCCTCCCTGAGCCATCCTTCTCCCTCTTCGCCTTGCAGGTACATAAAAAAAAAACGCTGGTTAAGAGGAGTTTTAGATAATTAAAAAAAACGATGGTCATAATTCAGGTAGTTGCCTTATTATAGTAGTTGTATTTATGTGTATTGTGTATATTTGGTATTTGCACATGTTCGAGTGTATGTTTTGATGTTTATTTGTGTCTTTCATTATTGTGTTAGTATTAATTTTATATTTGCACTAGTTTGTAAGTCTGTTAATACTTTGTCTTTTTATTATTCTTATTTCTTTTTTTAATGTCCAGTATGGACATAATTGCTTTTATCATTTGATCTTCATCTTTACATATTCCCTACGTTCTTATTTATCCATCTAATAGGGTGGGATTCGACTTGTACTGACCTAAAGACTTCCCAAGGGGAGAATTCTAATCTCTGAGGGAAAGCCGGCGGTATGGAAAGATAGGAAGGAAGAAGGGGGAGGAGAAGAGATTGGGAAGAGGCGAGAGGTGACAGGGAAGAGGAGGAAGAGGGAAACGGGTAAGTGACAAGAAGAATATGGAAGGGTAAAAGGGGTACAGGGATGGACTGAGGATGGAGGGAAGTGGGTGGAGGGAAAGGGTGGAAGAGAAACAGAAAAGAGAGAAGGGAGTTAAAGGTGGGATGAGGGAGAGGGACTGGAAGGCCGGGGAAGCAGGCAGGGGGAGAGGGAAGGGAGTTGGGAGAAGGAAGGGGAGAGAAGAGCCAGGTAAAAGATCGGGAGGGAGGGATGAGGGAATGATCTCTATTTAACCCTTTCCTTTTCTCCCTCCCTCCTCTATCCTCCTTGCTTTCTCTCTTTCTCTCTCTCTCTCTCTCTCTCTCTCTCTCTCTCTCTCTCTCTCTCTCTCTTGCACCATTAACATCATTCACTCATTACTTATTAGAAGAAGAAGAACAACAACAACAACAGCAACAACAACAAAAACAAGAAAAACAACAACAACAACAACAACAACCATTATCACCATCACCACCACGATCACCACCACCAACAACAGCAACCGAATACTTTTTATTATTATTATTTATTTATTTTTTTTCACAGCCACCTGAAGTAGACACCGCCCCTTCTTCCTTCCTCCCTTTCTGCGTGGAGGGACAGGAGAGGGAGAGAGGGAAGGGAAGGGGAAGTAGGGCTGTTAAGGGGGGAGGCGGTGAGAGAGGTGGAGGGGGCAAGGATGATTCAGAGCGCAGGCAAAGGTGACCGTGAGGGTGAGGGTGACAATACACACACACACACACACACACACACACACACACACACACACACTAACATACATACATACATACATGCCTCAAGTCAGCTCACTCACTTCTGACTCACTCTACTTTTGTCATGATCGGAGAGAGAGAGAGAGAGAGAGAGAGAGAGAGAGAGAGAGAGAGAGAGAGAGAGAGAGAGAGAGAGAGAGAGAGAGAGAGAGAGAGAGAGATGGACTCGTTAATAGTTCCTCGCTATGGCCAAAACACACACACACACACACACACACAAACACACACACACAAACACACCTAGGTTTTCCTAGAATTGTTACTTCGAGCATCTTAACTCTCTCTCTCTCTCTCTCTCTCTCTCTCTCTCTCTCTCTCTCTCTCTCTCTCTCTCTCTCTCTCTCTCTCTCTCTCTCTCTCTCTCTAAGAAGAAGAAGAAGAACAACAACAACAACAACAACAACAACAACAACAACAACAAGTCACTCACTAAATGTTTGTCACTCTATGGAATCGATACGACACTTCGCGATAAACTAATGAGAGATTCGTATCCTATCGAGAGACGTCAAGGCATTTCCTCCCGGACGGCGAAGCTCCCAGGAGGACCGTAAACACCTCTCATGGGACAGCAGTGGCGGCTGTTTTGATCTAAATGCAAGTAAATCAGTCGCACCAACAAGCCTTTGCTGCTGATGACACCTATTGATGTTTCTACTGATGCTGTTCTTCGTATGTGTGTGTGTGTGTGTGTGTGTGTGTGTGTGTGTGTGTGTGTGTGTGTGTGTGTGTGTGTGGTGATGGTCCCCCATAAATAGTGGTATATGTAGTTATGTAGTTAGTTCCTTCCCTATACCGAGCCAAGCGTGACTCTACATTATCATGACTACTTAAGTGCATGTGTATGTGCGAGATGACACAACAAACACACACACTCTCTCTCTCTCTCTCTCTCTCTCTCTCTCTCTCTCTCTCTCTCTCTCTCTCTCTCTCTCCATTTTCTTCATAACTCAATGACGCCTCTCTAATAACATTAATCTGGTAATATGAAGCTTCTACTGTTTATTTTATTTATCTATTTTGTTTTTATTTTAGCACTTAAAAAGAATTGCTTCACCAAAGCAGTACCTATCAAATTTCTATCAAAAGGGTGCAATCAGATAAGCAAACCAAATGCACTAAACGGAGTAAAACAGTGCGTCTCTTCTCGTGTTTATATTCGGCGGTGACTCAGTGCTCCGTCTCGTGATAGTCTGTCAGGGATTAGAGGAGGTTGTTTTGACACCCACCACCGCACCTCGGCTCACCACGTGGCTGAGGAACCCATATGAGTAGCCTCGACAATACGTGGAGGTGTAACGCATGACTGAGCTGGTCTGATCTGAAAGCTCCGCCATCAGGATTAATTAAAATATCACCAAGAAATGAACTCGGGTTAGTGAAGCAAGTACTCAAAAGTAAATTTACCGTCCAAAAGGAGGGATGTAAGGGATGCTGCCAAGAGGGAGAGTGTTGTTTATAATACGCTTGTTTTGATTGTGTCTTATGATTTTTTTTATGAAGTTCCTTTCTTAATAATATATATCAGTTATTTTTTGTCTGTTTTATGATTTTTTTATGAAGTTCCTTTCTTAATAATATATATATCAATTATTTTTACGATCTCCTGTTTTGAGACCATTCCCCTGTGTTCGATTTTTTTTTTCTTTACGTTCCTTTTGTGATAACGATGCCTCGCCTCTTTTAGGGCAAGATGGAAACGAATATTTCGATTTCTTAAAATTAATTTTTCACCATCCCTCCACGCAAATAAAACACAATATTTACCAAACATTTCCTCATGACCTAGCCCTCTTCAACACTAATGCGGGCGTCGGGCCGTGCTGACGCTCCAAAAGGCAAGGCTGTGTGTAGTAACATCAGCAACAAGTGGGTGGTGCTCAGTGGGTCTGCGGGTCATGAGGGAGAATGAGGTGTGTGACTGGCGGCAACCAGACGGAAACAGCCATGACCTTGACTTTGAGAGTGTGGTAGAAAGGCTCTGTTGTGGCGGCGGCAACAAGCGGTGCTACAAGTTTCAACCAGAAAGGTGAGGAAGCGTCTGAGTAAAGAGGAGGAGGAAGCTGCGGTATCCCAACGCAGCCTGACTTACTCAAAAACACAGTGGCTTACACTGACTGACGGCAGCTACATGGCTCAAAAGTAGAATAAAAGTATAACAGTGGAAGGAACGCTGAAAAAAAAAAAAAGAAAAAAACTACCCTGTCTGATTAATCCTCTCACGTCCTTCCTCCTACTTTCTTACACACATTCTATTGTGATTTGTGCTTCGCTTGTTAGTTGTAACGTCTTTTGCAAGGTAAACCAGACATGCAATTATTTATTCCC
>NC_087159.1:11167500-11220000 GCF_035594125.1 Scylla paramamosain
ATAATGGATCTTAATAAGTATGATGTTTAATCTTAAGTGATATATAAACAGTGTGACTTGTTAACATACATTAACTGCCAGTAAATGTTGAACTCTCGTTTTGTTCCTTAATGTTTTACTATTTACGCTCAATCTTTTCCCTTTTGTTTCTTTTGGTGTGGCATAACTCACCCTGGTCGGCGTGCTGTCGCCACGGTTGAGGATGGCCACGGCGTAGGAGTGGTTGTCGTTGTCCACAGGCGTGACGGGACGAAGCCAAAATTCAATACTGCCACTCTGAGTTGTTATAAAGTCTTAGTGCCGGACCCTATCATGTTTCGTCAATAGTGAGGGCTAGATAGATAATAAAGAACTGAGCTTTTTTCATACGTCAATTAAATTATAATTAATTTTGTTTATATACGCACACACATACCATAATCAATATCACCGAAACAAGTAATCTTCAACGAAAAAGTCGTAAAGAAGACTATTTTAGCTCAAGAATGACACTTTTGGGTTGTAAAACAATGTAAGCCACAGGAGCGAAAAACTAAATTAATTTCAAGCTCATGAACGTTGAATTAGCCATTACTTTCAACAAATTTCCTCTTACTCTCTGTAATTCTCAACTTTTAAGGTATAACATGAAAAAGAGGAATAGGTGGTCTTTTATCCACTCAAAAAATAATAATGATAATAATAATAATACATTAACATGCAGGACATAATCACACAGCAAACCCTGACTCCCCTGAAAATACCTAAAAATCAAACATGCGATACCTATAAACAAGGGGATTATAAAACAGATTATTATCAAGTGAGTCGCGGAGGGGAAGGATAACTCGCTGTGGATCGTCAGATCCTCAGAACAAAATTGAGAATGAAGAACAGAGGAACAAGAGAGAGAGAGAGAGAGAGAGAGAGAGAGAGAGAGAGAGAGAGAGAGAGAGAGAGAGAGAGAGAGAGAGAGAGAGAGAGAGAGAGAGAGAGAGAGAATAACAAGAACTGAGACAAATTGAAGAAAAAAAAAAAAAAGGAGAGACAGAAACAGAAGCAAAGACGAGTATAAAAGAACAGCGTGCCATAAGTACAAGGAGTGCAAGGAGCAACTTAGTACAACTTAGCCTTTACCTTCTTCAACCTCCTCCCCTGGATGCCGAGCGGGTCCTGATCTATGGCAATAACACGGTGGTTCTGGAGGATGAACTTGAACTCTGGCCGTATGTCTCTCAGGTCCACGGACATGATGAGCGGGGCTGCCAGGATGGACCATATGGCCATCTGAGTCTTGGCCTGGTCATAGCTCAGTCCGAAGTTTCCGATGATAAGCTGATGAGAGAGAGAGAGATAGAGATAGAGATAGAGAGAGAGAGAGAGAGAGAGAGAGAGAGAGAGAGAGAGAGAGAGAGAGAGAGAGAGAGAGAGAGAGAGAGAGAGAGAGAGAGAGAGAGAGAGAGAGAGAGAGAGAGAGAGAGAATAATTCTTTTAGAAATCAGTTTATTCTTCTTAATGTTAAAGTACCTATGCCTTCTGACGAAAGCAAACTTACTGTTATTGTTGTTCTACTACTACTACTACTACTACTACTACTGCTACTACTACCACCATTACTACTACTACTACTACTACTTCTTCTACTACTACTACTACTATTACTACTACTACTACTACTACTACTACTACTACTACTACTACTACTACTACTACTATCATTACTACTACTACTACTACTACTACTACTACTACTACTACTACTACTACTACTACTACTACTACCATCATCATCATCATCACCTTTCACCTCCATCACCACCACTATCATACAGGGACTGCCACGTGTAGGCTTGGTGGCTTCTTGGTGTTTCCCTTATTTTCTTATATTCATATCATTCGCCTACCATGTCGGGATCGTTCCAGTGTCCCGGGCCGGCGAGGGGGGCGAGGGCGTCCTGGTTGTCCCCGTAGTGGTCAATGATGGTCGTCACGGATGTCCACGAGTCGGCGATGTCATTGAAGTTCCTCCACAGGTTGCAAGTTTTGATGATCGCCGTGTAGTTGGGCTGAGAGGCAGAGCGTGTGGCGAGGTTGTACAGTACGTGGTGCAAGGGAAGGTAAAGGGGGCATACGAGGGTGAACGGAAGTACATAGTTACTTCTTCCAATTACAGACATGGATCAGTGTATGTGTGTGTGTGTGTGTGTGTGTGTGTGTGTGTGTGTGCGTGTGTGTGCGTGTGTGTGTGTGCAAACAACAATAACAACAACAACAACAACACACACAAACACACACACACACTCACACTACACACGCACGCGAAATCATTAATCATCTCTTACATTATAATTATATTTGTTGTGGGATAGAAGAAGAAGAAGAAGAAGAAGAAGAGAGAGAGAGAGAGAGAGAGAGAGAGAGAGAGAGAGAGAGAGAGAGAGAGAGAGAGAGAGAGAGAGAGTATTGCCGCGGTGTCATACTCACGTCGTTCTGGTAGGCTGGCCAGGAGCAGGAGTACACGATGGGTCGCTTCGTGTTGTTGAGGTGCATCCCGAACTCCGGGTAACCTGAAAACATTAGGAATAGTTGCAGTTTTGTAGTTTTCCTTGGAATATAGCAATTTATTATTAATATTATTTTTTTCTTATTATTATTGTTATTATTTTTACTACTACTACTACTACTACTACTACTACTACTACTACTACTGGTGCTACTGCTGCTACTACTACTACTACTACTATTACTACTACTAGTGGTGCTACTGCTGCTGCTACTACTACTACTACTACTACTACTACTACTACTACTACTGTTACTACCACTACTATTAGTATATCTATTTTGTTGTTTTATCTATTTATCTATATTATTTATTTATGTTTTGTGTGTGTGTGTAAGGGGGGTAGGGGGATAAATCTACAGGACTATAGTTCCATCTCACGCTGGAAGATGAAACTATACAATATTTTTTCTTCCCTTAAGTAACCGTGCATTTCATTGGTATGCAAGAAATGATGTCTCCACTCTATTTATATCTAAACTAACCTAACCTAACCTAACGACTGCCATTCTTTCTAAAATTATTAATGGTAATGATGGTATTTCAGACGGAAGAAATGTATATGTACTCGTAGTACAAACTGCAAATTTTCCCAAAAGAATATATAGTTTCGTCTCCCCAAAGTAAGAGAGATGAAATTTTGTTATAATACTCAATAATTTTAACATGTCAACATATCGCTGTTCCGTAAATAAAAGCTGAGTATAAAGGAAGTGTAGCTCTCCATACATTGCAATTCCATATTTCATTTAAGTTTGGGCGGTGATATGCATTCAGTGTTAATCACATCAGTCATGTTCTGCAGGAGAGTACCGTGGGCTTGCGAAACCTCAGCTCCTCTCTTTTTTTTTTTTTCTTCCCCTATTATTTCTACTTTTCCGTTTTCTCATCAGTACTTTTTTTTTTCTTAGGTCTGTTCTTCAGTATCAGCTTGGCCTTTGCTGTTTGTTCATTTCTTTATCCTCACGCATGGTGAGGAAAGGATGAGGAAAAAGTAGTACAGATCCATATACCTTCGTCCATTTGTTCATGAGAAGAATAGCAACCGTCCAACTTGATATAGTCGACGCCCCACTCCGCGAAGGTGTTGGCGTCCGTCTCAAGATGATTGAGGACGCCTGGGTAACCAGCGCAAGTCTTGGTGCCAAGATCCTCGTAAATGCCAAACTTCAAGCCTTTGCTGTGGACCTGGTGGGAGACGAGGTACTTTGAAATATCTCGAAAACTTCAAGGATGACGAATGTTATTGATTCCATTGTTTCCATTCGTTCCCTCACAGAGAGAGCGAATGGAAGTGGTAGTAGAAATAGTTATAAGTAATTTAATGAGATGGAGAAGATCCAAACAGCTGAGGCTATACGACTGTGTGGCATGAAAATAGGAAGATGGTAATGCATAGGGATGTCATTGTGACGATAGAAAAGGTGGCGTTCTAAAAGCAAGGTGAAACAGTACAGAGTGGTATGTAATAAACTTACGAAATTAGCTAGGGCTGGAATGCCGGAGGGAAAACGGTTTGGGTCTGGCTGCAGACGCCCCTGCTGGTCTCGTTCATGTGCCAGCCAGCAGTCATCGAGGGAGATCATATCGTAGCCAGCATTCAGGTAGCCTTCGTCCGCCATCAGCTCCGCCATTTGCATGAAGAGGTTCTGGCTGTAGAACAACATATTCAACCTCGTAATAATTTCTGACGTTGGGCGCCGGAGAAAGTGAAGTAGCAACCGGCACACTCTGCATTTACTCGATAACTAATAACACTGAATTCATTTACATACAGCATATCAATATTGTACATACTCTTGGGTTTAACTCACTGCCAGGCCAGGTGTCTGTATCATGCATACTAGGACGGACACAGACTAATGAAACATGTACACACGCCGCGCACCTGATACAGTTGTATGAGTCGTTTACACAGTCAATGTTACACCTGAACCTCTCCCAGGCGAGCCAACCCATGGGAGGGGTGAGGGCCAGACCGTTATCCAAAGCACTCCCAAACCCTGCCCACGCTGCAGCCACCAACACCACCGCGAGGAGCTTCATGATGCTGGAAAAAAAGAAAGAAAAACAGAATTGAGTATAGAAGGAATGTAAACCACTGTCCATCTAGCTGTTCGTCTCGCTTGCTAAGATGAAAACTATTCTTCGGTGATGGTTCTAAGCGCAGCCAACTTGTAATCTAATTATAAGGTAAGGTAAGGTAAGGTAGGATAAGATGAAGCAAGGTAAGATAAAGTAGGATAAGGTGAGATAAGGTAAGGCAAGACAAGGTAAGGTAAGGTAAGGTAAGGTAAGGTAAGGTAATGTAAGGTAAGGTGAGGTCATGTAATGCAAGGGAAGGTAAGTCAAGGTAAGGTAAGGCAAGATTAGGTAAGGTAAGGTGAGGTGAGTTAATGTAATATAAGATAGGGTAAGGTAAGATATGCACGGTAAGGTTTTAATGCAAGTTTGAATAGGTAATAACTAATAAATAAGTAGTGACCCCAAATTTCACAATTCGTAGTTTCCCTCTCCAACGTCGTGAGAAACTTACCACACATGAGATATTCGTTTAGTTTTTTATAATGGTACAATGATTGCGTGAGAAGTTTATTGGTGTGTTGGGCTATCATTCCAGACAAGAGGTGGAGATAAGACGAGGTAAGCGCCAGCACACACACACACACACACACACACCTAAGAGTGAAAACAATTAATGCATCTATAATTTAGCCATTCATTAATCTTATGCATTTGCTTGATGTTATACCATTACAAAAAATGTCAGAATCTGTATATTACCAAGCGTATAATGTCCCGCATGAAAATGATCTGCCACATGCATTCTTAAGCCTAATGATATAGAAACAATGCGTAACAAAATCGCGTAACTTGTGTTTTTCTTCCTACGATGTACGTAAATAGAAATGAAGATTTACCTGTAAGTGCTGCACCTCTGCCAGCAAGCTGATTTCTTTTTGTTAGTAGTTGGAATACTCAATTATCACAGCAACGAAATTATATGTCGCAGTGTTTCGAAGGAAGCAATGGTAAGAATATGCCGCACTAATAACTTATGGCCAGCGACCAGCATCCAACGCTGTCAAAATGGCAAGATCTTATACTCTACCCTTACCTTATCTTTACAGATTAGATTTTACTACGCGAAGGAGAAAAGTTCACAAACATAATTTTCACCTTTTTCCCGTCGTGTGTCCCAGAGCAACGATGCCAAACTCAGACCCTGACGACCATCTGCAATAACAAACTCTATATCTCTAGTATCTCCCATGACCTGACGGGGGTGTATATATTGTCTCGGGGCTCCAGTGACTCGACTGGGGGCACTGGCCGTCTCCCACACATGTCATTTTCACACAGAAGTCACCGTCGTGTACCAGGTACGATACGTACTTCATCTGTTGCCATGTCAGCATCCATGTTAATCATGTTTGGGAGATGTACAACCCTGCAAGAGAAGCAACAAGTAGGTGGGCAGACATAAACATATTAAAAGTGTTTTGATAGAGTCTGGCACAAAGCTTTAATTTCCAAACTACCCTCCTACAGCTTCTATTCTCTCTGTTACTTCATCTTAAGTTTCCTTTCTGACCATTCTATTACTGCTGTGGTAGACGGTCGCTCTCCTAAATCTATTAACAACTGTGTTCCTCAGTCTTTTGTCCTGTCGCGTCTTTCCATTACTCATCAATGATCTTGTAACCCAGACTTATTGTCTATCCACTCCTACGCAGAAGATACCACTTTTTTTTTTTTTTTTCGTGTCTTCTCTTGGACGTTCAAATAGTCATGAATTAAATAGATCACGCAGGGAAGCCACAGGACGCCTGACTTCTGATCTTTCTAATATTTCTGACTGGGGCTGAACAAACTTAGTGTATTTCAGTGCCTCAAAACCCAATTCCTCCATTTAGCAACTCTATATAACCTTCCAGATAACTATCCCCTTTTCTTCGGTGACACTCCTCCGTCTCCCTCTTCTACACTGAACCTCCTCGGTCGGTCCTTTACTTATTATCTAAAACTGGAAACTTTACATCTCATCTATGGCTAAAACAGCTTCTATGAAGTTAGGCATTCTGAGTCGTCTCCGCCAATTTTTCTTCACACCCCTCCAGCTGCTATTTTTGTGCAGGGGCCTCATCCCTCCATGTATGAAGTATGCTTCACATGTATGGGGGGAGAGAGTTCCATTCATATCGCATTTTTAGACATGGTGGAATCAAAAGAATTTCGTTTTATCAACTTCTCTCCTCTAACTGACTGTCTTCAGCCTTTCATCGCCGCAATGTTGCATCTCTTGCTCTTCTACCACTATTTTAACGCTAACTGCTCTCCTGATCTTGCTAACTGCATGCCTCCCCTCCTCTTGCGGCCATGCTGCACAAAACTACTTTCTCTCACCCCTATTCTGTCCGTCTTTTTAACAGAAGAATGAACCAGTATTCTTAATCTTTCATTCTTGATAAACTATGGAAACCCCTTTCTGCTTCTGTATTTCCTCTTTCCTATGATTTCAGTTCTTTAAAAGAGGGAGGCTACAAGGCATTCCTTCATCTTTGGATAATTCGTTTGGCTGTTCTCTTTGAGGATTGGCACCTCAATGGAATTTTTTTTTTATTTCCTTTTTGTTGCTCTACACCAGATCCTTACATAAAAAAAAAAAAAGAAAGAAACGTGTGAAAAACTATCCTAGCCTTCCTTAAGCATTACATGGTAAGTAGGAATACCAGAAAGTTGTGTGAATCAACAATATAGGAAGAGAGGAGGAGTGTGAAGGAAGACTGGAAAGGATATGGGAGAGGAGGAGGAGGTTACACACACTCAAAAAAAAAAAAAAAATAGATAAATAAAATAAAATAAATAAAAATAAATAGATAAATGAAATAAAATAAATAAAAATATAATGACTAAGTATGAAAAGAGGGATATTACGACCTTAAATTGACAATTCAGAAATATAACATCTTTTTTCCTGCAGAAATATAATAAGTAAATGCAAATAGGTAAATACAAACACGCATGTCGATATTTTGAGGACGTTTGTTTTGTCAAGTAGTGCGTCGATCAGCTGTCATCGCATGGCAAAAGTGAATAGCAGGTGATGGAGCTGCCGTCTTCTCAGCTGGGCACTAAAGAATAGTGAGTGACAGCACCGCACATATTCTCACTGATAATAATGCCACCCAGACATCACTATCCCTGCAGTCCTGAATCTTAATGTGGATGTGATGAGTAAAGCGTACTTTTTCATGATAGTTGCGTTTAACTAGTAGCCCGTGTTCAAAAACGGTCTACTCTCGCACCAGGACTATTTTCAAAGGCTACAGAGATGATTTGCCGGATTTGCAAGAGTGTTTATCTTGTTAATAATGTAGAATTTATGTTAATATGTCAACAGAACCATAAAAAAAATCCATAAAATACGTCACCAAATAGAGCCTTTTGAAAGTATTGGAGGTGCAGCGCTGAAATGCTTCGGAATGTGGTCCTAATAGAATCCATGGTTGTGTTGGAGGCAGAAAGGTGGCATAGTATGAGTCCTTATAATACATGGTTACTGGGTTAATATCTTATAAAGGACATAACATTGAAAGACATAAAATCCTGGTTCAGTAGCTCATGAACCTTTATATTTCCCAGATTAAGATAAGTGAGCGTCATTTTGTTAAGCTGCATCCTCCTTATATCCTATAACATCATGTAACGTGTCACTACTAATATTCTGTTTTGGCTTATTGTTAATCAGATTTATTTGGTAGTGTTGTAAAGTACCCACAGTTTTGCCTTTATACACATTTGTCACTGATTTTCATAAGCAGATAGTCATGAGGGTTTAGACTTTAGAAGTATTGAGGAGCCAGTAATGGTGATTGCCAGTTTCTTCAGAAAAGTAATAGTTATCCAATTCTAAGGGTAATGACAACTCTAAAGATTATATGGTTATTTAATTTTTGTTTATTTTATAGTAAAATATTGTTGATTGTTAGTACTTAACTCCAATGATGGTAAAATCAACTTTATTTTTAATTATATTGGTGTTTCTGCCTCATTAATTAGACAAAGATTAGTTCATCTCATTCTGATATGAGTTGGGGAGTAAAGAAGTTTTTTTTTTTTTTTTTCTCACAGCCAGAGATGATGAGAAGGCAAACATCAGTGGAATAAAATGTGCTGCCACAGCAGTAACTATGTGACTGGTTTTCAAACTAAGCAACTTTTTTTTCTAATTAGAGAGTTTATCTTGATGCAGTCAGAGCATAAAGGTTATTAGTGTATAAATGTTGAAATTATTTTATTTTTCTTTCAGCTGGGATGCTCAGTATGAACATGAACTAGCCAACTTTGAGAGTCATGGAGACATTGGTGAAATCTGGTTTGAGGACAGTGTAGACAGACTGTTGGAGTGGATACTAGATACAGACCTGATCACCACCCAGTCATCTATTATTGATATTGGGTGTGGGAACGGAGCATTCCTCCTTAATTTGGTATGGGCAAGTTGTATAATAGGTATTAAGCTCATGTGATTGTGCTTTAGTGCTCTACTTATATCATTGAAATCAACATTCTTCTTCAGAAATCTGTAATGAAACTGCAGTTTCTTATGATATTTTAAATTTCTTTTGTGTGTTTTCCAGAACACAAAGTGCTTGGAAACCTTGTTGAAAAACCTGATTAATGTTCTTTGACAACAAACCACATCAGTTATAGTTCTATTATTTAAACTGTTAACACTTTGCTGTAAGCATGAACACTCATTTTGCTCTTTGTCTTGTTTTTTATTTGCTTTTCTAGTCTTGATCTGGTATTTAATTTGTAGGCTTATGGGTTATCATAGCAATGTTTGCTGTGGTATAGTAAATTATTTGATGTTTTAGATACCAGAATTTAGACGTTCTAATTACCAGTGATTGACTTGTATGTATTTATATACTAGGTGGAGACAATTTTTAAAGGGAAGTAACTTACATATTCTTGTTTTACAATGCAGCAGCAGTATCTTTCCAACCTGGCTGTAGAATGTGATCAGGTGGCATTTCCCAAGCTTTGAAAAATTCACTGATATATATTGATAATACTTTTAATTGGGGAGTGGGTATTGAGAGCAAGAATGGTCTTTGAGAAGATACTACTTTAGTAATTATTGTTGCAGTTTTTAGAGACAATAACATCAGATGATTATGATAATGCATAACTATGGCAGTATTTTCATCCTAGTGGTGAGGTTGCTGTGTTGTTGTTGTGGGTTGCTGAATATTGGTCTTGTCTGACCTCTTAAAATGATAAGTGAGTGCAGTATAGCTATTAATAGAGTCTATAAGTGTGCATAATGATGGCATGTTGTATGGCATTCTTATAATGTACATTCTGACTACATACTTTAGCAAGTATATGTGTAGCCTAAGTGTTTTCTTATTTTGTAAGTACAAAAAATGGATTGTTATTAGTAGTATCATTATCTGGCATTGTATATCACTGCAGACATCATACAAACATTTACCAGATAATTGATCATATGGTGATCGTATTTGGTTGAATTTACCAAAATGATTTAATTCTGCAGGCAGCAGAGGGTTTTACCAGTCTGCATGGTATTGACTATTCCCAGAAAGCAGTAGAGCTGGCACAAGCTATTGCTGCTCAAAAGGAGATGAACATAACATATAAGGTAAGTTTACTCTTTGTTCCTTTATGAACTTCATTAAAACTTCATTAAATTGAATTTCGTCAATCATATCTAACATTTTCATGTTATATTTAAACTTACTATCAGGTTCTTACTTGGTTATCATTAAAAAAATTATGAGAAATGTAAAGTTTAGATTTATATGAAAGGCCACCTCTCCCCCTCCCAACAGAAAGTTGATCTTGTAAATTGTAATGAGGAGAGCCTGGCTATAGAATATGATGTGTGCCACGACAAGGGAACATATGATGCAGTATCACTTTGTCCAGATGATCCCAGCAGCAAGAGGGCAGCATACATGAAGGCTATACACCGTATGACCCGGAAGAATGGCCTCTTCATTATTACCTCATGCAACTGGACACAAGAGGAACTTTCTGAACAGTTCTCAGATTGTAAGTCACTGGTGATGTTTTTTTTTCTTCTATTATTGATCTTTGTTGTGTAATCTATAAAATCAGGTAATATTCAGTGATGTACTATTAGACTGATTATTTATTGATTTTATTCCAATATTTGTTTTTCTTTCAGATTTTATTGTAGAGCACATAATTCCTATGCCAACTTTCATGTTTGGAGGAAAAGTTGGTTCTCGTGTAAGCAGCGTAGTTTTTAAAAAGAAATGACAAGATCCTTAGAAATATTTCAGTATTGTAACATATTAAAATTTTCATGATATACAAAATTTATTGTGCTGAAACCTTGCTCATGTCTATTAATTTCAAATGACCTAGTGCTCGTTTAAAAGAAGGGAGTTTCTAGGAAGAATAAAATGCAGAGGTGTACAATTCCTGGGATCCAAACCCAATACACATTTTTCCATGGAAGTACATAATCTTGTGATATGAGATGGATGCCTCGATCACTGTGGGCACATGGTTGGTTTGAGCATGTATGTACACTCAACAAGTAAAAAGGGCTTACAGTGAAACATCTTACGCAAACAGGGAGGTTTCCAACCCTGAGTTAGTGTTCTGTAAATATACAATATCTACTTCCCTAAAGCCTAATGATGAGGGTTCTATGGATGATAAAAATTCTAAATCACATTTCAGTTATCTGATGGCAGTTGTTATTGTGATGGAGAATGCAAATGTACATGCACTCACTTATGTATTCCATCCAACAAATCTGATATTACTAGCCTGTACAAAATTATGGCTCATGATAATCTAACTGAATAACATACCACAGCCATAAGTTGTTCAGATCAATATCTATATTAACTGAGTAAGTACAAAACATCAAAACATTTTGATTAAAAATATGATGGCAGTGAAAAGGGCAGTATATGTTTCCTTAATATTAAAAATAATGACAATTCTAAGTAAGGTTATCTAGCTTGTATAAATACAGCTTCTTGGGGGAAGAGTCCTGCATCTTCCAAGGTTATATTAAAGTCCATCTGAGAAATTTCACGTCGAGGAAAATTGGTTACCAGCTCATACTGTTCACTGCTGTAACCTTTACTGCTAACATACTTCACCAGGGCCTGTAAAGGTAAATATTTAGAGCATATCAGAAATAACAGACATTCTAAGTACCTATTTTATGTTACATAGATCAGTATATTCATTATCATAAGGCTGAAACATACCATTAATTTGGATGAAGATGGCATGGACACTATATCTCTTGTACCATCAGGCAACCTGAGCATTAGCTTTGATTCTGGGTCATCTGCAGGACCCAAATACGATTTCCAGTCTGTTTCATTACTGAAGGGCATGCTTTCTGAATCTGAAGATTTCTCTTCACTGTGAGAACTTTTTGTGTCTTCTTTCTCCTCAGCTGCACTGACTACTCTTCTGAATAGAGAGTTTTCCCCATTAAATATTCTCTCTGGAGTTTTCTTTTGATCAAGAGAGTAGTCAATGTCTTCATGATCTGAATCAAAGGTTTCAAGGGAATCAGATTCAACTTGATTTGCTTCATCTGCCTCACAAGCTGCAGGGCTTGACCTTTCACTGTCAGCCTCAACTAAAGAAGCTTTGATGGCAGCTTCTATCTGGGAGGCTTCATCAGCTTCCAAGATACTGTCATTTAGATCCTGTGGAAAATAGAAGCATTAATACATTACCTTGTCCAGATGAATTCTGATTAAAAAAGGCTGCTGAAAATATCTTCTGAATTGCAACTTAAGGTAAATATAGTACAGTGCTGAACAATTAGTTAGTCTGTCCTGGGCATGGCTGACCAGTTCACTATAAAATTTCGCTTCACCTCTAAGAGGGACCTTAAATTGCATCAATGCATTTTGCCACCTACACAGAGTGGCGTAGAGGTAGGGATTTCTGAGCCCACCATGCAAAACCCAATCAGCTGTTGTCTAGATAGTGCATTTAGCAGTCAACTTGGATATAGGAGAGGGTCACTCACTGCCAGGTCAATGGTACACATTTCCACCTCTATTATCTGTGACAGTAAAAGTGGATTCATCACTCCACAGTATCTCTAGCTACTTGCAGCATCCCACACACCATATTTTTTGGGGAAAAGTGACCCTATTCATATCCTACCTATGGGTCAAAAGGGACCCCAGCTCCACGATGTGCCTATTAATAGTTCTCACAGAACACTCACCAAACATATATGGTTTGCTTTCTTTTATTTTCCTTTGTGTCATATGTGGGTTAGATTCTAATTCATGCTTTATAATATTCTGGAAGCAAGTATCTGTCTTCTTGGCCTTGCTGGGCCTCTTCTTTTGAGTAGGGATTGTGTGGTCCTATTCCTGGTGGAATTTGGCAGCTTCGTGCAGGTCACTTCTTGGACACATGCTAATATGTTTGGAGACTACCTTTATTTGAAGACCAGATTCCTTTAGGGCAATGGTTTTTGTGCTTAGATCCTTTTTCTTGCTCATACTGACAACATGGGGCCCTCAAAGGGGGCAGCAGTGTGAGTTGAGACTGGGCACGTGTGACATAGTGTGGAACAGAACACCAAGACAACAGCTAACTGGGCTTTGCTTGATGAGTTCAGAAGCTCCTATCACTATGCCACTGTATAGGCAGCATAATGCATTGGCATGATTTTAGATCCCTCTTAAACCTGAAGCAAAATTTTATACTGAATTGGTTGGCCATGCCCAGGATGGGCTAATTCAATGTCAAGCATTGTACAAAGTTCTTTTCATTTACAACTTTACCATAGCAACTTAGATGGGGTCATACAGTGATAGGATTGGAGGGAAAAATTCTTGGAAAAGGGGGCAATTTCAATTCATGAAATAGAAACTGGATAGGAGTGGGATTTCATATGCAGACAGTTATGGCAATAATGGAATATTCTCCTTGGGCAACAGCTGAGAGGCTCCAATCCCTGAGCCCCATGGCCCATATGCACTTCTATTATGCAGATCCACCTAGATCATATTTTATGGAGGAAAATCTAAGATCACAATTCATAAGTAAGTGCAAGACTACATAAGTAGAATATTACCACTCGCTGTTTTTTCTTGGGTGGTGCTGAATTTTCATCTAAGCCAGGGTATGCAGTTAGGAACTCTGTTACCAAGTCACAGAATGTTACAGCATCCAATTTATGCCAAGTGACTAAGCACTCCCCAGTCCTTGGATCCAAGACAGCAACGTGAGGCCATTCTGACACTTGGTAAAACATCATGTATCTTTGGCCCTCTTCACTGTCGTGGTACACCTGCAAAAAAAAAAATAGCAAAGGGATATTAACACTGTTTTGCTTAACATATATTTACAATGAAATCATTAAATAATATAATGGAGAAGCTCAGCCAACCTCAGGCTAATTCAGGAACCTCAGGAACATAAGTTCACTCATGATATAAAGACAAGTTTTGAAATGGTGAAAAGTTTATCTTGTGGGTTGTAGCCATGAGGGGAAGTGGCTGAGGACTGAACCCCCCACAAGCATTCAAGATACACTTGTTACAATCAAGGTATAATGATTACTAGGAGCCAAGTAGAGTTTCAATGATTGACTGTTTTGCCACTAAATGGCTTTCCTCCTTTCAGATAAATCTCTTGAATTTATATTTTTGGAGGCTCCTTTTTCTTAGCAGCATACTAAGTCTTCTCAAAATATCAATATTTTATCAATATTTTAGAGGATCACTTGTTTTCTCCCTTCAAATTGAATATTCTTCACAAGAAATTTGCAACAGCCTACTGGTGTAGTGACTCAACTTTTGAAACAAAAATTTATGAAGGGTAACTATGAAAAAAGGTAGCAAGAGACCAACATATATTGAGTTGGTCCAAGAAAGCATTACTACTACTGAGAACTCTCTTGAACTAATATCAAACGTAAATTTTTTGCAGTACATCAAATACTACACAATATAGCTACCTGACCCCTCTTGAGAACTGAATTCCTAATGGACTATATAGCTCATTACCAACTGAATTAGCAATTGCCAAGGATTTGGTGAAATATGGTTGACTTTGTCCTGCTACTAAAATGAATTTCACAATGAAGACTGTCATCTAGACAACTTGAAGTGGCAGATAAGCTTTGGTTCATGCCGACCATGATTCATCTGTTGTATTTCTGATGTCTACAAACCAAAAAAACACTTCCTAATAGATTTATCACTGGGTAAGAAATGAAAGTTTGACAAAGGTCACCAGATCTGCCAATTTTTACTCTCATGGGAAACTTAAAATTGCAGTAAGACTACATTATGGATGCTCCTTCTGCAATCATCTCCTGTATTTCACAGGGAATATAGAGTCACAGACTGTATAGAGTCAACGGTGCATGTGGAGAAAAGAGCTTTAAAATGCCTTATTGGCAACTAATGAGTGGCACTAGGTTGCCAACTGGCTGTTGGCATATTCACTCAGTTGATCCATCATTTTCACAGCAAAAGGCAGCAATGTCTTGCCTCATGAATCTCAACAATCCAAATATAGATAATGACCACTTACACATCTGCATTACTTATTATATATAGACTGGCTGCATACAAATGTGTATTTTGTAGGGTAATCATATAGAGACTGTTCCATATTGTGACCTGTCTGAATATGGATAATTTCAAAATCCTATACAGGCTAATGCAGTAAACTAAATTTATGCCATAGTCCGATAGTCAATGCAACTTTGTATAGACAATTTTAAAATCTGGTCACCTTGTAGCAAAGGCTGCTGTCTAAGTATTGAGCTTGCTTGAAGTTGTCTGCCTTACAGCATATACTGTGGGAAGCAACTGATCTACTGTTGGGTGCAATTTGCTAAGCAAACCATTATTAAATGCCTCCAGTGTTGTCTAAGGCCTTGAAGATAATTAACAGGCTACAGTTTCTTTACCTGCCCAGTTTTGTGCTAGGTTGGGCTATGCACTCTAGCTTTTTTACAATCATTCATATGGGTCTTAGGGAATTAAAGCAGAAAAGACTAAAAAAAAAAAAAAAAAACACACACACACACACACACACACACACACACACACACACACACACACACACACACACACACACACACACACAAAGGGTGATCATAAAAATGTGACTCATAGCTTACTGCCCAACATCACTCCAAAATTAAACACATTCTTGCAGCAGGAGACTGTAAAATATATAAATAAAAATTAAAATAATATATTCCAGTAAATAACTAATACTTTAAAAGTAAAAATAAAAATATATAAAAATAAATAAAAATAATGAAATTGAAGATGAAAACTTTCTCGGCCAAAAGCACATTAATACTTTAGAATAATCTAGCAACAACCTGTATCTTGAATCCCATTAAAAACAGCCAGACAAGAATGAAACAGAAATTGGTAAAGGCCTAGACTTCTTTATTACTATAGGAAATCAATGTGCTCAAAACTGGACAGACCTTGGTCATGGACCTTACAGAGCTTCCATGTTTTATTGACAGCATGTCACAGTATCTCCAGATGGGTCATATGGGCAAGACAAATAAAAATGTGCTTGCAGATAAAATAAAAGCTAAACTCAGCAGTAAATGTGAGTTCACTACTTTTGCAAAAGCTGTATATCTCTACACACCAACAATATATACTGTACCTTGTCAAAATATCTTTACGATACCTGCCAGAATATGAAATGTTCCTTGACAATAGTCTTCACAGCAGCATTAGACCAAACATCACGATTTAAAACTTGGCAAGGAAATTCACTTGCATCTTGGATATTCACCATAAGCCAACGCTTTTTTGCCACACCACAGTCACGAGCCTGGAAAAAAAATAGTACATTACAGTAATGACAGGTGAATTATTCCTAAACTGAACAATATTGAATTATCTTCCATATATTTCTATTAGCAAACTAGAGTTTTAGAATGCAAGTACACTAATTTCAAAGCACACTATGCCCATCATATTTTATCCACATTTTAAGATGTATCAGTTTTCTTTATATGAGTAATATACAGTGGAACCTCGGTTTTCCAATTTTATTTGTCCCTGAATGCCATTTGAAACCCGAAATGTTTGAAAACCGAAACAATTTTTCCCATAGGAATCAAAGTAAAATTGATTAATCCATTCTCAGACACCCGTCCACCCCGTCTTAGTGGGGAATGACCGATGCTCCCACTGCTAAGATGGCTGCTCCACAACATCTCCAGCTTAGAAATTTTTTATCTAGAAAGGATGTACTGAATGAACTTAGTGATGCAAAACTCATAAAAAGATACTGTTTAGATCATGCAGGCAGTCTCTTTGTCACCAATCAAGTGAGGGAAGCCTTACGGAGTGACACAGAGAGGAGCAACCCACTCACTGCCAAAATGAAGGTTATTATAACACTTAGACATCTTGCAGCTGGGAAAAGCTACTGGAAAAATGCAGTTGTGCAGTAGTGATGTTGTTGTGGGTGATAGAGAGAGCCACAGGAAGCTCAGGATTACTCCTTAGCACTGAACCTTGTTTGTTTACATCAAGATTTTCCAATGGGATCATATTCAATGTATTTCAAAGATTGAATTACTGTTTTACCCTTTGTGTCTCTCTTCCAAATATATAAAAATGAAGGAAATATTTATAGAAACTATAAATTTGTAATAAATGGCAGCTTTTGCTACATCTTATAGTACTTGAAATCAAGAAACTTTGTTCAAAAACTGAATTATGGTACAGTAACTGAAGCAATTATGTTAAAATTTTTGTTCGAAAACCGAGTTGTTTGGAAAGGGAGATGTTTGGTAACCAAGGTTCCACTGTATTTGGATAAATATATGAATCCATACTCAACATTGGTTACTAGCTGTTACATAACTGAGGCCTAATTTTTGAAGAGTGACAAAGTAAATACAGGTTCACAATCTCTTATACCTTGGGATCTGACACTTTTTGGATTTTGGAATGGGTGATTTTTAATGTAGATTTTAATTTTTTTTATTTTTTTATAAAATGTTACAGTGGTAGAGTGCTTGGCTTGTGGCTGCAAGGTCATGAGTTTGTGCCCTGATCCTAGCAGTTATTCAGTGAAGGATGTAATGCTCTCTTGGAAACCTAGTGGGGCTACATGGCCTTAGGTGGCCTAGCTTGGGGATGTAAACATAGTTTTACAGTGATCACAAAGCAAATGGACCAAATAAAAATAGTGCACCTGTAGATCAAAACTTCAGTGCTCAATCTAAAGCCATGGGAGGTATCAAAAAGTGGTAAAATGTCACATATGGCAACTCATATGCCCTGTATGTGGTATTCTCAGTTTTTGAACCACTGACACTTACAGTAACTATCAGGCACAGTGGGGGGAGATGTGTGCTTTGGTCTGACCATTTTGAATTTAGCGTTTTAGTGTTGCCTTTTCCGGGGATTCCCTGGCCTGTGGCACTGCCATAAATACACCAAGACACACCTCATGTTAGGTACTTCCTACCTCAAAATTAAATGGTGTTGTGGTATATATACACTGTGATGCTCTAAATAGCCACGCTAGTGTAATATGTGTTTTTTCTAAAGAAACTTGCATTGTTTTTTTGTGTTTTTTCTAATGAAACTTGCATTGTTTTTTTTTGCAAACACCACAATACTTGGCAGCATTTCCTTCAGGCGCTGTCACATCTCTATGGATAACCGAGTGAGGTCACACAGTCAGAGTGACCGTGTTAATCCATGGTCCCTTCCTATGGCGCTGCCAGCCAGGATGGAAGCTACCTCTCCTCTCTCTTGTCACCACAGCCGAGAAAAGAGCTTATTTACTCAGTAAATAAGTGCTTTTTGCAAGAAAAAGCTAATAGGGAGTCATTACTTGATCCCTCTAGAGATGTTGCCTGAACAGTGAAAGCCACCAACATGCCTTGACTTTTTACCTCGATGGTAGTATGGAAAAAGTTGTAACTAAAGTATAAAAATATAACATCATAATTTAAGGAAAATATCATATCTAAAAGGAAACATATCACATATAAACAAAATTCACAAGAGAGAGAGAGAGAGAGAGAGAGAGAGAGAGAGAGAGAGAGAGAGAGAGAGAGAGAGAGAGAGAGAGAGAGAAGCAGCTTGACTGATTGACAAGCAGATTTTTTCTCAAATTCTAATGATTCATAGGCAAGTATAGATCTCTGATAGAAATAAATTTGCATGAAATGTAGATTGTATATGCAGAGAGAGAGAGAGAGAGAGAGAGAGAGAGAGAGAGAGAGAGAGAGAGAGAGAGAGAGAGAGAGAGAGAGAGAGAGAGAGAGAGAGAGAGAGAGAGAGAGAGAGAGAGAGAGAGAGAGAGAGAGTGTGTGTGTGTGTGTGTGTGTGTGGGGGGGGGGGGGAAGCGAGATTATCAGTGAAACATAGGTTCTAATCTGATAACTGGCCCAGTACAAGGTTTGGAAGCTCCACAGGCTGGGGAATCCCTGGAGAGGACAACGCCTAAACACAATTCGAAATGGTCAGACCATAGTGTGGCCTTCACCACCTGTGTGATGGCTGCCTCTGATCTTCCTATCTTCCTTCCAGTCTCACAATTACTGAGATTCTCTAGAACAAACACCATCACAAACACTCTTTTCTTCATTGTAAAGCTTGCCCAGACCCATTATAATGTAAGGAGAAATGAATGTTAGCATGAAATGAGAAAGTTGTGGCAAGGGAGAAATGGGCAGGAGAGTGTGGAAAAGGCATCTTCCCATGTTGTGCCTGACAGTTATTGTCAGTCATTAAAGAACTGAGCATAGCATCGTATGAATTGCCATACGTGACAATTTACTATTTATTTTAATACCTCCCATGGCAATAAATTGAGCATCAAAGCTTTGGGCCATGAACATGCCATCATGTTCACACTTTTTTTTTTGTGATGGAATCTTCCCACTGCTTTGTGGAATTTTTTATTTGTGACATGTCATGTCACCATTCAAATAATGTTTGGATTTTGGAAATTTTCAGGTTTTGGGATTTTGGATAAAGGATTCTCAACCTGTACATTCAAGAAAATACAGAAGTCCAGTTTGCCAGCACTTATAAGAATTGTACTTTGTTAAATATCTCAATTTTGCTGCTACATGCATGATATATACCTAAGTTTTATAGTATTGGAAAGTAAGTGAATTAAGTGAATAAGCATAGCCTGTGCCATCAGGAAATATCCCATTGAAATATCTCAATATGTACCATAATATAATGCTTATGAGAGAGAGAGAGAGAGAGAGAGAGAGAGAGAGAGAGAGAGAGAGAGAGAGAGAGAGAGAGAGAGAGAGAAAATAAATAAAAAATAAAATAATATATAAATAAAAATAAAGAAATAAAATAAAAAATAAATAAATTAATAAAAAATAAGAATAAAAATAAATAAATAAGTGCACCTGAAGTATTCCTCAGCATGGGCAGTTCTGAGAAAGTTATCAGATATGGTACAATTCAAATTTTGAAAGCCAGGAACAGTAAAGGAGATTTGACTGAGAATACAGAAATCCAGCCAGCATGTCACAATGCAAAATTAGTTGTTTTCTAGATATTTGTTTAACATCCTAGTTAAGAATTATTCATTTTATGCTGCAGCCAAAGCATGGTAATTCGTGTGACTCAGCATGCTTCCACACAGCACTTTATCATGGAGTGGTGGGAAGCACTCTGGGCTGACTTTTTTTTTTCAGTTTTGTTTTGTAGATTTATGACATTCTCCTTGCATATGACAAGGATGTAAATGCAGATGTTTCCTGAATTGCTGAAGTGTATATGGATGTTTATTTCATGACAAACAAGGATGCTGATTTAATAAATTATTAAGGTGTTCCAAATAATTATATAGATAAAGATATCTGGTACATCTTAGTGGTTTCATGCATACCAAAATGAAGCTCAAGTACAAAAGGGTGAGAAATCCTGACATAACATAATGAGAACTATGTATATATATATTTTTAATTTCTTTATGATAATTTTACTAATTATTTCCTGCACTGGAATTTGTTTTAGATTTACCCTATCCAGCTACAATTCATACTGAACATTTTCAGTAAGAAAACACTGAATGAGCTACAAGCATCAAAATAATTAATAGTTATCAGTAGAGAGCAAATAACCATTTAACAAGATTATAATTGTTGTACTAACAGTAAATAAGGCCATGCTGTGCTTATGTCTTTAGACATGTTCATATAAAAAACAAAAAAGTAATAAGGCAATGTAAAAGTGCATTAAATGCGATGATATTTATATGAAGATGTATCAAAAAGTGGAGAAAGATTTAAAATTTAGTGGCAAACAATTTTACTACCTTATTTGACCACAAAATATCAAAGTCAGGCAAGCAAAACCTTACTGCTTGGAATGTTCCTCGATAAATGAGGTCAAGTGGAGGCCGGAACAAATCTTCTAATGTCTTTGTTTTGCTGCGACTCCGAGCTGAGGCTGACAGACTGCTGTTGCTGCTACTGCTGCTACTACTGTTGCTTGTTGAAGCCTCTCCCTCAGCCTCTGCCTCCCTATTATTAGCCAGCAGTTCCTCTTCCTGGCGCTCTATTGACAATGAAAAACAACCATGAAGGTCTACTTGTTTTTTCTGCTGAAAGTTATGTAAATTAGAACAACTATATAGGATAACTATGCAGAGGTTGCACTTCCTGTTTTTCTTGTCTGCCTAACTCCTTTTAACTCCACTCCAACTGTTACCTAACACAGTAACTTTCTTAACTAGTTTCTCATTACATTGTTGCTCTCTATTTCATAGGTAATTTTGAATTATGTGTAAATATGAACCTGAAAGATGAAAAAAAATAGCATGATCCAGAAAGGGATGAAGTGTTGTTACAGAAACACTGGGTTATAGAACTAATTACTCACAAAAACAAAATATAAATGTAAAGTAGGATGCATTAAGTCAGTGGTTCTTAACCTTTTTCAAAGTATGCAACCCTTTCAGATAAGCAGTCACTTCTCGCACCCCCCCTGAATTGCTGAAAATAAAAAAAACGCTAAAATATAAAGTTGATGTGCTGTGTATTAATAACAAAACCACTTTCTCCCTTTTTAATCTTCATTCACAAGGCTTACAGAATACTGCTGTAGCAAAAATTATTACTATTTTTTTTTGCTGAAAAAATATCGCGTATATAAAACTATATTTTGCCTTAATTACCCATCCTCGCACTCCTTAGGAGCTGGCCTCGCACCCCCTAGGGGTGCGAACACCCCTGGTTAAGAACCACTGCATTAAGTTAATGTAGTTTATTGGGGAGGCAATTCACCAATGATAGCCAGCATCCTAAATGTAGTGAAGCAGTACACAGGACTCTCAGGTGACAATGAATTCAGTGCCTTTACTGACTGCATCAGTTACTTATTAGCAACCTTTAATGCATTTGATAGTACTCTGAGATAGGAAGTAACACAAGAGTCAAAACTTGCCACCACACCACTCCCTCCACTGCCACAACTTATATGTCTGCTAAAAGGTACTAGCACTTCACATTTAAACTGTATACCTAGTTCTACAAATCATAATGGAAAAGTTGATGTACCAAACAAAATATAATCAAATAAATTAACAAATATTCTAACTGAGCACTTATAAGCTATCATAGGTGTTTTTATATTTCATAGTAGATTAAACCAAACCTAATGTTATAAAATCATGCAGTCAAATTGCTCTCATAAAATGGTCATTCAAGATCTTTTAAGTATTATTTGACATAACAGAAATAAATTTGAATTGTCTAAATTTATGACTACATTTTTAAAATGAATTCAACAAAGCTTGTCTCATCTACTTACTAGCTTCTGCTTCAAAATCTCGAAATTTGTCGAACACAGATCGTACTATTCTGCGTCTGCCACGGAAACTGAAGGCAATTTCATCAGGTCCCTCAACCAAAACCTCCTGCTTCTGAGGAATTGGTGCTCTCACAGCAACCTCTTCTGTACCCTGCAGGAATCTCTTTCGTGTGAGTCAGAAAAGTTGTGCAGAAAACTTAAATTTATAAGATAAAACTGATGAAGAAAACCAAAAAATAAAACCTTGGCTGTATGACTGTATTTTCTAAGATATCTCTTAATGAGGCAATACCTGAAAAAAATACAAATGAAAATAATGCTTATAAGGATTAATATACAGTCATTCATAAAAACACTAAATAGTAAAAACAAAGACAAAACAATTGAGGCACCTGCAAATTTTGACCATAAAAAAAAAAAAAAAAAAAAAATGTTTACCATTGAGGCTGGACCTGCTGGCTGAGAGCTTCCAGAGTCCACTGCTCCCTCCATGTGCATGTTGATGGCCATTTCCAAGTTGTTGCCACATGCCTCCAACAGATTCTGTGCCAAGGACACATCTGCCCCTGTACCAAAATATAAGGCTATCATCACACATCAGTAAAAGACAAGTAATCATTCCTTATACCAAGAGTCAGAGGAAGGAATGAAGACTAAAGATATTTAACTGTGGGCCATAAAGCCTAACAAAAAGAGTATTTGTACTATTTTCTACATTAATGATTTCATACTGCTGAAAATCAGAAAAACAGTTCCCATTTACAATCTTTATTCCAGAATACCATTCTTGATCATGTTGCAACCCTCTCCTTACCCTCCATAACATCTTTTTCTTAACCTGAACTTTCCTGTTTTTCTTTTGTTACAATTTGAAAACAAACTTACTTTTACACAGTCTACTTCCAGTTTATTATTGTTCTTAGTCCTTAAAGTATTGAATACTGTGCAAGTTTTGCGATGTTGTACTACCTCTGTATTTCTGATTGAAGCATCAAATTTGTTTTGTGTATGTAGTAGATAATTTGAGGATACTGTGGCCAATGAATTACAAAACACAAGGTAGCCATCATCTAGGGCAGAAAGATATTTAGCTATGATATGACCTGAGCTGAGTATGGCACAGAATCAGATTTCATGCTCACCTCCCTAAAGCGTCCTCTCTCTTGTTTTAGATAAGAGATGATATCTGAGCACAGTGAAGGATAAGTTGGAGGGAGGTGAGGGTAAAAGCAGTAGGAGTATGAAGAAAGGAGTGCAGTATGGGTTGAAGAAGTGTATTGTTATTGTAGTTGGTGGGATAAAGTGACTTTTTTTTTTTTTTCAGTACAGTACCAGGCTAATGTCTTAGACTGCCACACTGTCTATACATATAGCAGGATTCCTGTGTTATAAATTCCATTTTATCTGATGTGTGAAAAATTTGTCTTAACAGTCTGGCTGGTCAAGCTTGTTCTAGCATTATATGTATCTTTTAAAATGAACTGTACAGACTCTTAAGTATATTCAGAACATTTTAATATCATGGAATTATTTAACTTATTTAGCCATGAAATCATTCACACTGGAGAGTGGGTGTGGCCACAATAGGTAAAACTATAGAGATAATTTCTGTCATTGAAGCCTACCATCTTATACATGTGTTGGTATATACTGTATCAAATTCCTTGTCCATGGAACAGTGGCAATTCTTACCAGTCTCACCAGATAGGTCCTTTCATTCTGAGTATTCTCAACCCAATATATATGCACCGGAAATTTATTATAATGCTGCTAGTGATTTTTTAGTTCTTACCTGTACTGCACCCAGACTACTGCCCAGAATGCCACACCACTCTGCTTGACATTAAATCATCAACTGTACTGAGTGATGCTGTGTGTGTCATGCTGGAGCGAGTGATCTCAGTGCACCAATGTTTAGTAAGTCATGTTGGTTGGTTTCTTTGAGTAAAGATAATGCCACAGGCCAATAAAAAAATACTTGATTAATTTGGTCAATCATATCACTTTATTTTTCTTAGAGAAGGAAGATGTGGCCTGAATTTGAATCAGTCTGAAGAAAATGTCTCTGAGCACGGATGTACTTCTCATTATGTGTGAGTGTTGCCCAATTTCATGAAAATACTCAAGATTCCCTGACTTTTTAATATGAGAAGTGTTCTGCTGTGAGTGTGAGGTGCCATGGCAATTGCAACCTGTGAGGAGGCCAGAAAGGGAAGGTGATGACGAATGAAATGCTGCTCCGTCAAGACTTTTTTTTTTTAATTAAATATTCATGGCTAGTGGCTAGATTAGACTAGGTTTGGTTTATTTAGATTTGGCTAGGTTTGGTTTATTTAGATTTGGCAAAATTTGGTTAAACACCTAATAGTCCTGTGGCGTGAGACCAGTGGAACATACTGTAGTGAGTGATCAACGTTGGTAGTTGTGAACTGTGACACATTATTGTCTTTTTAAGACAAAAATATTTTCCTTTGGGCAGAGTTAGGCATGCTTTGTATTAATTGCTTTTTACAAATTGTTACTTTCTGAGGGGGGAATGGAGGTAACAGTGACATTATCATGCGTGTGCGATCTGTGAAGATGAAAAAACTTTTTTCTCGTTAATTTTGACGTTTTGTGTTAATCCATTAGTTGTTTTCATTGCAAATCAGCAATTTTTGGTGGGAAAGGGTTGAAAAAAGAATGGCTGGTGAAAGTAACAGATTGCTGTACAACTGACTTAAACTTTTGCCATTACTTCCGATACCAAGAATCAAACTTCAGGTTTAATAATTCTGGATGAACACAGCTAACAATAACAAATGCATACAAGTAGTAAATACGTCCTGTTTGATGACCAACAATGGGACTGGTGAATGAAAGGTGGTAGAGACACGCCTTAACTGCAACCAGTAACATTATAACTACTCCTTATTGCCCCAACGTTCACTAGTAATTTATAATGAGCTGCAATGGAGTACCTCTGACAATACAGATCAAGAAAGGCTGTGAGCTTGACGAATCTCTCACGATAAAAGCCAAGCCTATATATCTCTTTCTCCACAAATCCCAGCTATGAAGATAAGGGTATATGCAAACTGTGCCTTGATATTTACCCGTAATAGTACAGAACTCGTCCACGAGAGCCCTCGCTGCCTTGGCTGTCCTACTGGGTGGCATTATCCCTCCCTGGCTCCCCTCACTGGCCTCCCTCACGCTTGTGTTTACAACTGTTCGATTTCCTGCAAGAGGTTATGGTATTTTGTGCCTTGCTTTTTTTTCTGCTTTTCTCTTCTTATTAACTCTTCGAGTCCTCACGATAAAGTTATATATATATATATATATATATATATATATATATATATATATATATATATATATATATATATATATATATATATATATATATATATATATATATATATATATATATATATATATATATATATATATATATATTTATTTATTTATTTATCTATTTTTTTGTATATATTTTCTTTTTTTTGTTTTAATAGCTTACACCTGTTCGATTTCTTACAAAAAATTATATATATATATATATATATATATATATATATATATATATATATATATATATATATATATATATATATATATATATATATATATATATATATATATATATATATATATATATTTTTTTTTTATATAGCTCACATCTGTTTGACTTTGTGCAAGAGGTTATGAAATTTTGTGCTCTCTCTCTCTCTCTCTCTCTCTCTCTCTCTCTCTCTCTCTCTCTCATTTGCTCTTTAAATCCTGCATATGTATATTTTTGCATATACATTCCCTATTTTGATTGCTTGCAACTGTTCGATTTCCTGCAAGATACATTTCCTGTTTTGATTGCTTACAACTTCGATTTCCTGCAAGAAGTTATGATATTTTATGCCCCTCCTCCCTCTTTTTTTTCCCCCTTCTCTTTTTTTTTTATAAGCTATTTAAATCATTGTGATAAATTGGTGTAGATTTCCCTGTATGTTATTGTTTTTATAATTTAGTATGAATAAAAAAAAGGCGTAGGATAGAAATGTCATTATTATTATTATTATTATTATTATTATTATTATTATTATTATTATTATAAGCGTACCGATCAAGGCCGATAGACATACACACACACATACACAGATGCTGCGTGGTGGTGGTTTGCGAGTTGACAGCCGACAAGAGGACACTGCTATCTTGTAGTTGTTGTCACACGTCAGCTTAGCCAAGACAAGCCACAGGACCAACCTCAGGTAAGCAGGGGTAGGTGGCACTGTAGGTGGAATTATAGATGGACCTTTATTTGTCAAAACCTGGCTGAAGAAGGTTCCTAGAGATGAGAATGCCGGGCAGTGTGCGAGCTGTACCATGGGTGTTTATGTATGTTGATGACTTGATATTGTGTGTATAGGTGCTTACATAAATCTTCTTCAAGAGGTTATTGAGGCCATAATTCCATCTCTGCAGTTATATTATAAAAATCAGATTTATTTATTTTAGGAACATTCAAATTCATACAATTTAGACGATGTCGGCAAACATTTGTTCACACAGTGTCATGAATGAGTGAAGCATCATAATAGGCAAAAATTGGCTTATTATCGGTAAATGGAACAAACCTAATAAGAATGTAGTAGATGTACAAATTGTTCAGGAGGAGGCTGGATAAAATTATGGAACAGCTGCCTTGTGTAAACCAGCTGGCCTTTTGCAGATGCCTTTATTACCTTGTGTTCTTACATCACAATGTTGATAAAGATGCTGTAATTTTCGAGTATTTAGCTTCTCTATCCCCACATGGCAGAAATGGATGCAGAGTCTTTAAGGTTGGCAGAACGCTTTCTCCCATCAACTTATCTAAAGCAGGCACGGGATGCTGACATTTCACGACGAAGCAGGATACACCAGCTACTAGAAAAGGTAAGGTTTTGAAGCTGAAGTCTACTTCATGTTAACTGGAGTAGAATATGTGATATTAACCATACAAACCTTTGTTTAGTAAACTATGTTCATACTGTGAATAAAGAAAGATGGGTGAATTATAAATTAAGCAGTGCAATTGCCAGAGTGTAACTTTTGTATATGTTGTTGAAATAAATTATAATTTTTTTTTTGTTAATTTCTTATTTTCTTTTATTTGTTTTATGTTATTTTTTGAAGTACTGTATTCTTGTATATGGGAGCATTATGATTATATCACAGGATCACAGAAAGAGTGTCTGCAGTAATAACAAGAACCTTACCTAAGAAGGAGTACAAGCATCAAAATAACAGTACAACAATTATTTCTACAGTTATTCCAAACACTGTATGCCTCAATTTTTATACCTGCCCTAGAAATATTCAGTTGCTTTATGATGTTGGAGATACTAAGATAATGCAATTTACAGATGCTTGAAGTGAGGGAGAATAGTTGTCATACAAACACAGGTGATACTGGGGAGGGTATTCTCTTTTCTTTTTATACAGACCTTCATTTATAAAATACTTGACTTCACCATCCTTCATTCAGCGGAAGTGTCCAGATGAAGGTTGGGATGACCAGACAATTGAAGGTTTGTTAGTTGACTTGTCCAAAATGGACAGCAACAACTTCCCAGCCAATTGTGGGGTTGGAGAGCGGGAATCTCGCATCTTTTCAGGTAAACAGGAAGCTCTTGATTTCTTATAAAAATTCTCATTTTATCTTTTGTAACTCCGCTTGTTTACAAATTGCATTAGAGGAATAAGGATTTGTGATTGAGAGTGATGAACATCAGGACTGTGAGTTATTATTTTGAAAGTTTAAAAACAAAATGGAGATATACAGCGTTCGGCATAAAAATTAACTTGCTGAATATGAAATATCCAACAATCACATAATAAATGTAAATTGTTCTATACATGCATCTGTTTATTGAATACACCACCATATTAATTTCAAAGGTTTGTTAAAGAAAGTGATTTATACAATTTATTCTACAAATATTTTATATGAAAAGTGCATTTCAGTTTTTTCCACAGATTATATATAAGAGTGTTCATATTTATGGTGAGAGAAAACAGGATTGCATGTTTCACCTCTATATCACAAATGTATCAACACTGAAATGCTGCCCTAAGACTTGTTGTTTGGTGGAGGTGCAGTCAGGATTGAAACAGCTGTTCCATAAGACTAAAAAAACATTATTTTTTTTAAGTTAAGTGAAAGAGAAATTAGTAAACTAAGTGATCTTAGGAAGAATTACTTGACTCAGGTCTGGTGGCCCAGCGACATTACAGGCTGGGGCATGGCATAGGTCGTTCTGGGGACATTTCTGAGGTCCAACCCAAAGCTGCAGGATCAAGTCTCCTCAACAAGCTGACTAATGCTATGGTTCTTGACCTCATAAGGAGGATTGGTAAGCTAATTGTTCTTTTCATATCAAACATTGCTCTGCTGCTGTAATGACCACAGTGTGTGGGGCTCCATGACCTAGTATGAAGTGCTATCTCATCCAATAAACTTTTCATGTGACTAATATTTATCACCTACCTCTTGTGCTGAATGAAAAATAGTGTGAACTTGGTAATATATGAAGATGTGAATTTGTGTTGCAAATCCTAGTTTTTGTTGATATACTGTAAGTTGTTTACTAGAAAAGTTATGAGACTTTTTTTTCTAAAGCATTCTTTGTCTTGTATGTGTAGTTTGCAATTTACAGTTTAGTAACATTGTGTCATATTCCATGCATAAAAACACAGAAAGAAAAGTATAAGGTTATAAATTGACAAAAATGAATAATTAAGCACTTGCATCTTGTTTTGTGATGGAAAAAAAATTGTAGGAGAAAGGTGTTATAGTCCCTTATTGCTTTCTCTTTTAATCCCCTTCTATGATAAAAGTAATAATAAGAAACTTGTTTTTTTAAGATTCCATCTTTGAGAGAAAATTGTGTCACATTATTTTTTGTACATGTCTATGGAGAAATTTTCAATAAATTTGGGGATATATAACTTTTAAAGATTATTACATAAGAGGGAATAGTTGATAGTGAATAAATGAATGTCTGTTCCCTTGTGTCTCTCTCTCTCTCTCTCTCTCTCTCTCTCTCTCTCTCTCTCTCTCTCTCTCTCTCTCTCTCTCTCTCTCTCTCTCTCTCTCTCTCTCTCTCTCTCTCTCTCTCTCTCTCTCTCTCTCTCTCTCTCTCTCTCTGGTATGTATTCAATGCATGGTCCCCATCCCCATGATGTGCATATTTCTCTTTCTTTGTTTAAGCCTTCAACCTACTCTGGCTTAGGAATCCGAGGGACCCAGGCCTGTTTGGTGATGCCGATGGCCACAGGGATGACTGTGATGATGACTCTTTTGTCCCTCCGAGAGTCTCGACCCCAGGCCAAGTATGTCCTCTGGCCAAGGATTGATCAGAAGTCTTGCCTGAAGGCCATTGTTACTGCAGGTAAGTGCTAAATATTCTTTCTTGTGGAATTTGCAGAATAAGGGATTCAACACTAGTGAGTTAATTTGTAACAAACATGTTTTTTCTCAATATATATTTTCATCTATAAGGAGAACTGTTATCATGTATCAGTAAATAAAGGTCCTTAAAATTATTTGGTATTCAGAATTAAATTTCATCATGTAGGCTTGAGTTTAAACTGTAGCAGTCCTGCCACTCCCTTCATGTTCTTGTATAGTGCTGACCCATTTTATGTTTTTTTTGTATTCCTTTAAATGTAAACATGGGGAACTCTAAACCAAAATGGAGAATGAATGAACATATATCACTTTGCCGTACATTTCCTTGGGTTGAGTGTGTAGAATGTAATTACAATGGAAGACAATTATGTAAATTAATGTTTCTAACTAAACATTATTATTCCCTGAAGCATCATGTTAATGCAGAGGTTATGTTCATGTCATGCATTTTATATATATATATATATATATATATATATATATATATTGTAGTATCTTATGAACATATAATGAAAGGAATGTTGAAATAGTGATAAATGTGTAGTACTTGTGATGCTGTGTGTTGCTTTTGATGATGGGTGTCATATGGTCACCAGGCTACCAAGTTGTGGTGATAGAAAATGTCCTGGAAGGGGATGAGCTGAGGACAGATGTGCCAGCTCTGAAGGAGAAGGTGTCCACCCTCAGTCCAGAAAATGTGGCAGCCATTCTCACCACCACCAGTTGCTTTGCTCCCCGAGGTGTGGACCGCTTAGAAGAGGTACTGTGTTCTATATTTTTCTGTTCTCAATAGAAGATTATGATCTTGATATGTTACTGGCCCAAGGTGGATATTATATTTTTGTATAGTTATTTTATTAATCTGATTCATTTGGTTGTCATATATTAATAAACTGCATTGTGATACTCTGATATATGTTGGCTAGATAATGAATGAATGGTGAAGAGAATATTTTTAAGTATTTTTGGAAGCTAGATATGGGAGTGTAAAAGGAGACAGATTCCAAAAATACTTAAAAATATTCTCTTCACCATTCATTCATTATCTAGCCAATGTATATCAGAGTATCACAATGCAGTTTATTAATATATGACAACCAAATGAATCAGATTAATAAAATAACTATACAAAAATATAATATCCACCTTAGGCCAGTGACATATCAAGATCATAATCTTCTAATAATGGATTTAAAAGAACTACTGAATGTTAAAGTGGGGAATAAAGTAAAGTAAACTTGAATACATGAAATATAATGCACTCTGTTTTACTTTGAAATATATGTTGTCTTGCCATGTTATGAATTTTTAATGTCAGAATGATGTATCAATGACAGAGTAGTATTTTACTTGGCAGTCTTACCTAACTAGTGCACAAATTTTAATACTCAAGGTTGCCAAGATCTGCAAGGAACATGACATTCCACACATAGTGAACAATGCTTATGGTCTTCAGTCAACAAAATGTCTTCATCACATACAACAAGCTGGAAGGTAGGAACAATTAAAAATTTGTGAAAAAAAAAAAAAAAAAAAAAACACTTGGATGGCCCTTCAAGTATTACTGAAATATGAAATATTTGTTAATAACAGGTAAACAGAACATGGGTGTAAGGGTAGAGGCCTGTGAATCTCTCATTCAAAAACTTAACCATTCTCATAGGATGAAAAGGAAATCTTAAGTATTATATTATTTAATCCCTAATATTATCTTTTCTTTGTCATGGAGATTTTGAATGCAAATGCCTTAATACCCTTTGGTTTAGTAAAAGACATGAGGGTGGTAGGCTGGTATTGCTGTCTTTCCTGTCTGCTATACTGAGTAGTTTTAATATAAACTTTCACCTATTATATGCATTTGGGGGTTTGTCTTTGTGTGAACTAGATTTTTATGTAACTAGTCTCAGTAATACCTTGAGTGAAGTTTCTGACACCCTAATGCATCCCACTGGATAATTCATTCTCTTGTCATGTTGTATTGGTCATCAGGACCTTAAGCAAGACTTATTCACACTGTTTCAGGCATCATGGTTGCACCAGTGCTACTGCTTGAGTAAACCCTGACATGACAAATACTTGAAATGGAAAACAGGAGGAGGCAAACCAAAGAAAGAGTTCTGATTCCATAAAGTCACTGTTTTATAACATGTAGGGTAAACAGTTTGGGGTCTTAATGCTATTTTCAAAGGCCATGATAATGAGTTTGTGAGTTCTCGTGCTTTTGGAATGCAGAGATACTGAGACAGGAAGTGTAACTGTTGAGAATTTGCAATATCCATGCAATGATGTTGATAGTAATAATAATAATAATAATAATAATATTAATAATAATAATAATAATATGGAATAAAGATTCTCTTCTGCAGCTGCTCCCATGTTCACATTGGGCTGCTGTTCCTTGCTAATCTCCATAAGGCTCTGTCTTCCACCATCTCTCCACTCAACCCTTTCTCCCTCAGGTTCTCTCCTATGTAATTCTTCCATTGCTTCTTCAGCCTGTCTCATTATCTTCTCCCTTTTATTTCCATATCTAGTATTCTTCTGCCGGCATACTGTTCCTCTCTTTTAAATATGACCAAATCATTGCATTCTCCTCTGTTGTAGTTTCTTTGTCACTCCTGTTACTTTGGTTTCTCCTCTTACTAAATTATTTTTCACTTTTTCCTTCTTGGTCACACCAAGCATCCACTTTAACTTTCTTATCTCAGCAGCCTCCAGCTTCTCTTCCTGTGATTTCTTTATTGGTCACAATTCAGCATCATATGTCATTGCTGGCCTCACCAATGACTTAAAAACTTTACCTTTTACTCTGACACTAATTTTGTGGTCACAGAGCACTCCAGTCATTCTTTTCTAAATTTTCCACCCAAACTGGATACAGTGGTTAACCTCTACATTCAGGTTGCCACCTGTTGATATATGAGAGCCCAAGTATCAAAATTCCTTGACACTTTAACTTTCTATCCTGCATCAATACTTCATCCTCTATTGTCCATTAAAGCATAGATACTTGGTCTTCTCCCTGCTAACCCTAAACCTCTTTCCTCCAGTGCACTTCTCCAACATTTCAACTTTCTCTCTACACAATCCTAACTTTCATCCACCACAACAATGTCATCTGCAAACAGCATGGTGCATGGTGCCTTCTCCTTAATATTTTCAACAATTCCATCCATGAAGAGGTTTAATAGATAGGGGCTCAGAGAGGACCCCTGATGGAGACCAACTCTCCCTGGGAATTCCTCTGCTGTTGCCACACTGCTCCTCACCCTAAACCTTGCATTTTTGTATGTGTCCTGGATCACTCTTAACATAGTTTTCTGCTGCTCCTTTCCTTCTCATACTTTTCCAAACTTTGTGGTGTGGCACCCTATTGTATGCTTTTTCCAAATCTATGAAAATAAGGTGCAACTCTTTATGTTTCTCCCCATACTTATCTAGCAATTGTCTCAGAGTAGTAACAACTATAAATGATAATTCAATACCAGAGTTGGGCGTGTGGATGCATTCATCCAGAGCACAGACAAGAACTTTATGGTTCCAGTGGGAGGAGCTGTTGTAGCTGGGTTTGATGCTCAGTTTATAGAACACATTGGCAAAATGTATCCTGGTGAGTATTTAAAGAATGCATGAATGGTATTATAAGTACCTGGTACAGATATCCTTTTAGATAAATTTAATATGTTTAGGTATTCCAGCTGTTGAGATATATTTCCTTAGTTTAGATCACTTACTGTTATTTGACTTGTCAAGGTTTATATTTATACTTTTTTTATTTCCTCCTCATTTTCTTATCAAGAGATTGATGGTAATAGATATTTACTGTAGAGAACTGTGTAATGTTAATGGAAATGTATATGTGAATCTTTTTACTTTACATGAATATTGTTTTTTCCTTAGATTTAGAGAGTTTGCTTTTTTTCTCTCATTTACATAGCCATGTACCAGTTTTCTACTTCACCAGGACGAGCATCAGTGAGCCCAGTGTTGGACCTGTTCATTACTTTACTGTCCATGGGAGTGCAGGGTTACACTTCCCTCATGACCCAGCGTTCAGAACACATGGACTACCTGCGGACAAGACTGGAAGAAGTGGCTAACGGCTTCGATTTACAGTTACTCCTAACCAAAAATAATCCAATTTCCATGGGTGAGTATATAAAAAAAAAAAAAAAAAAAAAACTTATGGTTTTATTGAATTTCCTTTGGTTATTCTTTCATCTTTTACATCTTTCTCTTCCATGCTTTTTCCAGGGCTTACCATTCCTAAGGGTGTTGGGACAGAATTAGGTTCTCAGCTTTTCCTAAGAGGTGTGTCAGGAGTCAGAGTGGTGACTCCCAACCAGATCAAAACAATAGCTGGTGTTACACTTAAAGGTCAGTTTGAATTATGTGTTGTTATGGTTGTATAAAATATGTTTTTATGATTTAGTGACTAGTTTTTTTGTTTTCTTTTCTTTCTTTCCCTTAATTTAGTTATAGTGAATTTCATGTCAAAGCATTAAGGAAAATAGCATTGGCCATATATATATATATATATATTGGAACCTTGGTTATCAGATGTCTCCCTTTCCGAAGAACTTGGTTTTCGAACAAAAATTTTAACTTGTAATTGGTTCATTTGCCATACCATAATTCAGTTTTCAAACAAAGTTACATGATTTCAAGTACTATAAGACCTAGCAAAAACTGCCATTTATTACTAATTTATAGTTTCTGTAAATATTTTCTTCATTTTTATGTATTTGGAGGATAGACACAGAGTAAGACAGTAATTGGATCTGAAATAAGCTAAATGTGATCCTATTGAAGAACCTCAATGTAAACAAATAAGGTTTGGCACTTGGGAGTAATCCTGAGCCTCCTGTGGCTCTCTCTATAACTCACAGTGCCATCACTATTGTACAACTGCATTTTCCCAGTAGCTTTTCCCAGCTGCAAGATGTCTAAGTGTCATGATCACCTTCATTTTGACGGTGAGTGGGTTGCTCTCAGTGTCTCTGTAAGGCTTCCTCACTTGATTGGTGACAAAGAGAATGCCTGCATGATCTAAACAATATCTTTTAATGAGTTCTGTGTCATGAAGTTAATTCATTACATCCTTTCTGGATAAGAAATTTTTAAGCTGGAGATGTTGTGGAGTGGTCATCTTAGCAGTGGGAGCATCTGTCATTAACTGCTAAGACACAGTGGACAGGTGTCTAGGAAGGGATTAATCTATTTTACATTGATTCCTATGGGGAAAATTGTTTTGACTTTTTAACGTTTTGGATTTCAAATGGCATTTAGGAACTAATTAAGTTCGAAAACCGAGGTTCTACTATATATATATATATATATATATATATATATATATATATATATATATATATATATATATATATATATATATATATATATATATATATATATATATATATACTCGTATATATATAATCTTATAAATACTGATTTAGGATGATTTCAAAATATCCCAAAGTAAAGTAAAGTATATAGCATAATTGGTATTTTGCAGACAAAAAATAAAATCAGAGACTGGTCATTAAGACTAATAGTTTTTTGCCCTTATTTGTTTAGTTACATCAGGCACCATGTATCTCTAATAGAATTTCATAGAGAAGGAACTGAGTCTGTTTCAGAAGAACTGGAAGACCATTTTCTTAAAATTTAGCTTCATATTTGTCATTTTCATCATCATCATGATGTCTTGTCTGCTATCCACAGGTTGGGGTGCCCATCATCCAAACTATCCACATGGGTATTTGACTGCTGCTGCTGCCCTAGGGATGACCAAAGCAGATGTAGACACTTTTATGGGTAGGCTTGAGAAATGTCTTAAGAAAATTAGCAGTAAATTAAGGGAAAGAGGAGCAGAAGATGATAATGGAGTTGAGAGTCAGTAGAGTAGTTGATGAAAGCAGATGTAGATTGTTGAGAATTAGCACACGTATCCTGTAAGTCAAGGTATATACATCAGGATATGATAGTTCAAGTAATTTTAAGTTAAAAATACTCTATACACATATGCTGTCTTACTTTATTTTGCAAGAAATTAATGTGTAATTTGTGTGTTGTGGGAGCCACTCTTCTGGATGGTTCTCTGCTTCTTTCCTTCCTGCTTGGCTTTGCTACTCAAGTGGCACCAAGCAGCACGAAGTGATAATTATTTTGTGTACGATCAACGCAATCAAATCCTTACATGAAACAGCAAATGACAGATTAAATTTTTGTATATGTCAGTAAAGAAAATGCACAGGTAACACAGTAATAAAGTGGTTATTAAGTGCTATTTCTTAAACATACATTGCAATTCACTGCAGTTGTCATCCCCTTCAACAGTCAATCAGTTGACTGCCAAAGTGCATCTTTTTGCTACTGTGAAAATGCCTTTCACATGCAACGACATTGATTATTCAGACATGATATTCATGTACAGATTCTATAATGGGAATGCCTGGGCTGCAGTAGCAAAATACAAATGTAGGTACTCAGACAGAAGATTCCCAGATATTGGAGTATTCTACAGAGTGTATCAGCATCTCTGTGAGAGAGGATGTTTCCCTGGTACTTCTGCAGCAGCTGAACATGTTGGAGCAGATCAAGATGGTATTGTCAAGGTGACAGTAACAAGCCCCACTATCAGTAGTACCAGTACAAGATTACAAAAACAAATACACAAATACATAAAGGGGCAAAATTCATAAAACGTAGCACAATTTGACATAACTTAGAAAGAATATTGTATAATCTAAAGGGATGATTACAGGTGTGGCAGAAACACCGGGCTGTCATCATCAAGCTGGTGAGTTGCCACATGTATTTAAAATATTGCACTTGACAGCTAATTGCTGTGTTACAGGTACATTTTATTCACTGACATACAAAAATTTAATCTCATTTGCTAACTGTTTCCTGTAAGGGTTTGACTGCAAAGATTGCACACAAAAAATTATCCCTTTATGTTGTGTGGCACCACTTGAGTAGTGAGCCGAGTAGGTAGGGAGACAGAGGACCAGGCGAGCAGTTTCTGAAACACACAACTTACGCATTAATTTCTCACAAAATTAAGCAAAACACACCGCATATGTATATAGAGTAATTTCATCTTAGAATTACTTGAACTATCATATCCTGAGGTATATAACTTGTAAGACACCCTGTATTGGAAGAGATAATTCTTTTATTATTTATTTTTATACATCACATCTATCCAGTGATGACTACTTAAAGTGAAGTAAAAAAAAAAAAAAAAAAAAAAAAGTATATATATATATATATATATATATATATATATATATATATATATATATATATATATATATATATATATATATATATATATATAAACACACACACACACACACCATATTTGACAACATGTAAGATGCACCTTTTTCATAAAAAATAGCTCAAAAAATCACCCTTCATCTTATATGTAAATGTGAGGCCTCCTGTAGATTTAATTTTGTAATTTCCTTCACCTGTACACCTGAAGATCTACACTACCGTATTATAGGCAAGGGTGCTATATCATGTTTTTTAACCATAATATTATGTAAGGAAATGTTGAAAGTGAAAACGCAGCTCTGTTCAAGTGTGTTATCGACATCTTGGCAGCTGGGTTTTGTTCTTTGTCTCGCCTCTGTGAGTGGGCCACTACTTCTGTTTTATTATTACAATCATGTAGGATATTTTTACTATTGGGATTGCTTGCTTTTTGTTCAGTTGTACTGCTAGCTTCCTTTAATTAAATGCATATAAAACCTTTTTTTTCCTGAATATGCCTTGCTGAAATAGTGGTGCATCTTATATGCCTGTGCATCTTATATGCCATCAAGTACAGTATATATATATATATATATATATATATATATATATATATATATATATATATATATATATATATATATATATATATATATATATATATATATATATATATATATATATATATAACACACACACACTGGAACCTCAGTTACTGAACATCTCCCTTTCCAAATAACTTGGTTTTCAAGCAAGTTTAATTCATAATTGCTTCAGTAGCTGTACCATAATTTTGTTTTTAAACAAAATTACTTGATTTCAAATACTACAAGATGCAGCAAAAGCTGCCATTTATTACTAACTTATAGTTTTTATAAATACTGTATTTGACGGCTTATAAGATGCGCCTTTTTTCCAAAAAAAACAATCTCAGAAAATGAGCCTGTATCTTACAAGGCCAAGGTTCAGCTTTGGGATGGTGGCTAGTCATAAGTCTATGGCAACTGTGGCCCTTAAATCAAACCCCAAACATCTTCGCACATGTAAACAAAGTGATGATTGTTTCTACACCACAAAAACAACTCTTTTTTTGCAAAATGACAATGTATAACAGGTTGTACTTATTGGTAATTCACATAAAATAACACCAGTCAGGAAGAAATTAAATGATGATGCTTACATTGCATGTACCAAAACAAATTCGCTGTCAGTTATGCACCAAACCTGGCAACGCGCAAGATTTACTGTGTTCCTTAGGTAAGACACCTTCATGCAACTGAAATTGTGCCTATCTTTTAACATTCTTACCATGCATACATGTTCAACAAACCTAACTCAAAGCTAATGAGAAACTTGTCTTTTTAGAAAATTGCATACTATTTAACAAAACAAAAAGATTTTATAACTCAAGAGAGCGTCACAAGGTAGGGCACCTTGTGGTGATGGTCTGCACAGTATTCATGCAATACGGTTTATACAGTACTGTTTAAAATTTCCAGATTATATTAACCCAACATAATGGAGTCACAGAAACAACATGCATACACAATTGCCTATAAGTTACAAATGATAAAATTTGCCAAGGAAAAATATTAGGATCTAATAAGGATCTGAATACATATGAGAGGACTTCAAATGTCAGGTTAAGCCCTTCACTTTATATTCAGAGCTTAAACCAGCTTATTTATTTATTTATTTATTTTTTTTCCCAATGCCTGGTCAAATTGAGGTGCATCTTATAAGCCCCTCTTATAAGCATCTTCTAAGCCATCAAATATGGTATTTCCTTCATTTTTATATATTTGGAGGAGAGACATAGGATAAGACAGTAATTGAATCTTTGAAATATGTTAAATGTGATCCTGTTGAAGAATTCCTTGATGTAAACATACAAGATTAGGTGCTCATGAACAATCTTGAGCTTCCTGTGGTTCTTTCTATGACCCACAATGCCATCACTACTGTACAACTGCATTTTCCCAGTAGCTTTTTTTCCCATCAGCAAGATGTCTAAGTGTTATGATCACCTTCATTTTGGCAGTGAGTGGGTTGCCTCTCCTTATGTCACTCTGTAAGGCTTCCCTCACTTGATTGGTGACAAAGAGAATGCCTGCATGATCTAAACAATATCTTTTGATGAGTTCTGTGTCATGAAGTTAATTCATTGCATCCTTTCTGGATAAAAATTTTTTAAGCTGGAGATGTTGTGGAGTGGTCATCTTAGCAGTGGGAGCATCTGTCATTACCTGCTAAGACACGGTGGACGGGTGTCTAAGAAGGGATTAATCTAGTTTACATTGATTCCTATGGGGAAAATTGTTTTGACTTTTTAACATTTTGGATTTTGAATGGTATTCAGGAAAGAATTAAGTTCGAAAACTGAGGTTTCACTTTATATGTGAACAGTGGTACCTCGACTTACAAGTGCCCCAACTTATGAGTTTTTTTGAAATATGAGCTGTTGCTTGAATGATTTTTTGTTTTGAGTTGCCAACCATAATCCGAGATACAAGTGAGCTTCTGCTACACTGCCTCTCGTTGGCACAGCAAGCACCACAACATCTGCCCAGTATTTTTTGTCTCACTCATTCACTTCACTTGTTTTTATATATTTGTTATTTATGAATACATTTTATTACAGTAAACCATTGATATAACGAACACATATGGAGAGAGAGAGAGAGAGAGAGAGAGAGAGAGAGAGAGAGAGAGAGAGAGAGAGAGAGAGAGAGAGAGAGAGAGAGAGAGAGAGAGAGAGAGAGAGAGAGAGAGAGAGAGATATGAATAGTGGCTGTGTGACAACCAGTTAGTGATCCTGACAATAGCCAATGATTTGACACTTTCCTTCCCCACCTCTTTCTCTCTCTCTCTCTCTCTCTCTCTCTCTCTCTCTCTCTCTCTCTCTCTCTCTCTCTCTCTCTCTCTCTCTCTCTCTCTCCTCTCTCTCTCTCCTCTCTCTCTCTCTCTCTCTCTCTCTCTCTCTCTCTCTCTCTTACTTTCAGATAGATTAACATGCACAAACACACACACACACACACGCACACACGCAGAGAGAGAGAGAGAGAGAGAGAGAGAGAGAGAGAGAGAGAGAGAGAGAGAGAGAGAGAGAGAGAGAGAGAGAGAGAGAGAGAGAGAGAGAGAGAGAGAGAGAGAGAGAGAGAAATACATCTTTGCCCAATGTCACGGTTATTCACTGGCTGTCACACAGCCACAGTTCATCTCTCAAACATGCAGTTGATTGTATGTCAGCCAGCTCTCCTGCATTTTAAGATCTAGGATGTTCATAAAGCAAGCATGTAATAATTTTGAAATATGCTGTAATTTATGAACAATTTCTTGAAATAAAATGAGCCTTAAACTGGTTGTTATACTAGAAATTCAGTAAACAGATGTTTGTTATATCAACAGTTTACTGTATTTAAAAACATGTAATGAAAAAATTTGGGTGTTTTTTTGGGAGCTGGAATTGATTAATGGCATTTCAATTAATTTCAATGGGGAAAATTGATTTGACAAATGAGCAGATTGAGTTACAAGCTCTGTTATGGAACAAATTCAACTCGTAAGTCGAGGTACCACTATATATATATATATATATATATATATATATATATATATATATATATATATATATATATATATATATATATATATATATTCCAGTCTGTTCTGCTTCCTTCTTGTTTTGTGGTCAGAAGAGGACCTTGCCCTCTGTAATGTAGGAACATAGTATATTCTAAATCTTCATGCCTCAGGGATGACAAGTCTAATGGTATAAGTTGTTTTTATATGTAGACAGTAAAAATGAAGTGAAAGTTTAATTTGATATGAAAACACAGTAAATCCTCTCTAGTTTGTACTAATTGGGTGAAGACCTGTGTCATATCAATTGAAAACCTAAATTGTCCATTGATTACTTGTGTGATGAATGCCCTGGTGTGGGAGTGCAGAGAGTGGGAGGCAGGTCAGGTGTACTGTTGTGCCTCAGTAGTCAGTATACAAGATACTCATAAAGGTCCTTCCTTTTTTCTTCTGTATTACTTTATGTAAAATCAGAATGTATCATTGTATTCAGGAGTAGCTTATTTATGAGAACATGTTTTATTTTATACTTGTTTTTATGATTGCTGTTAATATAAATTTACAGTAAAAAGGTGCATAAGCTGTAAATTTTTTCTCACTGACTTATATTTGCTATGATTACTTAGTTCTTACCCCATTAAGCTTTGAAAATTGCATTATGGTTATAGAATGACTCGTTAATTTGATGGTGTAAACCAGATTTACCTGTTTAGTTAGCTAAATAAAGAAACATGTTTTGTGAAGGAGGTGCAGTGATGATGAGAAAGTAAAGCTGCTGATGCCTTTGTCAAGCAAGCTTACTAATCAAACTGTGCCAAATGGGTGAAGTGGAATAAATTTTCATATAGGAACAGAGTACAGTACATATGAGGTGTCTTAGAGTCAGCAGGATGAAGCCACCAATTTTGCCAAGTTTCAAGAGGATGTGAATCCCTCCTGTGTATTCTGGTAATACAGTTAGAATGATGTCCAGCCCCCTTACCCCTCTACTGAGAGGTTGTAGTTGTATTTCTTTTATTACCCAGAAAATGTGGAATATGTATTCATGGTTCTCAATGAGAGTTGTAAAGATACATGGATTCCACCCACAGTCACTGTGCTGATCTCAAAGCCACAGCACCCACATGTCTAAAGTCATGTTCTGAAAAGTAATCACAGTATGTACATGCATAATATACCTTTTGTTGTACATGTACATATATTTGTATACTATGGATAAATTAAGCTTTTTTTTTTTTTCATTGGTTTGCATTAGGCTGTATATTGGTATATAATATATTGTTTTTTAATCATGTTTTGTGGAAGTAATTCATACACCAACTAAGTGCAGCTTTGCCCTTTTGGCTCTAGATGCCTCAGAATAGTAAGGCCTGGACAACTCATACCATTTTGAATTATAGAAAGTTGTTGAAAAATTTTAACTGGACCTAAAAACAGGCAGAACTTCCCGTATTTTAAATATATGGATCTGAATTAGAGATGGTTTACTGTATTGTGCTTTGTAGTAGTGGAACTTAGGTAATATTGTTCAGATGTGAACATGCTATTCCAGTGTATGGTCCTTTCTCATAAGGATTTGTGTGTGTGTGTGCGTTGGGTGCTCTGCATTTGGGTGTTCCATTATTCATTATCCCTTTCACACAAGCATCTACTAACATGCATTTCACTGTACCATCATCTTCAAGATGGTAAAATGGTGAAATATGATTTACCTCTTAGTATCGTGCAAGTGACACTTGTATGAATAGTCCACTTGCCTCTAGCCACTGGATGTTGAATATCTTTGCTGACTTGGGTGTTCCTTTGATGTCATCTTGGGTGTTGATGCTCATGTGATCAGTCCCATTGAAGAGCTTGTGTTTATAGAATGCCACAACATCAAACATGTGGATGGTAATGCTCATGTGAAAGGAACCTAAGAGGTGATGCAACAGAGCAAATTTGAAAAGGGGCTTTGATTATGCCACTCGTGAAAACAGACAGCAGTAGTTCAACCATGTGAATATGGATGAGAATGATTGGTTTAAATATTTTGCACACTGAAGTCAAAGTTTGAGTGTCAAAAATTAAGATCAAATAAGGCATGGGACAGGGTTCTGAACAAATAGGACATGACAAATAAGGTAGCTTGGATAAATTTAATATAGGTAGGCATCAGTATTGTAGATCCTTTAGATCTTCTGTAGTGAACAAAATGTTATCTTCAAACCAATGGGGAGTTTTCAGAACTAATCCAACAGATGTCGTTGCTACTGCATGTCCCCTAGTAACATGAGCTAAAATACTGTTACTGTAAATCCCATGTGCATACAGATGCATAGAACATTGATCATTATGATACTTTGGAAATTCTGCATTGACTTTTAAATATCTCGTATGGATAATTCTGAGAGAAGTTGGTCAAAACAGAAATATTTTTTGTGATTTTTTAGTAATACTGTTGTCATTATTTCAAATGCGGCATATTACAAGTCTAAAATCTATTGATTTGAACAATGAAGAAGATAAAAATAAGACTATACTATATAGTATGACAACATACTCAGTAACATCATGATATGTGGATATAGTTATTTTCATGGGGATTTTAGCATTTTTTTCAGGAAGCGAGTGCAACATGGCAAAGTAATTGAACACCAAAACAAACATTTCTCATGACTGCTCTGACATATTGGGAGAGGAATACAGAAACCCACAGGTTCATGGAGTAGTGACATGGACACTGCAGCAGAAATTAACAGGTTGTCCAACTATGTGTTTGTTAACTTCAACTAAGGCAGGCCAGTCAGATGTTTGTTTTGGTGAGATATACAGCATTACTCTTGCCAGGATACTCAAATTGCCTATTTTCAATTAAAATTGTTGTTTCCAGATACAGTGGAACCTTGGTTACTGAACATCTTCCTTTCCAAATAACTCGGTTTTTGACACAGTTGCTTTGGTTGCAGTACCATAATTCAGTTTTTGAAGAAAGGTTTTTATTTCAAATATCACAAGATGTAGCAAAAGCTCCCATATATTACTAATTTATAGTTTCTATAAATATTTTCTTTGTTTTTATATATCTGGAGGAGAGATACAGAGGGTAAGACAGTCATTCAGTCTTTGAAATAAGTTAAATGTGATCCTGTTGAAGAACCTCGATGTAAACAAACAAGTTTCGTTGTTCAGGAGTAATCCCGAGCTTCCTGTGGCTCTCTCTATCACCCGTAATGCCATCACTACAGCACAACTGCATTCTCTCAGTAGCTTTTCCCAGCAGCAAGATGTCTAAAGTGTTATGATCACCTTCATTTTGGCAGTGAGTGGGTTGCTCCTCTCTGTGTCACTCTGTAAGGCTTCCCTCACATGATGGGTAACAAAGAGAATGTCTGTATTGTCTAAAGAATATCTTTTGATGAGTTTTGTGTCACTAAGTTCAATCAATACATTGTTTCTGGATAAAAAATTTCTAAGCTTGAGATGCTGTAGAGCGTCCATCTTAACAGTGGGAGCATCAGTCATTACCTGCTAAGAAATGGTGGATGGGTGTCTGAGAACAGATTAATCTGTTTTACATTGATTCCTATTGGGAAAATAGTTTTTGTTTTCAAACAATTTGGATTTTGAATGGCATTGAGGAACGAATTGAGTTTGAAAACTGATGTTCCACTGTACTAGGAAGTTGATATATGTAATTTGGAGCTTTAAGTGCTACAAACATGTCATCTTAATTTTTACTGTCATCTGCATTAATACGTTTCCGATCAATGGTGTACTTTTTTTTGGAAATCTGAAGATGATCAAATAAATCTAAATGCCAATTCACTAAAATGCTTTTGCTCATGAATACAATTTAATTTTACCTGTGTTATTACTTCTTTTTTCTATGTAGGAGGGACACTGGCCAAGGGCAACAAAAATCCAATAAAAAAAAAAAGCCCACTGAGATGCCAGTCCCAGAAAAGGGTCCAAAGTGGTAGTCAAAAATTGAAGGATAAGTGTCTTGAAACCCTGCTCTTGAAGGAATTAAAGTCATAGGAAGGTGGAAATACAGAAGCAGGCAGGGAGTACCTGAGTTTGCCAGAGAAAGGGATGAGTGATTGAGAATACTGGCTAACTCTTGCATTAGAGAGGTGGACAGAATAGGGGTGAGAGAAAGAAGAAAGTCTTGTGCAGCGAGGCCACGGAAGGAGGGGAGGCATGCAGTTAGCAGGATCAGAAGAACAGTTAGCATGAGAATAGCGGTAGAAGACAGCTAGAGATGCAACATTGCGGCGATGAGAGAGAAGCTGAAGACAGTCAGTTTGAGGAGAGGAGTTGAGATGAAAAGCTTTTGATTCCACCCTGTCTAGTAGAGCGGTATAAGTGGAACCCCCCCCCACCCAACATATGAAACATACTCCTTACATGGATGGATAAGACCCTTGTACAGAGTTAGCAGCTGGGGGATGAGAAAAACTGGTGGAGACGTCTCAGAACCCCTAACTTCATAGAAGCTGTTTTAGTTAGGGATAAGATATGAAGTTTCCAGTTTAGATTATAAGTAAAGGACAGACCGAGGATGTTCAGTGTAGAAGAGCGGGACAGTTGAGTGTCATTGAAGAAGAGGGGGATAGTTGTCTGGAAAGTTGTGTCGAGTTGACAGATGGAGGAATTGAGTTTTTGAGGCACTGAACAATACCAAGTTTGCTCTGCCCCAATCAGAAATTTTAGAAAGATCAAAAGTCAGGCATTCTGTGGCTTCCCTTTGACTCTATCAAAAGCTTTTGATATGTCTAATGCAAAGGCAAAAGTTTCACCAAAATCTCTAAAAGAGGATGATCAAGACTCAATAAGGAAAGCCAGAAGATCACCAGTAGAGCAGCCTTGACAGAACCCATACTGTCGATCAGATAGAAGGTTGTGAAAGTGGGGATAGATTCAAAAACTTTAGATAGGCAGGAAATTAAAGGAATAGGATGGGAGTTTAAGGGATTAGAACGGTCACCCTTTTTAGGAACAGGCTGAATGTAGGCAAACTTCCAGCAGGAAGGAAAGGTAGATATTGATAGACAGAGCTGAAAGAGTTTGACTAGGCAAGGTGCAAGCATGGAGGCACAGTTTTGGAGAACAATAGGAGGAATCCCATCAGGTCCATAAGCCTTCCAAGGGCTTAGCCAGCAAGGGCATGGAAAACATCATTGCAAAGAATTTTAATAGGTAACATGAAGTAGTCAGATGGTGGAGGAGAGGGAGGAACAAGCCTAGAATTGTCCAAGGTAGAGTCTTTAGCAAAGGTCTGAGTGAAGAGTTCAGCTTTAGAAATAGATGTGACAGGAGTGGTGCCATCTGATTGAAATAAAGGAGGGAAAGAAGAAGCAAAGTCATTGGAGATATTTTTGGCTAGATGCCAGAAGTCATGAGGGGAGTTAGATCTTGAAAGATTTTGACACTTTCTGTTAATGAAGGAGTTTTTGGCTAGTTGGAGAACAGACCTAGCATGGTTCCGGGCAGAAATATAAAGTGCATGAGATTCTGGTGATGGAAGGCTTAAGTACATTTTGTGGGTCACCTTTCTATCATGTATAGCATGAGAACAAGCTGTGTTAAACCAAGGTTTGGAAGGTTTAGGTCGAGAAAAAGAGTGAGGAATGTATGCCTCCATGTCAGACACTATCACCTTTGTTATGCGCTCAGCACACAAAGATGGGTCTCTGACACGGAGGCAGTAGTCATTCCAAGGAAAATCAGCAAAATACCTCCTCAGGTTCCCCCAACTAGCAGAGGCAAAATGCCAGAGGCACCTCCGCTTAGGGGGATCCTGAGGAGGGATTGGAGCAATAGGACAAGATACAGATATGAGATTGTGATTGGAGGAGCCCAACAGAGAAGAGAGGTGACAGCATAAGCAGAAGGGTTAGAGGTCAAGAAAAGGTCAAGAATGTTGGATGTATCTCTAAGATGATGTTGCACCAATTGCTCTAGGTCCTGGAGGATAGCAAAGTTGAAGGCTAGTTCACCAGGATAGTCAGTGAAAGGAGAGGAAATCCAAAGCTGGTGGTGAACATTGAAGTCTCCAAGAATGGAGATCTCTGCAAAAGAGAAGAGAGTCAGAATGTACTCCACTTTGAAAGTTAAGTAGTTAAATAATTTCTTATAGTCAGAGGAGTTAGGTGAGAGGTATACAGCACATAAATTTTGTAGCCAGATGGTGGAAAACTTGGAAGATTCAAGAGCGTGGGCACGAGAGCAGGTTAAGTTGTTGCGCACATAAACACAACATCCAGTTTTGGATCGAAAATGAGGATAGAGAAAGTAGGAGGGAACAGAAAAGGGGCTACTGTCAGTTGCCTCAGACACCTGAGTTTCAGTGAGGAGAAGAAGATGAGGTTTAGAAGAGGAGAGGTGGTGTTCTATAGATTAAAAATTAGATCTTAGACCATGAATGTTGCAGAAATTAATGAAGAAAAAGTTGAGGGGGGTGTCAAGACACTTAGGGTCGTCGTCAGAAGGGCAGTCCAACCTGGGGACATTTGTGATCCCCTCCTCAGATGGGGGTTCCGAGGCTGGTGTAGGAGTCACCGTGATAATTTTGAAATTTTGAGTGAAGGGTGTGTGTGTGTTATTAGGTGCTTGTAGTTTTGTGTGGAGGAAGAGAGTTGTCTTTAGAGGGCAGGTTATGACTGCCCCCTTGTGTTGTGAGACACAAAGAGAAATGTTCAGTGAGGTCACAGCTGGGTTTAATGATAAGTTCACAGCACCCCCTGATCCAGTGCTTTAGACCTCACTGGGAGTAATTATCATTTTGGCAGGTGCCTACTGCCTCCTCCATCAAAGAGGAAGGAATTGTGTAGAAAATCATATAAGTTTATTGCATCTTTATGTATATAGAATGACACTAGGTATATTTGTTATTGCTTCAATGTGTGAGAAGGGGATATGTCTGGTGCTGCTGCCTGGTGACACTCACTAGTTTACCAAACTCCCCATTGGTTTCCAACAAACACTTGATATTGTGCTTTCATATTTGTGTTTAAATTTTTAAATGAGTATTTATTTCCATGCTACTTCCATTATTGATTTTATCCCCAAAAAATGGATTGAACTGCTAGTGTATCCATTAATATTTGTAGTGTCATACATGACTCCTTTAATTTTAATTCATAAGTTTTTGTTCCATTTAGCACTTTTCTAACCATTAAAGATCTCATTATCTTATCATCATTACATATCATATCCTATTTTCAGCATATATATATATATATATATATATATATATATATATATATATATATATATATATATATATATATATATATATATATATATATATATATATATATATATATATATATATATATACACACACACATTTTGCATGGAAAAGTGTTGATTATTACAGTTAAGTCTACCATTTAATTTTGTTACATGTGTTTTCCAATTTCACTGGAATAACAATTGCCTTTGTTCAGTCTCAAGACATTTCCCCTTAAAGCCATGCAGGTGACATGAGGCATATCCAGTCAAGTACACTTTCTCATACAGCATTTCATATGTGCTTGATGTCTTCTTACCCTTAGATTTATCTCTCATGAAGTTTCTTCCTCTTTTGATGTCATGTTTATACACCCTTTCTCCGTCCTCTTCCTTAGCTAACCTCTAAAATCTAACCTCTTTATTAATTTACTTTTCAAAACATTGCATTAATCTTCTTTGTACAGCTTCCTTCTCCCACAAGATATGAATGAGGGTGTTCATAAGGATTTACAAGGAAAGAAGAAAATATTGTCTAATGAATCCCACAAAATGAATTTTCATAGAAAAATGAAGTTTTGGATGTCTAGATTATAAATGTTACATCATACATTGAAAATAGTTATCTTAGAAGATCTTTTATGTATAAAGTTGTACTGTACTTGTATTTCTTGTTGGTGCTAAGCACTTGTGAAATCTGCTTGTCCATTAACATGCTGTACTTGAAACTCACATTGGTGGTGGATCTTTCTGTTGCCTGAAGACTGCTGATATTTAGTCACTCATGGTCTCAGATCATTATGATTTAGGCTCACAGTCAATTAAGCCACTGGTTTCTGTGGATGGTGATATTTTCACTACTGTGATTTTTTCTACCTTGTTGTATATATTTTAGACTTTCTATCACTGTTTATCCAGTAAAAAAATTGAAACCTTGACATTAACCTGGAAATTTAGGTCTTTGATTAAAGATGAGAAAATTGAAAAAAAATGATTATTGACAGTATGTAGGTGATGCTGTTGGGTGGCAAGATATGAACCTCCCCCTCTCTCTCTCTCTCTCTCTCTCTCTCTCTCTCACACACACACACACACACACACACACACACACACACACACACACACACTCCATTTTCATTCATGTTCAGTTGGTCACAATGCAGCAGTAACAAGTTTTTAAGATTACTCTTAACAATAATTGTTGAGAATCATTATTAAACGAGAGAGAGAGAGAGAGAGAGAGAGAGCTGTGACCTGATTCTCTCTCTCTCTCTCTCTCTCTCTCTCTCTCTCTCTCTCTCTCTCTCTCTCTCTCTCACCTGCGAACAATGATGGAGCTGTGCTCCATACTTCTGTTGAAGTGTTAACAATAAACTTGATTGAATTGAATTGAACTTAATTAATTTCAATTCACACACACACACACACACACACGTATATAACGATCAGACAGATCTTACACTATGCAACAAAGAAGAAACTAACCATACTCATGCACCACCCTACATATTAATGTATTGTGGATATTATTATAGGTTATAGAGCAGTCTCAGCCACTGCCGGTGATGGGCCCCCACCACATGCGCACAGCTGTTCCTGATGGATGTGATGAAGTTATCATAATTGATATCCATCAGACTGAACGCGGCATGTCCGCATATGCTGCCAAGACATCTCGGGTCAGTGAAGGTCAAGGATGAATTGGTCTAACTTGGCAGCCCGAGTAGCCTCCAAAGTGTATATATATATATATATATATATATATATATATATATATATATATATATATATATATATATATATATATATATATATATATATATATATATATATATATATATATATATATATATATATATATATATATACGTTTGCAAAGCATGGGAGTCGAAAACTTGCAACACATTAGCAACAAATGTTCAGCAAGTCTCAACGGAGTCGCCATCAAAATTCGCCAAAGTGGGAACTGGGCAGAAGGGAGGGAGGAAGGGAAGAAGGGAGTGTAGCAATGGTGTGAATTGCCATCTTGAGAATATTATTTAATTACACATCAAGATTTTGGTAAATGAAGATACAATTAAATTCAGGAACATAATTTATCACTTGTAGCAACTGATAACTAAAACATGACAAACTCCATGTGGCAACAATAACCAGTGACAGGTTAGGCTGCTACTTGTGGACTGGAACGTTTTATTGAACTCGAAACTTAAGGATACACACCTTTATACCAGATATGATAGAACACTTAGCTCGATACACATGTCCTTGACTCTAGGAAAGGATGTGTAGTGTTATCTCAAACCGTGACTACAAGCCACAATAAGACCTCTTTATGATGGAAAATATTCTTATGAAATTATCCCCAATAATGTTGGATGATGATGAGGAGGAGGATATTACTACTAGTAGTACTACTACTGCTATTTTTACTGCTACTGCTATTACTACTGCAACTACAACTACTCCTTCCTTCCTCCTTGCCTACGTGCCAGGCCGGGTGTGTGTGTGTGTGGGTGTGTGTGTGAGTGAAAGTTAGGTAAAATTCAATGTAGGAAATAACTTGCTTGTGACCCCTGAGAGAGAGAGAGAGAGAGAGAGAGAGAGAGAGAGAGATTCTCTAACTGAATTTTCATGGTCTAGCTCTTTTGTATTTGTTATTGCTATTATCAGTAGTAGTAGTAATAGTAGCAGCAGCAGCAGCAGCAGCAGTAGTAGTAGTGGTGGTAGTAGTAGTAGTAGTATCAGTAGTAGTAGCAGTAGTAGTTACGGTTTATGTTGGTTTTTGTACCACTACTACTACTGCTACTAATAGGATTACTACTAGGATTGACTCAATCCTGTAAAAATAAAATTAGATAGGTAAGAATAATTAGATAAGAACACAGCAACACAAACTAGTATTCAAGATTGTTTGCTGCTTGATCTCATTATTACTGGTTACGGATCATCAACTTGCATTCCACAGTAAATATTGCTAAAGGAATCCAAAACTAAATGTATAGAAAGTGTACATGTTAAAATGTGAAAATATACTATAGTAAATATGTATAAGAAAGCCACATATCATAACTATACGTATGCTGATGTTTGATCACAATTATTACTTGTTATTATAATGTACAAAAAAAAAAAAAAATAATAATAATAATAATTGTGAAGCTGATGCATACGTTGTCTCCGAGGTATTTCATCAAACAGCTAAACTGTTCAGCTACGATACTGTGCGAGAGCTGTGCTCCATGCTTTTCTGAAAAGACTGAACATACAAATATATATTACATCCTATTATATTAATTCACACACATATACCACACACAAAAACCATATGGAGTAGTACACACACACACACACACACACACACACACACACACAGAGAGAGAGAGAGAGAGAGAGAGAGAGAGATATGCTAGTTGTGAAGTTTACTTGAGTCTCCCTTTAAATCGCCTCTCGCGGCCTTTCTCGTCACGTCACTGTTAATTAAAGATTATAATATAAAGGCCCTTGCTAGTGAGACGCCATGTAACAGGTGTTATGTGATCGGAAAAAAAAAAAACGTACTCATAAACCCTGCCTCTCTCTAACGGATATAAGTGGGCAGGCGGCACCACTTGTCAAGGATAATATTTTGTGCACACTGACGGGCTCCCCATAGGAGGCAAACAACCAACAGACAACAGACCGATCACTCGCTAAGTTGCCAGTACTGATAGAATAGCGGCCAGCCAGTCAGGGCGTTCCCACAAAGGCAGAGCAGTAATTCCCTAGACTCGTGCTGAAATATCCCTAGATTGGAAAAAATGTTCCTTCCTAGTTTACAAATATTGACACATGAACTTACAGTAAAAAAAAAGCATTTATTTATTTATTTTTTTATCATTATATAGATGATATGCTACAGTAACTACAAAAAACGCCTTTATGATAATGATTTCCCTTCTCAAAAAAAAAAAAAAAATAAATAAATAAATAAAAAAAAATAGTAAATGTTTTAATTTTTTTGTGATGAGTAAATTTCCCGCTGACACACTCACTGGTTTTAGTGAGGCGAAACGTAAGTTAATCTTTCAAAACTTTACTAGGCAGATCTCTCAGGCAAATATCTCGCAAAAGCTGCGGTTATTAAAGTATTTAATTTCTATATAAAATGTCATGACATCATGTAGCCATTACACTTACCATATAAACCTTATTCACATTCCCGCGTACCACTGAAGGAACTACATTTTACAACAACTCACAAAAAAAAAAAAAAAAAAAAAACATACAAAAAGTGTAAACTTACCGAAAGTGTGTGTACTCTGTACAGGTGGTCTGATGTAAACAAACTGGTAAATGGCAACTGCCTGAGCCCTGATCGAGCGTTGCTGCACGTGATTGCCTGAGTCTTCAATGTTATTGACTCCGGTAGTTAATGCTCGCTTGCTCACTGCCATTTAGTAAACGCCAAGAAACAGTTTTAGGTAATAGGATAGTAATAACAGCTATAAATCTCTGTATTGTCAGAATTCCCTAGAATGTCCTCAAAAATCCAACATCCCCAGATTGTCACTAAATGCATGAAAAAGTCCCTATCTGGGGACAAAATCTCCAGAAGTGGGAGCCCT
>NC_087159.1:11225000-11252500 GCF_035594125.1 Scylla paramamosain
TTAGCACCTATCCAGACCCACAAGAACACACGGAGCGCAAGATTTAGTTCCCAAGGTTTGTCTCTTTTTCCACATCTTTATATAGTGTTTATACCTTGATTATTAAAATTTGTATTAATTCATATCAACAGAAAATGCTTTCAAGTAGTTATTGAATAATTTTGCAGGCTAAAAGAGAAAAAAAAAATAATAATAACATATTAGCACCTATATAGGCCCACAGAGCACATGGGATGCAAGACTCTTGGGCGCAGAAGGCCGACTCGCCAGTATTTTCGCAGCTCAGATTTCGCACGACACCGGTCCTCGACGATGCCGCCTGGGCCAAAGTCGCTCATAGCGAGGTCCGCCCCTCTGGTCACTTGGTGTGCTATCGTATTTGCCTTACTGAGCTTGACTTTTGACAAGTTTGTTAGAATCTTAGAATATTCAGCATTCGTAGTATCAATAAACTTAGAATTATCACATTTCCTTATTACCGGAAATTGTTTGCATACTGATATGTTGTAGACAAGGGCAAATTTATTGAGTCCTCTAACCCAGTTAATGTTTGAACTCTTCCATTTTGTGCTTCCTTACAGTAGATATCGATGTCAGTAATTCCTGGTGCCCGAATGTCGACTTGAGGCGTGGAAGCCCAAATAAACTCCTTCATTTCATCATTCCACCTTCCAAGCGACTTTCTTTTCCTATTAGGATCTTCAGCTTCACTCGCATCACAGTCATTGCTGTCCATCATCTGAACATGACCATACCATCTCAGTGTGTTCCTTTTCAGCCATTGCACTACTTCGCAATTTACACCACTTGCATAGGTGTTCATACTACGTACATTTGTCATACAAGCTCTCATTGCCTTCGTACGTATGCCAAGAAATGACTTGTAAAAAGTATGTGTAGGACAGTAATAGGGGAGATGACAATTATGCTACTAGTAGTGGCTTGTGTGTGACATTGCAGGTCTGCTGAAGGACAGCCAGCCCAGCAGAGTGGTGGTGGTCGCCTCCATGGCCCACGGAAGTGTCAAGACGCTGGATATTGAGGTAATTAGATTTATATGTATCCAAGATCTCACAGTTTTGTATATACTACAGTAGTATTTATTTACCATTTTTTTTATGCTGGGTGCGCTGAAAGTTTGTACACATAAGCAGAAGACGTGACAGCATTGCACATATGCCGCGGTAGCCGCAGGAACACTTGTAAGAGATTTGTGCAGTCATTGCCTCGCTCTGTGTCACACAGTCATACCGCGTCGTAGGGTGACTGTGAGTTTCCTATACATCCTCCCCTTCCATCCCTTGATTTTATAACACCGCGCAGTGTTTGGATGCGCAGGTCTCCTCCTTTAAGAATTTAATGTCTCATGAAGTTAACTGTACGGTCATAGCGAGATTGCTCTCACAGCCACTGCCAAAGTCCACGGGGAGGTTGCAGCTGAGAGAGAGAGAGAGAGAGAGAGAGAGAGAGAGAGAGAGAGAGAGAGAGAGAGAGAGAGAGAGAGAGAGAGAGAATATTACTAAGTTATGCTGTCACCATTTTATATATATATATATATATATATATATATATATATATATATATATATATATATATATATATATATATATATATATATATGGGTTGGGTTTTTATCCCCCTTCCTAAACCCAACTACTTGTCAACATGAACAGTTCACATATATATATATATATATATATATATATATATATATATATATATATATATATATATATATATATATATATATATATATATATATATATATATACAGGCAAAGGGAGTTTCAAGACTTTCGAAGTATACAATCAGACCAAGGCCTGCAACACCCTCTTTACCCTCTTTATGTATGTATATATATATATATATATATATATATATATATATATATATATATATATATATATATATATATATACACACACACACACACACACACACACACACACACACACACACACACACACACACACACACACACACACACACACACACACACACACACACACACACACACACACACTCTCTCTCTCTCTCTCTCTCTCTCTCTCTCTCTCTCTCTCTCTCTCTCTCTCTCTCTCTCTCTCTCTCTCTCTCTCTCTCTCTCTCTCTCAGCTAAGTCTCACGGATATCCCTGGTGAAGCAGACAGGAGCACGTGGCATCAGTCATGGTCTACAAAACAAATTCTGTAGGCCCTGATGTAAGTAATTATCTAAACGCTTATGGAAAGCATATACAGAAATACTGACAATCACAATGAATTTCTTTAACAGAACTTAAACTTCAAACGCAAAGGGAGTTTCAAGACTTTCGAAGCATACTGTCAGTCCAAGGCCTGCAACATCCTCTTTACCCGTCAGCTGGCAGCGATGCTGAAGGATTCTGGTAAGGTCGACTGTTGTTCCTAAGCTATACATGCACGTACATCCGAACACTGAACCCCTGCATGATATGAGGAAAAACTGATTCACTTAATGTAAAGTATTTTGCTGTGAATATGTATGTGGATACTTAGATGAGGTATATATATGTATGGGTATATATATATATATATATATATATATATATATATATATATATATATATATATATATATATATATATATATATATATATATATATATATATATATATAATATATATATATATATATATATATATATATATATATATATATATATATATATATATATATATATATATATATATATATATATATATATATAATACATATTAGTTTATTTTTTTGCAGGGGTTGTTGTGAACTCTCTGTGCCCAGGTCTCGTGCTTACTGAAATATTTGAGAAGGCTGATGGCTTGGTCTTGAAATATCTGTTGAACATCGGGGCACATCTCGCAGGCAAGGTTGGTGTTTATATGCATTTATTCGTTCTTCCGTAATTAGCATTAGCCATATATATATATATATATATATATATATATATATATATATATATATATATATATATATATATATATATATATATATATATATATATATATATATATATATATATATAAAGTCTTCAATTTACGAACATTCGAGTTATGAATTTCCGGAGATATGAACATAAAAGGCCTGGCTCAGGGGCTACTGTAGTATAAAGATGAAGATCCAGATATGTGCGCCGCGCCATTACGTCACACCAAGTGAGAAGGCAATAAACACACTTCCGAATAGTGCTAGTCTATGTGGTATGACAGTGAATTGAGTTGCTGTGTAGCTCTTGTGATGCAAGTAATATGTGGTGTGGCTGTGAGTGATATGGACTGTTGAGTGTCTAGTATGGGCTTTTGTTTGGCTGGTATGATGTGGAGCCTATTGTGGCTCTGTGTCCATGTTGTGGCTGTCTATGTGTGGTGTGGTGTGATTTGGTGTGGTTGAGTGTTGTGTGTGGCCTGATGTGGAGGGTTAGATGTGGGTTGCGATGTGGTTAGATGCGATGTTAGTTGTGGTGTGGCTGGGTGTGGTGTGGGTTGATGTGGTGTGTCTGAGTGTGATATGGTTTGTTGTGTAGCCACTTGTGGTGTGTGGTGTAATGTAACTGTGTGGCTGAAACTGGCTCAAGAAAATCCTGATCAATATCAGGATGCACTGTCGCATACTGACCTCACACTGAATTAGGGGGCAAAACACACATTCACACAAAGCTAGACTATTTAGCTAGCATAAATAAGTGTATTTTAGTGTTTTCAATACCCCGAATTTTGCGATTCTCGAATTTAGCACTATGGCTTTGGAAGAAAGCAGTTGTGAAACTCGAGAGGGTACTGTGCACCCAAAATATTTTTCAGTATAACGACTGACGAACACGACTCACAAGCGGTCACATGCAACATAACTTGTTCGTAAGTCAGGAAGCATCTGTGTGTGTGTGTGTGTGTGTGTGTGTGTGTGTGTGTGTATATATATATATATATATATATATATATATATATATATATATATATATATATATATATATATATATATATATATATATATATATATATATATATATATATATATATATATATATATATATAAGTTTAATGTTTTGTGATTCGTTGCAGACACCGGAGCAGGGCGCCCAGACTATTATCCACCTGGCGGTGTCTGAGGATACTGCCACAATCAACGGCGAATTTTTCGACAACTGTAAGGTGTGTGGTGTTAAGTCAGACAAGATCTTGTTTATCTATGTTTATTGCGAATTAAAGCTGTTGATCTTGTTGAGAAAAAAAAGATTACGTTGCAATGTAGTGTGGGGACGTCGTGGTGCAGTGGAACCACTCATGTTCTGAGGGTCGAGGGTTTTTCATGCACACAGGTTCGAATTCTGGCCACGGTTCGAGGTTAGGAAAGACTAACTCAGGCTAACGGTTCCTAAATGCCACAACCAAACTCCTTCTTTAGGAGGAGTTTGGTCCTAGCCATAATAGCTTAGGGAAACCGGACGTAAAAGCGAGAAAGACAAATGAAGGGTAAATGCTGTTAAAAGATGACATGTTGCATTATAAGGCTCTGTAGACATGTTGATGTAATCCTACGCAGCCCAGTGCCGTTGACGTGTTTGAGTGCTCGATATGGCTGTCTCTGTCATCACAATTACATGCCAAGTGGTTTCCTTTCTGGCCGTTCTATTGTTGACGCGGTAGATGGTTTCTGTTCCCCTGTTCCTATTAAGATTGGTGTTTCACAGGCCACAGTTCTGTCACCCAGTCTTTTTTATTACGTATTCATAAATGGTCCAAGTCAAATGTCATGTCTTACTCGCTCTGATGATAATGATTCCGCCCTGAGTTTTTCCAATGCTATGTGCCAAACGAGGAACTCAGCAGGAATGTAAAAGGAAACCACAGAACGCAGAACTCCTGGTTTTTCTGTAATTTCTGAAAAGGACGCGATAAGTCTTATGTTTTTCACTGTCTCCAAAACTCACTTTCTTCATCCATTCCCTCGTTAGTAGCTTACAGACAAGTGTTCTTTTACATGTGAAAATAAAATAAATAAACGAATAAATAAGCTATCAGCGAAATACATGTATTGCACTTGCAAAAGAGAAAAGCGGACGGGTGACACGGAGATTCCTACCGACGTTTAGAAGGTAAGCCTCGTGGATTAGAAATGAGAGAGAGAGAGAGAGAGAGAGAGAGAGAGAGAGAGAGAGAGAGAGTGTGTGTGTGTGTGTGTGTGTGTGTGTGTGTGTGTGTGGCGTTGAATGTCTGCCTCTTTCTATCCTCCTTATGGGTTTGCATTGGTTTGCATAGTCATAAAAAAAGTGTTTGTTTCGTTTTTCACCTGTTTTGATAATTCATGAATATATATATGTTGTGCTCGCATTGGGGAAGTATTCTTTACCGTACATTTCAAATACATGCATGTTTAACCATTATCCATTTTTTCGTGCTGGATTGTAGATAAAAAGCACCGAACACGCGTTTGTGATAAATGGTGCATGTACATACCTGTGGCGGTAACCAATGCAATCAGTAGATGCATTGATGAGCAGAAATGTCACTCATTGATTATTAATAATCTCAATTTTTGCACAGGTGGCTAAAGTTGGCTGTGACTTGGTGCTTGATGATGGCTTGGGCAAGAAGTTATGGGAGGCCAGCGAGACCTTGGTTGGTCTTCAGCCTGAGGAGCGGCACTATTGACGGCCCTCGCCCCACACTGATGTAACCCGCCATCAGGGAAAGGGTGGAACAGGGAGTCATATCGGTACTCAGTAGAAAGGGCGATGCCAGCGTATAGGGTCGTGCATCGTTTATTTGATCGTATGGCCAGACGTTTTGATGACGTAATAACGACATCGAGACGTGTGTCCATTTGAATACATGATGCTCGTCTCCAAGGCCGTGCTTATGCCTCTGTTGGTATTACTCTTCGTATTGAAGACGCGGTTCTTCCACAAGCAAGCTCTTTCTACCTTAGTACTTTTTTTTTTTTTTTTCATACGAGGATGTTGGTTATTCTTCATATAACCTTGTACATGTATCTTGTAATAATCCTTATTGTACCTTTTTAAGTGTGCATGTTGGATATTCTTCATATAATCTTGTAATAGTCCTTATATTAGTTTTTTTTTTATGTGTGCATGTTGGATATTCTTCATATAATCTTGTAATAGTCCTTAGAACAAATGTTATTCTCTTATAAAAGAATGTTGTCATAAAACTATTCCTATGACCGAAATGACTGAACATTCTTAGACCGCCTTGTCTGCAGAAAAGTTCAATCTAGTGGCCATGATTTCTTGATGCTGCTGAATTCTGTTCTATCGAAATAGAGGAAATATAAACTGAATTATAACTCCTAAGAAAATTCGATATGTTAAGGAAAGATGGACGCTCAGTAGGGGTCTCTCTCTCTCTCTCTCTCTCTCTCTCTCTCTCTCTCTCTCTCTCTCTCTCTCTCTCTCTCTCTCTCTCTCTCTTATTGCAAACTATCCCCAGTGCCTCTTTCTAAATTTGATTGTAATATTAGGTATGGAAACTGCAAATAATGACACCTTGTGAAAGCTCGAAGATAAAGATCATGCTTTTAGACAAAAAAAAAAAAAAAAAAAAAAAAAAAAAAAAAAAAAAAAAAAACTTTATACATGTCAAGGCTTAATCTTCGGTTTATACGTATTCTTCATAAAGTTATGACATGCGTCATGGCTATGGCAAATGCATATGTAGAGAGGGCGCCGTCTAAGGGCAGCAAAATTTATAAGAAATAAAAAAGGCCCACTGACTTGCTGGCTCCCAAAATAGGGTCAAGAGTGGTCATGAAAAATTAAAGGATAATTTGAACCCCATACATATCCACCGCAAATTATTTATAATGCTGACAGCAAATTTAAAGGTTACTTAGGTTAAGTTAGGTTTAGTTTTGTTATGAGGGGGTTGTTTTTAACTGTTATTGCTTCTAGAGCAAACACGATCTTCATTCGTGAGTATGAGGACAAAGAAAATATCAACAATACTATTATAATTCCCATTTATCACATATTATGGAACCACCCACTCGTCTCTTGGACGGCGATTCCGCTGGTCTCCACACAGGTATGTGCGCTTTACAAAATTTTTTTTTAAAGTAACTATATAGATTTTCATGTTTCTTTTAATATTGTACAAAAAAGGAATAATTCACGCGTTTTCACTTACACGTTCAGTGAGAACGCTCACTATTAATTATGTTACAAGACAAAATAGGTCTGCCCTTCGCCTCCGATCAAGCCACTCGCGATCACGATAGTAAAGAAATCACCGATTTCTTTACTATTATATGTGTTATTCCTCTATGTGTCCCTCTGTAAGGCTTCCCTCACTATATCGTTCTAAAAAGTATCTTCTGGTGAGTTCTGTGTCACAAAGTTTATTCAGTACATCCTTTCTGGATAAATAATTTGTGAGCCGGAGATAGTGTGAAGCAGCCATCTTGGCTGTGGAAGTCTTTGTCATAAGCCGCTAGGACAATGTACACTGGTGTCTGGAAACGGATTAATCCATTCTACATTTATTCCTATGGGAAAATAGTTTCAGTTTTCGAACATTTCGGATTCAGGAAAGAATTAAGTTCAAGAACCGAGGTTCCACTGTGTGTGTATGGGTGTGTGTTTGTGTGTGTGTGTATGTATATATATATATATATATATATATATATATATATATATATATATATATATATATATATATATATATATATATATATATATATATATATATATAAACACACATTTTGTACCGAACTAGTCAGATACCAAGATGCTCATGTTGGTAAGAAGCCTGGTCTCGATGGGTTTAAGAAGTTTATATCCTTCATGGTGAATAGATTAAAAACAGACCAAGGGCCCAGCTGCTTGTATACCAAATCGGGGAACAGAAGCACGTCGAGCTTGACGCGAGAGGATAAGGACGTCCCTCCACGCAGACACACAGTTGGACTGACGACAACATACGAAAGGCAAGTAAAGGCTTCAGCCCTGGGGCAGCAGAGTAACACATCCAGATCAAAAAGTTCCCTTTGCTTGAACAGGGATCAAATGACACCACATCACCAACAGGAATGTGAAACATTTAAAGGAATGTCAGTGCAGATGTGAATACACTGGGCACTAACATCACGCCTGTATTTTAAATGTCTGAAGGCTTAACACAGAGCTGCAGAATGTAGAATGCGTAACTCGTGTAACATTCTGGGATGCGGTGAGAACCACTCACCGTGGCTGCATCTTGATCACACGAAGGAACCTGACCGTGCATGGGTAAGAAGGGAGGCAGATCAGCAGACGGACGACCTTCGCACTGAGATAAATGTATTGTGAGAGAGACAAAGGATCATTGATGCCCCTAGGAAACCTGCAGCCCACAACAAGCATAGGAGGGAGGAGGATAGAGACGACTGACTATTGCGATCAAGATGAGAAAAGGTAGCCCTCCCAGAAGTTGAAATTGCAGTTAGAGGAGCCTGGAACAGCCTTGGTACGTACGAAGGCACTTATAGATCCAGGCAGTACCAGGACCCTTTGCTCCGAGTACTGGGCACAATTAGTGGAAGCGGACGGGCCAACTGCACTGCTTACAATGAACATTATGAACTGCAGAAATGAAGATCATGCCAAAGAGTTCCAGATGAGGTAAACGCTGCGAGATGACTGCCAATCACAGTGATCAAGGCTCTCCCTCCAGCTCTCAGCGGAACAGTGGCATTGAAACACGAGATTGGAAGATTCCTGAAGACGATACTGTCAAGGTAGAAGTTCTTATGGGGCTGGACGCACCACAAGCATTGATACCACTGGAGATCCAAACAAAAGCAGAGGGTACACTATTTGCTATTCAGTACTGCTTTGGATGGACCGTCAATGAACCAATAGGCTACATTTGCCTAGAACCCACCGCTGCCTACACTGATGCAAGAATGGTGACAGCCCACGAATGGCTGGTGATATCCCTAGTACGAAAAATTTGGGAAGGCAAAGACACTTGGCATTCAGAGGGCGAGGGCTCAGCGATGTCACTGGAGGACAGAAGAGTATTGCAAATGTGGACATTCAGCACCAGAACAGTAGCTGGACATTACAAGTTACCCATACCATTTTGGGATGAAGAACCAGTTATGCCAAACAACACTGAGATGGCGCAGAAACGTCTGAAGGGACTGAAATGATGCCTCGCCAGGGATCTGGATCTCAGACAACGATATGCAGGAGAGATAGAACAACTGCTGTTAAAAGGTTATGCCAAGGCGGTGCCAGCGCCTGAACGTGAAGGACCATGAGGAGTAATCTGGTACCTGCCTCATCACCTGGTCCTAAACTCAAGCAAACCAGATAAAGTGAGGGTTGTGTTTGATTGTGCCGCGAAGTACAACAGTGCTTCCCTCACTGACAAAGTGATGAAGGGACCCGACCTGACTACAAACTGGTGAGTATCCTTCTGTGCTTCCGAAGTGAACGAATTGCTGTGATGGCTGACATGGAGACAATGTTTCCTGTTCTTCCTGTTGGACTCTTGTACTGATTTATGAATCAGGGATTTTTGCCAAGCTGATAAAATCTTTGGAGGGAGGATTCTCCAGTGGATTTACTGTGGGTAGTTTGTTGAGTTTAAATACTTTGTTGAGTTCTTCATTGTAGGTGCCAGGTTGCGCCATTTTGCAAATGTGCCCGTGAATTATACAGGTGAGAATGGTTGCAGCAGTGTCTTTCTGGAACAGGTCAGTTGCTTGTGGAGCATGAATGTTCGTTGTTTTGGCTGCTTGGCTGTATGTGATGTTGCTTTTCTTTTCTTTTCTTTTGTTATCTTTAATTTCTTTTCTTTTTGGGCACTTATTGGCCAAAATCCTGTTGAGATTCCTCGCAATTGATGCATTTCTTTCTTGCAGATGTACAGTTCTTCCATGTGTGGCCTTTGCTTCCACACTCAGACCAGATCTTGTACTCTCTGGGTGGGGGACATTTATTAGTAGGGTGGTCTCCTAAATTGTAGCATTGCATACATATTAGGACGGGGATAAATTCATCAAACTTTATGTTGTGAGAAGGGATGTTGATGTGAAATGCAAGCAGCTCCTTTTCTGTTGCTAGTTTGACAAGCAGATCTTCATTAAGTTTTGTTTTGGGTAACTTGGAAGATATTATGGTATTGTTATTATCTGAAAGCTGGAGATATCCAACCTTCTAAGGTTACCATTCTTCCCCACAACCAGAGATCCAGTTTTATTAGTTTTATCAGTTTCAGTTATTAAAATTCATCCAGTTTGCCATGTCTGCCATAATGTTATTCATCAGCTTGGGTTCATTATTTTCCACATCACACAATGACAAATAGAATTGCGTATCATCAGCATACAATTTACAATCAATGCCATGTCTTTTTGACATAAAATTTTGTGATTTACATAAAGATGAAAATAGACCTAATACACTTCCATCTGAGACTTATCTTCATATTGATTTCACAGCAGAAAAAATAAATTCTTCCTTTCAGACTGGACTATATATGCTGATATAGCAGAAAAAATAAATTCTTCCTTTCAGACTGGACTATCTATGCTGATGTTTTAACAATCTTGAAGCACCAACTCTTGAATAAAGGTTGATAAACCATAGTAAAGATCTGATTGATTGATTAATTGAAAAAAAGGGGGAAGTGCCGCAACGCTGCAGTCATAAGGCGCCGTGGAGAGAAAGGAAGAGGAAAGAAAAGCAAAGAAAGGAGAAGAGATGTGTGTATATATGTAGGTGACCATCATAATATTCCACCATGAAGCCAGGCTGCCTCGCTCACCCAGCGTGGCAACACTGTACAAAAAAATGCATAGCTGGGAACAATGAGTTTTAATAAGTTATTATAACTTCATGCTGGCTACGTCAATGAAGCTGGTACCAATGGCATACGAACAGTTGGCTTCAGATGCAAAAATCATTCAGTAAGATAAAAATTCTCCAGATTACTCCAAAACAAAACCCTGTTAATAAAGCTAATAATACTAAAATAAAAAAAAGTTCACATCAGTTCATCAAAAAGAGCCAATTAAAATACTGTCCACTAAAAAAAAAAAAAAAACTTTTCTCCCATGTTTTTCCCCTTAACCTCTGCAGTACTGTATTATGACATTTTACCAGAGATTACACTTTACTAGTTTGTTGACAAATATTGGACTTTTCAACATCTGTTGAAAAGTGTTGGTAAATTATTTTTTTTTACAGTTCAGGTATTTAGTATGTACCATCTTACACCATCATTATATTACATATTACTTACTACTACTATTATCTCAGGGAAAACTTCAAACTTAACTTTAAAAAGTCATCCACCTGACAGGTGTGATCATATGGCATCTGTATACCCATTTTTTCTCTTTCCTGATTGGCTAAGAATCACCATGTTACTTTCCCCAATCAGCAGTACCCTGCCATATATTATTTAGCTGGAGTGTTCAATCAGCAAGAAAAACAGTTGGATAGTTAGTGGATTAAGGTCTCTCTGTGGCCAGGTTTTCATTGGTTGCAATGCCTCCCTGCTGAAGGACACAACTGTAGCTTCCTTTAAATACAGTAAAATCCCTCTCATCCGGCATTCGTGTATCTGGCAGCTTCAAGTATCTGGCACATTTTTCCCCGAGCCTTAAAATCAATAAAACAATGTGTACTCATAAAATTGCTGCTTCGCGCCACCCGCGGCCCACTGCACTGTGTTTACTCAGTGGCTCAGTCCCGTGTGTGCACTGTTTATCGCCTGATGCCTTCATCATGCCTAAAGTTGTAGAAAAGAGGAAGCGTGTTGTGCTTACACTTAAGCAGCTGATCAGATCAGCTGATCTTTGTTATGGTAAGATGCGTGAGTGTAGGGTGGTGATTGTGGACATAATTTCACTTCTATTCAAGTATCCGGCATGTCGGCGGTCCCATTGATGCCGGATAAGAGGGATTTTACTATACATCTATAAGAAAGAAATCATGAGTCTGCTTTCTCAAACTGTCATGAAGTTAAGTACATCATTACAGGAAGAACCCAGGACCATGGAGGAGACTGCTGAAGACTTGGCTGCTCATTGTGCCACATGACACTACAATGTCAGCCAGAGCCCAGAGGAGGAGGTAATGCTCCAGAAAAATGACAACAATGGTACAATTTAATTTCTTTGGGAGATCAGATGTATGAAAACAAAAAGTATCCAATATGCAAATTTTATGCAGCAGCATGGATACTTACACTTCAACAGAAAAGTACTAATAAAACCTTTTATGGAGGGCAGATTTTATTGTTGGCAATTTATGCTCAATGATTTTGGCAATTAACTTCAGTTTCCCAGGTGGGCATAATATTGTTAAAGTATACTGTACAATGATAAAAATATGAAATACTGTAATAGAATCTCCTTACAATAGTAATTCTGCACAACATAGTGATGTGGGGTGACACCTTCCTCTGTTCACCTTTTATGATGATTAAGTTGTCTCACTGAGAACATTCAGTCAGCAATATTACAAGTTTGTGTGTGACATACACATTTGTAAAGCTGGAATAAGTCTTAAAGTTTTGGAAAGACATTTTTCTTTCTTTTGCAACAACTAAAACATATCTAAAGCTTTCCCCCACATCCAGCTATCTTCTGCAGAATTTTGTGTATTCCATACTCCACTTCACCAATATCACAGTTTCTTGCCATCAGTGGAAAGGGCATTGAACATCATATTTTGTAGGATACAGGTCCTAAAAGATGCAAACATGGCATGATCTATACCTATGACTGAAATAAATTACAAATATACAGTTCTTAATAGATTCTCACACTTGTATTCAAATCATGGCCACCAACTAGTCTAAGATGCCACACAACACCATGGTACTTACATAATTTTCCCTAAGACAGTGTGTGTCTTGTGAGCAGTCCAAAATATTCATGGTTGCAAGCAGGAAACAACATGTGTACACATGTCATTTTCAAGTAGGTGGTGTGTGATAATAGAGTAATGACAAGGAACCCTTTGGTGCAGGATTAATGACTCGGCTTCAACCAAATGCTGGGGAGACAAAATCCAGGGGAAAATGTGCAGTAAAGGAGAGAGAGAGAGAGAGAGAGAGAGAGAGAGAGAGAGAGAGAGAGAGAGAGAGAGAGAGAGAGAGAGAGAGAGATTCATGTAGTTTGCAAAGACAGGAGTATGCAGAAAAAAAGAAAAAAATATTGAGGCAGCCTATTAAAACATAATATGGCACATTTCCAAGATGTAAGCAGCTATCACAGGTCCATAATCCCCAGTCAGAAATTCTGAAAATAAACAAGGACTGCAACTTGACCCACACAGTTGCAGTGCTCCTCTGAGGCAGATGGATCTCTTCTACTTTGAAGATTGTGAAAATGTCAAGAACTGGAATTCCTTAAGAAAAAATGTGAGAAGGAAAGGAAGCATCTGTCATTATTGACTGGGAAGAAAGTAGAGTCACTGCAGAAGTTTCATTGTTAGCGATGTTTAAACTGTGTATCTCCTGGCAGATTTTCAATAGGTGGTAAGATGTTATTTTTTTCTTTTCAGCATCTGATTCAGAGCTAGACTTTCTGAAGCCAGTGCCTTCAACTCCTCATAAGCCTGCTCTTGATATAAGTAAATGTAAGGGAGGTCAAGTGATAAATTTTGGGACCAATGTGAAAATGTGATGAAATACCAATCACCAGTGAGGAATGTGGAGTGGAATAGCTGCTCACCATGTAAATATGTACTGTGTAGTGTTGTGAACACATTTCTGCCACAGAAAGAAAGTTACTCTGCTTGATCACATCACCACAGAAAAACCACATGGACCCAGAGACTCTGGGTTTGTGAAAGATGAAAGAGAAAGAATGGATGAAGGGGATGCTCTTAAATTTAAAGCAATTAACTCATTTAGAACTGTGAAATTAATTATGGAAATAGAGCAATTTCTTTGAAAATATAAAAACATTCCCATATGGGGAGAAGTGATTTGCAGCAGCCTCTCCGTCCTTATTTGCTTAAAGGGTTTGTGTGGCAAGAACAGGAAAGAATAGAAGAAAGACATGAAATACAGATGAACTATAGTTGCATAATAGGATCTCTGCTTAATAAAGACAAGCTTATTCATGACAAACTGTGAGTTTCTTAAGGCAAGCTGTACTAATAGGAAGCATAATGTATAGAAGTGCAGATCAAAAGTTGCCACCAGGAAGTACCAGTAAGGAATTGTTTCAGACATCAATACCATCTTGGCCTCTTGGGTTTCACGCTCTCAAACATCGTTTCTCTCCTTATCAGGTTTTTTATATCCCAATAATTACTTTGACAGTATGTTACATTGGAAATCCTATTAACGATGAAGTGATCCTAATATAAGAAAATGCATGCACACAGAACTGCATACATCCAGAATCAAAATTCTTCTCAATACTAAATTCAGGTGATGTGTGGCTGTGGCTTAGCAGTTTATACAGCTTCTCAGCATAAAGTACATGAAATACCCATAAACATATATATATATATATATATATATATATATATATATATATATATATATATATATATATATATATATATATATATATATATATATATATATATATATATTCACATTGTACAAACTAGCAACTTGCTCCTTCTTGGTCTGAAAAAAAATCTGTCTGGAGAAAACTACATAGCAAATTGGATTAGCCCCTCATGTGTTTTTGAAAACATGGAACAACAGATTCAGTGTTTGACATATTGACATAAGGGAGAGGTATCTTTTATGACCACTCCTATCTTCAGCCAATAAAATGGCTGTGTTTATTTTAAACAGTGTTTTACTGAGGTGATGTGTGATGCCTGGAAAATACAGGCCAAGGATGTGCCTCACCATAAACATGGTGGTGGGCTATCCCAAAATGTTTTTTTTTTTTTTTGTTGCTTTGCTGTAAGCTGAGGATATACCTTTAACTGTCTCTTGATACCATGTAAGGTGATGTCAATCATTTTGGGACAGCCCACCACCATATTTGTGGTGAGGCACATCCTTGCATCCCTCATTGCACCATTTCTTCACCAATGCACTCACAATCTTTTCATTGCCAGTAGTTATGTGATGTATTTTTCAATTTCTTTCACCATTCTAGTGAAACTCTAACACTCATACTGTGTAATCATGGCTTGTATATTTTCCGAGCATCACACATCACCCCATAAACACTTTGTTTAAAATAAACACAGCCATTTTGTTAGCTGAAGCTAGGAGTGGTCATAAAAGATACCTCTCCCTTATGTCAATATGTCAAACACTGAATATGTTATTCCATGTTTTCAAAAACACATGAGGGGCTAATCTAAGTTGCTATGTAGTTATTTTCTCCCAGCAGATTTTTTTCAGATCAAGAAGGGCGAGTTGCCAGTTTGTGCAATGTGACACCCACATCGGTGGGAGTTCCAATTGTGAATGTCACTGACTGTACACACACACACAAACACACACACACACACACACACACACACACACACACACACACACACACACACACACACACACACACACGGTCTGTTACATGAGTATATTCACAGAAATGAAAGATCAGTTCATGCAAAGTCAGAAATATTCCATGGTCAAATTTTCTCAGCACCATGGTTTAGAAGTTACAAAATATTTAAATATGAATGCACATCAATGGCAAAGTGGCTGTAAAGTCTTGTATTGTGACATTCAGCTGATCACTCCAGCCACATGGAGTTTGTTTGAACAACAAAACACCATGTTCTTGAATTTCATTTGATCTTTATTTAAGGAAATCTTGATATGTGATGCACATTCACATTTAAATGTCCAGTGACTTCTAAACCAAGGCATTAAAAGCATTTAACTATAGGATATTTCCAACTTAGAATTACTTGATTTTTTATTTAAGTGAGTATGTGACTACTCAAAGACATTATATATATATATATATATATATATATATATATATATATATATATATATATATATATATATATATATATATATATATATATATATATGAAATTCAATAAAATTTCCTGCAATAAAATTCTCATTAATAAAATATGAAGAGGAAGCTCCCTCAAATACTTGAAGGTGAAATCTTACACAGTTCTAATCACTCCTTAAACTACCTTGCTCCTACAAATAGCAATGTCAGGTACGTACTGGTTTGTGAATCTATGGAAGATGATCCCAGAAATCACATTATTTTTACAAAACACTTACAAAAACAAAACACTTTACAACACTTAAAAACTATTTTGATAAAATTAACCAGATTATATCACTATCATGAGAATGAAAAGTATATAACATTTACATAAAAACACAAATAAATTAATTTTTACAAAAAAATAAAATTATCATAATCTTGAAAACTTCTACTATGTGTAATAATGCACATGACCATCCCATAAATACCTTTCACCACATCAATAATTGATTATATCCTCTATTAAGTGACTTCCTACAATATCTTTTAACATCATCTGTAATGACAAGCATTTAATCTTTAGGTTTGATCATCAGTTTCTCAATTGATGATCACACAACACAGCTCTACACTGTGATTGCTATTTTACAAATCACAGTTTTTATTTACAGACTGAGCTCTCCACTTTCTCCTTCATCAGGAAGTGGAATGTTTGCTCCTATCTCTGTCTCTATACCTTCTGCGGGTGGCGGAACATCTTCAGCTGCAGGAGGGCTGAGTTCTGGATTATTAAGTGTGATTGCTGCATGGCACATAGGACACTTGTCTTGTACATACAGCCATTTACGCAAACAGGAACCATGGAAGAGGTGTTTACAATGAGTAATTCTGGCTGAAGTCATTTCTGCATAGCAAATAGCACAAACATCATTATATATCTTTAGCTGAGCTGGAGTTGCTTCTGGCAGAGCAGAAATCTTTTTAGCAGCTTCTAATCTCAGTAGAAAACTTTTCCATCCTTGTTGCAAGCGTTGCCATACATTGAAGTAACAGTGAATGAGCAACACCACAGCATTGATCCATGACCACTGCCCTGTAATAGATTCCTTCACACCAGCACCAACTACAAAAACAGCTACAATAAATTCAAATACCCTGGTTGTGGCTCTAGTGTAGTAGACTAGATCATCTAAGCCAGGCCAAGGCTGAGCACATACTGTATCCCAGGTGAGAAGAATGTATGTGGCTAATAAGCCTAATACTTGGACTGATGTCATAATACTGGTTGACACAACAAGCAGAAGCCAGAAGTACTGCTCAAAGATCCGAGTGAACATGTACACCATGTACATTGACAGGAGGAGGAGTAGGAGACAAGCAGACACTGCTCTACAATGCCTATATATGGATGCCACACCCTGGGCACTAAGAGCCAATACTATGGGTTCCACTATTTCATACATATTCTGAACAAGTGATGACACAACTATGAGCATGATAATTGACAATACTGCCAGCCGTTCTGGTATGGCCATGTTCAGAAGAGAGGTCTGTACAGCCAGCAGAGCCATTGCAGCTCCTTCTGTCCAACCTGAGTGCACTAAGTCATCAGGGAGAGGTGCTGCCCCAGGCCCAGCAGCATATGCTCTTGTGAGGGATAAAATAATCCGTGAGGCATATGAGACTGCCACACAGGTCCCAGCCAACATAAGTGGGGTGTAACAGACCTCAGCAGCACTCTGCACTATCACCAAGTACCACATCTCACTTGGATTTGTGCTCATCACTGTGGGAGTTGTCCCTGATCCTGAGGGAGCTCCACTCCCTCCTGAAGGTGAGGGAGCAGTCATACTGCCACTTGCAGCTGTGAGCACTGTGTTAGGTTTGGTTGCAACAGCTGTGTTGTGTGATGGAAGGTAGTGGTTATATAGCTGGGTGGTGAAAAGCATCAACCAATAGATCAGCAACTGGATGGGCACAAAGAGGCGACTCCAAACGGTAATTAATACTCGCAAGAGCCCATACATTTCAATCATCTCAGCTAGAGTGTAATACATTTGTTTTAAAAATCTAAAGACATGAGGAACACAAAGGAAGATGTACTGGACTGTTAAGAAAATAACAAAACATGATGCAAAGTTATGAGTCAAATGAAGTTCAGTCACTGGAAAACTGGCCAACCGTGCAAAGACTGGCACAAGGTAGACCAGGAGAAGAATCTAGAGGAAAAAAGTAATTTGGCCATAAGTTTAGGTTTATAAATCTTGTATCATGATATTAGAACCAGTTATGGACAGAATATGATCCCAATTCAACTTTTTGATAAAGATCCCTGAAATATTTAACTGCTCATGAAGTCATAATTATAAAATTTGGAAGGATTTAAAAAAATATTAATACAGGTATCAAGAACAAAATCATTATTTTAGCTGGACCAAAATAAGCAACATCAAGAAGTCTTACCTTATCTTTATTGCATTCTAAGTCGAGGAAAAATGTTACAAGTGTAGCCACAAGTGTATGGAAAACTATGGCAGCCACTTGTTGCCTTAGGAAGAGAGTTTCAACATCATTGTGGGGGTCAAATAATGACTTTTGCAACATCAGCATATTTGAAAATCCCTGAAACAAGAAAAAGAAACTTAAAATGTTCTGTAATAACCAATGAAAACTTCTGCAATAAGATACTACAGGCATTCTGTTAAGTCTTGAAACTAAGTAAACAAACAGCAACCTACAAAACCAAGATCCTCACTGCCCAATGAAGAAAACTTGGTATGTTATTATGTACCTATTTGATTTTAATTCTTTATTTGATTTTCTTAAGTTCAAAAATAATAAAACAATATAACAGGAAGTTGAGATTTTTTTTTTTTTCATTTAGATCTAAAAATAATTTAATTGTATCTGAGCAATTGCATTATTGGAAACCAGTGATTGCTTGTCTTGTTATAGATCTTGATTGACTGGTTTGGCACATACTGATTGGATGAGTGTGGTGATGTTATCCAAGATTATTTCTCCATTAGGAAGTGAGTTGGGCTGGTTTATGTTGGGTTAATGGAAACCAAAACATTTATAAGATGGCAATGGGGGCCTGCCAAGCAGAATATGAAGCAGGCAGAACAGACATCACTTCTGACCTGACCAAACAAAATAAATGTCAAACAAAAAACCTCAGTAACTGATTTCCATGACAACATATAACTGCTGCCTTTCTGTAATGTGCCAATGGCCAGTTGTATGTATATTTTAGTAAGGGACTTTAACAACGACTAAAATAATAATCGTAATACAAGTTAATCAGTAAGTAAGGCAATATGAATTTTCATACCTGAAAGCTGACTGTACCATAATCTGGCCATTGATTCACCAGGCGTTTTTCTCCTTCTATATAGTAATTGGAGAATGTATCAGCAGCAGCAAGGACAGCAATGGTGAGGTAGTGCATGTAGAGGCTGACCAGCTGCTCCAAAGGCAGAAGCAGCACCAGAACACCCTGGATCACCGCTGCCAGTTTAAGGTGGTATCAAGTTAAAGTAACTAAGTATATATTACAAAAATACTAGTAAACAAATAGTACTGTACATGATGTACAGATAGAAGTTTATAGGAAATGTCCCATGATTTGTAATCTCTTTGATTGCATCACTATTTTCCTTTTCCTTCTTGAACACTATCTATGTTACAAGACATGCAATTCCCTGCACCTTGTCTTTTCTGTTCGGTTCACATTTGTGTACATGCATGTACAACCATGTAAGTGCTTTTGCAATGGAATTTAAGGTTCTATTTAGTGTGAAAACTTACCAAATATAGCAAACCCTGATGATACCACGTCTGCCCAAGCCAGTGACCGCGGAATGCAGTTCTGAACGTCATCTTGGTACCAGTAGTCAAGTATGAAGTAGCCAGGGACTCGCAGTATGACAGTTGCTACTGCCTCAAACTGTTCTCCTTTCAATTTCCACCCTTTTAAACCTGAAATGTAATTTGTAACTAAATACAACCATTATGCCAGGAGGCTTTCTTTCTTTCCTTAGATATTACTAGAGATATAGGTTCGCTTTGATAATTAACCTTTCCTTTTATCCGAATAGATATAAACCTGAATTTACCACAGCATCAAAAAGGCAAGGAGTGCTCTCTCTCTCTCTCTCTCTCTCTCTCTCTCTCACACACACACACACCTCAAGGGCCTGTAAACAAGCGCAAGTATTGACATTTTATACATGACGTAAAACTCAACAATAATTCCACAATAAAACTGACAGACTAGCGAGACTGTTTATTCAAAATGCATCATGAGAATAAGTGGCGTCCTTCACAAGCGTGTCTTCTCAGGACACCACACACATCCTGCTTGACTGATAACCCAGAGTGCCTCAAGCCAGACACTCTCAATTACCCTCCTCTACCCATTATTGCGCTCGGCTGCTCACACCATTGTGGGCTTATGAACACGTGTGAGATGAATAACGTAAAGGAATTAATGACAGTCGTCAAAAAACGAGTACACTATTTACCTCGGAATCGTCGACGAATACCTTGCTCCATGGCTGTTGTTGTGACACTGATCAGCCGCTTTGCAGCTTCGGTTCGGCTCTGTCAAAACCAAAAATCAGAAAGAAAGAAATTGTAAAACCGGAATAATAAGGAAAATATATATCATTATTTTGCATGACTTAGTTTTTTCCTTTATTTGGTAACATTCCCCGGAATAATTATACGAAATGTTTATTATACAGCTTTCTAATGCAATTAATATTTTTTGTTTTCTTTTCGTGCTAATATGAACCAAAGAGGGGGACAAGGAATTTAAAGAACATCCTTGAATGAACAGGCTGGGTTTAGTGTTGTCAGATATAAGGAAATTTCCCTTTTTAAGGAAATTTACCCCATAGAAAAGATAATAGTGAATAGGATAATTTAGCATTTAAATACTTTTTTTTTTTAATGTGTGAGAGGGCAGATTTTGATTTGTATATATATATATATATATATATATATATATATATATATATATAGAGAGAGAGAGAGAGAGAGAGAGAGAGAGAGAGAGAGAGAGAGAGAGAGAGAGAGAGAGAGAGAGAGAGAGAGAGAGAGAGAGAGAGTTTCATATAAGTGTAAATAATGATGATAATAAATGTACCTTTAAGCGCTGCGTGATGGCGAGAACTCAGTATGTGCAGGGAGATATTGTGAAAAAAAAACGATTTTTTGACAGAATATTAGGGAACTATTAACTGCTGGAAGACTTTTGGCAACTCTAGCAGAAATCGCAGAGTGGGAGCAGTGCCACAGCAACAGTTAAGAGGGGTGTAACGCATGTGGAGTCATTCAATGTAAGTTCTGTAATTGTTTGTTTTCTCCACTGTCATCAACACTTTTTCAAGGTACATATCACAAAGTTCTTTTTAACCTACAATGGTGTCAGTAGTCGAGCACACTTATTGGTAGAGGAGGGTATTTAAGTCGTGTAGATGACAATAAGGGTGACGAAAGTAATCTGGGTAGGTAATTAGAATAAGACAAGGAATACCAAGGGGTTCAGTTCATCAAATTAGGTTTAGAAAAGACATAGTAAGGAACTAATTATCAAATAGGACAGTCTCAGGCTGTTAGTGCCGAGTCATTAAGGAACTTTAAATGACTAGGAGAAAAAGAAGAAAAAGGGTAGATATGTTTCAGCAAGGACTGTCACGTGTATGCCTGACGTTTTATTTCAGCTTTCCTTTATTTTCGTATGTCCTTATGTAATTGTGAATGTGTGTAGGCGTGTGCGGACTGTGGCGCGCTGTTATTCACTGTAGCCAGATGCTCACCAGCAGGACTCATGTTGTGTCGTGCGAAGATTCACTTGTCAAAGTCGCCCTTGATTCTTGTGATACATTTCAACAAGCAAGTTTTGGTGTTTGTATTATTTATGCTACGTACATTTAATAATGCACCATGGAGAGGATTTCAGTAATGGAACGTTTTTATTATTCATGTATTTATTCATTTTATTTGTTTATTTATTTATTTATTTATTTATTTATTTATTATTATTATTATTATTATTATTATTATTGCTGTTGTTGTTGTTATTATTGTTGTTGTTGTATCGTAGTTTATTTAATTTGATTTATTATTTTTCTTTGTTTCAGCTGATTCTCATTAGTACGCATCCTATCGTCTGTTTCTACACTCCCTACTATGTTGTTTTATGTGCTTCTGTTTTTTTTTTTTTTAATGCTTTACAAGTGTATTTGAGGATCAGAGATAAAATATATGAACTAGCCAAACAGTACCCATTTTAGATATCGTATTTTATCAGGGAAAGAAAAATGTATATGAATACGTTATTGAAAGAATTTGGATTTGAATGTGTATTTATTTGTTTTCAAATAAACTGCTCCTTTTCTCTGATGGCAAGGGTACACTGTTAACACCTTTCATAACAAATAGTCTTGCTAAATTATTCCCAGCATCTTCATGCTGTTTTTTTTTTCTCGTGTGTGTGTGTGTGTGTGTGTGTGTGTGTTAATAATACAATAACCATGATTTTGCATTTGTATTTTGCATTATCAAACTCGTTCCGTAACCTGTCTCACACCTGGCGTTGTCGCTCCTCGAGGGAGTGTGCGTCGTGCTGGCGTGCTGTGACTGGTTGGCTGGACTCCTCCTTCACCTTGAGCTCATCTGGCCGTCATTTGGACCTCATTGGCTATGCGTCGGCCTGGAGCGTTGTGAGTGCCCACGGTCAGGCCGTAACTCCCCTTACCGTGCGGGGCATGACCTGCTGCAAAGTCAGACTGTGACTGGTGCCTCTCCTCGGCTGGATCCGTTGCTGATATCCTCGTGAGGAGCCATCAGGCGTATTTCATTCAGTTTTCAGCTTGTGCTCCCTCAAGTCAGCCACTTGTGTGTGGGCTGTGAGATGGAGGAACGCACCTCATGTTCTCGTAAGTTGCCCAGACCATTGCTGGGTCGCTGGGTGGAGGCTTTGGGCTGGTGTATTTACAGATGAGTCCTGACTGGCAGGGGCATCGCTCGTTGATGGCGTACTCGAGGCCGCCCTCTGGCACGAAACACTTGTGGCCGAGCGGCAGCCGTCGCTGACAGATATGTTCACCATTGCGCCGCGCACAGCACATGTCGGGGCCGCAATCCCTTTCCCTGCGACATCTTGCCCCTTCTCGACCTGGCTCTACGCGCTGCTGGCACTCTCCGAACATGCAGTCCAAGTCCCGGGCACACATGGAGTCACGGCGACAGGACTGTCCCGTCCCGAGCTTCTCCCTGCACACACCGTAGTGCTGGTCACAGAACTCGCGACGCTCACAGGCTCGGTCACTGTTACACAGACGCTGAAACATAACATCAATTACTGAAGTGTTCAGTTATGCAGCACATTAATTTTTTTTCTCTCTCTCTCCAATACAGTATTGCGACAATAGACTGCTTACGGCTAGTACATACAAATCGTCACCTGCTAAGAGATACTTACGAAGTGCTGGTAGGGGTCGTACAGGGAAGGCGAAGGGGAGCCTTTGGCAGCACTCAGGTCACGAGCGTTATGACGGCCACCGGCTCCATTTTGTAGTGGGTGGGAAAGCAGCCACGTCAGGACATCGTCAGCTACTGTGTGTGACGTGACGAGGCTGAACACTACCAGGAACACCAATCTTCTCATTCTTGCTAGCTGTGCTTGCAGTACGTGTGCGTGGTCATGCGTGTGAACCGTGACTGTCACATACGCCCCCGCAGTGACGCTATATAGTGGGCAGGCCAGCTACCACCTGCTCAACACCTGGCCGTCGCCTTGTCACCTGCGTGAGGGCGTGCGTGTGGATCATCCCGTCCCAGGTGACTTTAAGTTGACTTTGGGGTCTCAAAATTGGCATCGAGAGTTGTGGTGTCCTTAAACACACACAAAAACTGTTGACTTTAAGGATTAAAATTCCACTGACGATTTCATTGGTTTTTCTGTTTCCATTTTCGTTGGGAGGGATACAGGACATTATTATATCCTTTTAGTGCAATTACCATCATCATCATCATCAGGGACCACCAGACCACCACACGAAGACATAATTTTCCACCAACATCATTTCACGAAAGCATCTCTCTCCATGAGACACGAGAACACTGCATGCAAGCACGGCCACACAAACAATGAGCGAAGGAGGACCTTGAACACTCACATGCTCCCTAAGAGCTGTGCTGTGCTGTGCTGTGCTGATTTGTGGTTAGAGGAGAGAGAGAAGGAGCGGTTGATTAAGTGATCGACACCTGGTAGTCCAAAAGGCAGGTGTGAGGACGAGCAGGGGATAATTTAGGGTGCGGGAGAGGGGGTAATCCGGGACGGGGGGCGGGCAGGTGATGAAGACTTTCCCGCCTCCCTCACCAGGCGCCTCGGGTGTACTCGTTGCTGGATTGTGATGAGGCCTCCAGGTTGCGCGCGGCAGGTGTCCCGTGCGTAAGGCGAGAAGGGACTTGGCTGGTGGGATTGATGCGTGGTTGTTGATCTGTGTTGTGTCTGTTTTTAGTCTTGAAATAAATGTACGACTGAACGACACACACACACACACACACACACTCTCTCTCTCTCTCTCTCTCTCTCTCTCTCTCTCTCTCTCTCTCTCTCTCTCTCTCTCTCTCTCTCTCTCAATACGGTCATTACTTCGTGGATGATGGAAAGAGAAAAACCTGTTCAAAGATACACATTTAACACTGATATGTTACAAGTAAATAACTCGTGGTTATACCTACACATAGTTTACGTATGTTTCCTGCCCTTTCACATCCAGGAAGCTTGTCAGTGTCGACGCGTGATTTTGAAGGTATCATTACTCTTCCCTTGGATCATTTACTAAAGGGGTGGATGACAGGAGAGGGAGCGGTGAGGGACAGGGTGAGGACGGGACCCTCCGCTATATTCTGAAACACTTCTGACCACACCCCGACCACTTTCAAAAGGCTGCAGTTGAAGTGACACGGATTTTTAAGGCTGTTTATCTGGTTCTACATTATTAAAAGGAGAAACGATCATGAGAACCAGGCTAATCATCTCTGTGGCCTTGAAAAAAATGTGGTGACAAAGCAAAATGTTTCTGAATGTGGGGGCGCTCTGTCACCCTCACTTGATAACATATTCAGTGCAGGAGGTTGTGTTCTGTTCTAATCCTACGTGACGCCGTATAACCTCGATGCTGTAGCGAAATATATAATTCATAACTTGCGAACACATCTGATGGGCACAACAGGCCGCTTCAGGATCAGAGAATCAAGTAGTCAGGCACTTGGCAGCTCTCCATAGTGGGACGTATCCGCCTAGCGCTAAAAAAATAAATAATCAGATAAAAAAAATAATGTGACAAAATATATTAGGTAAAATGAACTACCAGTAATTCATATGAAACGAGAGTAAGTGTCTAATTAAGGGACGCCTTTACACAGTTAAAAAAAAAAAAAGTCTTATACGAGCTCGTTTTTACGGTTACATCTACTTTATTTCCACCTTCAAGTTTCACTCTTAACATTATTGCATCCTTTCACACTGCTTATTGTTTGATATTTTGATGTGCGCTATCCTCCTCTCTCTCTCTCTCCCCGTCAGTCAACTAACCAATCACAACACCAACTTACTGTACATTCCTTTGCAAGTACTTTCGAGTGAGGGAGAAAAGAGAAAAGGAAGACCAAGTTGTCCTAATCTGCGGTAGTTTGATGAGCAGCAGGCGAGGAGAGGTCAGGGACGGCAGGACGAAAGTGCGTTCCCAGAGGCCGTACCATTACCGGATTACACGTGTCGCCTCCGCCAAAACTGCTGTTCCCTTAAGAATGGCCGGGGCTCGCAGGGGACGCGGTCATCGGGTGGAGAAAGTTGAAACTCATTACTCAGAGTTTGGTCTCATCGATGCTACAGTGCTTCGTCCCCACCCACTAGTTGTTCGTACTTTTTTTTTTTTTGTCATTATCATCTCTTTTTTTCTTTCCTCCTTCTCCTCCTCCTCCTCCTCCTCCTCCTCCTCCTCCTCCTCTTTCTCTTTCCCTTCCTCCTCCTCCTCCTCCTCTTCTTCTTTTCTTCTGTTCTTTACTGTTACTGTTCTTATTATGAAAAATCCGAGTTCATAGCTTTCCAGGGCTGGGTTTAGTCTAGACACAGAATGCGTCATGACTGGCGTCAGTCCGTCCTTGGGAAAGTAATCAGAGCTGCTAAATATCCTTCCGTTAGACGCTTGCCACATTGCTTGAACGTTGTTGCCACATGAATAGTGGCAACAACGCTCCCAACGTCTGACGGGATTAGTTTCCCGTGGACGAGTCACAGTCACTCACTGGACTGACTGACGCCAGTAATGACGCACTCTGACTTCAGACAGGTGTATGAAACAGTGTGGACGCGGCCTTAAAGTCTCTGGAAACAAAGTATCCTCGAGATTTCATGTTAACATAACCAATATTAGATTTCTAATTATTTCATGAAAGTAAAAATTGAAAGTTTTTATTTCAGTGCGTCGAAGATATCTTATGTGCTTGTTTCTGCGGTCTGTGTTTGTACGGTTTCTGCGGTATGGTTTTCACATGTTATTTATTGATGAAGACAAAGAAAGGAAACAGTAAAAATTATCGGTGCTACTTTGGCTTGTTATCTAAAGGGAAAAAATATCTACACTGTACTTTGGCTTGTTATTCACAAGGAAAAATTACCTACACCGTACAAATTTTTTATTTATTTATTTTTTTTTTGGAGTGATATATAGCATAGAGAAAATGTAATTGAAATATTAAAAAATGTTTTTTTATTCATATTCTAGCGATGAACAGCACGTACAGTACATCGGCTTAAAATGTTAAGTAGAGGCCAGGAGCTTCTTTTCTCATCATCCACCAACAGAAGTAGTCTAGGTGAGACTGAAATGCTCTTTGATGCCTCACATTGTTTTCAATATACGAATTTTCGCATCAAGGTAGGATCTTTCAATTCCTTGAGTATAAGCTCTGATGTTAGAATCGGCGTAATATTGCTGATGATTTACGGGAAAATGATGAAATATGAGTTGGTTTAAGTTAGAGTAAGCTGGCCTGTCGTCGGAATGGATTATTGAGCCTTTAGTGACTTCTGTCTGAGTAATTGGGTGAAGTGCCTCACAGTCTCTTCTTTGAACTTTGACACATGAACAGACATTCCACTCATGCTTCAGACTCTAACCAGACATTTTCTCTCGAAACTAGGACAAGCGTTTTCCTTGTTCTTGAATAGTACAACTTTTCTTGTTATATATCACAACATAAAGTGTAGATTGCATACAAGAGATTCATAACACGTACATTGCAATATAAAGTGTAGATCACACACCAAAGAGGAATCATGACGGGTAGATAACAAGCCAAAGTTGCACCAAACTATCAACTTGTATTTGTCTTGCGGCTCTTGCCCCCCAACCCCTTCCTCACCCCCCTTAAAATAAAATAACATGTACTGTAAATCACTGGTGAGGCTCACTAGGACATCACTTCCTTGGAAAAGTTTATTTTACCCGAGGTATTTTAATTTTTTCTTAGCGACTAGCTGATCATCTGTCAGGTACAGCCATCATCCTGTGTCATTTCCTCTTCTTT
>NC_087159.1:11257500-11357500 GCF_035594125.1 Scylla paramamosain
CTGCTCGCTTTCGTTCTTGTTCTTGTTCTTGTTTCTCGTTCCTGTTGTTGTTGTTGTTGTTGTTGTTGTTGTTGTTGTTGTTGTTGTTGTACTCTATTTATTTATTTTCTTCTTCTTTTATTTATTCCTTCTTCTTCTTCTTCTTCTGAACGCCATTATGATTTTTTTTTTCGAAGGGGAAAAAGCATTATGAGTTTTTTTTTTCTGTCCCTGGTTGCCTTACCCAGTACATAAAAAAAAAAAAAATCTTCACTAACGTTTCCAGATCATCCCTCTCGCAAGACTTGTACGCAACGTGTCCTCGCCTAACCATCCTCAGACAGATTATGCTAAATGGCTTCCTTTCACTTGGTTTCCTGGAAAATGGGATGGTTTTTATTTTTAGAGAGGTCTTGAAACTCTGACTGTAACTGACCTAACCTCTCTGTCTGTCTGTCTGTCTATGTCTGTGTGTGTGTGTGTGTGTGTGTGTGTGTGTGTGTGTGTGTGTGTGTGTGTGTGTGTGTGTGTGTGTGTGTGTGTGTGTGTGTGTGTGTGTGTGTGTGTGTGTGTGTGTGTGTGTGTGTGTGTGTGTGTGTGTGTGTGTGTGTGTGTGTGTGTGTCAGCCTGTCTGTCAGTCTGTCAGTCTCTCTCTCTCTCTTCTCTCTCTCTCTCTCTCTCTCTCTCTCTCTCTCTCTCCTCTCTCTCTCTCTCTCTCTCTCTCTCTCTCTCTCTCTCTCTCTCTCTCATACACACAGCCTTACCTCAGTGATTTCCTCCTTCCCAGTGAGCCGTCAGCTATATAGTATGCCCATGCACGTACGTTTCCTTGACACGCCTTCTTACTTCCTGAAATTCGGACTCACGCTGACGAAATTTCTGAGGGAGAGGCTGAGCTAATTAGAATATGTGGACATAGTACGGGCTTTCCGTCCTCTTTGCCCTCCTTCCTTCCCTTTCCTTCCCCGCCGCTCTCACGACCCATAAATATGCAAATGAATGGGTTATTATTGCTATTAAACTATTATTCACTTGCGTGGAAAATGGGAAAATAGGGGAAGCGGTGTGTTTTTAGGGTGTTTTTGGTGTGTTAAGGACGGTAGGACATCATTGTAATGGTGTAGTGGTGGTGGTGGTTGGTAGTAGTAGTAGTAGTAGTAGTAGCAGTAGTAGTCGAGTAGTAGTAAATGGCAATTGTAGTAGTAGTAGTTTTATAGTAATAGTTGTAGTTGTTGTTGTTGTAAATAGTAATTGTATAAATGGCAGTTTTATGATAGTACTAGTAGTAGTAATAACAGTACTTAAGTTATTGTGTAAGTAGTAGTTTTTGTAGTAATAGTAGTAGTAGTAGTTATACCAGCAGCTGTAGGAGAAGAGTAATAGTAGTAGTAGTGTTGGTGGTCGTAGTGGTGGTGGTGGTGGTGGTGCAGCTGGTGCGGCACAGTGCATACCCAAGGTCGTACAAGGTTTCAGAGCATGTTAAGCTCGTTGTCTCGCCTTTGTGTTAGGTCAGGACCATGAGGGTCTTCAATCAGCAAAACGTTTTGTGCGCTGGGTGATCCCGGAGCTCTGGCCCAAATGTTCACGTGGGTATTGGTGGTGTTATTTTCTTCGCGAGGTCAGTTTCTCTTGATTGTTTACCTCGAAATGGATGTACAGTCCCCTCCGCTTCCACGTCCACCACCACTTAGCCTTGCCAGTGTGTGAAACGCCTGAAGGGACTGGCGAGATTGGTTTCGGATACCAGTCGAAGCAGGAGGTTCACAGCTGGCGATTCATACATTGGCAAAGCTAAGTGATGGACGTGGAAGTGGAGAGGTGGAAAGAGAGAAAGACCGAGAAGGAGATGGAAGAACTGCATGAGGGAGGATGTAAGACAGAAAGGGACAAACGAAGCGGAAGTATACAATGGAGCCACATGGAGAAAGCTCATCCCAAACAGCTACCGCGTGAAGTTCAACCGTAAAAGAGAACCCACTATACTGATTTCTTCCACGTATGATTTATGAACTTGCGTATACTTGTGGTCAGAAGTCGAGTAACCTTCTCCTCTGCATTGTGTGACTTTCTTCCAGTCGTGGTTCCCCTGATATTACGAGAATCTGTCAGTTTCAAATTTTTCAAGGAGGTAGTCAGAAGGTCAGAGGGGTTGAGGACAAACGCTTAGCACGGTCGAAGTGATTGTGATGTGTTACTCGCCTTGGGTATCGCGCATGAATCTACTGCCAACCAACACTCACCAGACTCATTGAGGACTCACTGAAATAACTCACTCGGATGGATGTACGTGTCCCGAAAGATTCCTTCCTTCCTTCCTATTTTCCTGTCTTCCACACTTACACTTACCGAGATACATGATAATTGTACATGTAAATATTTCTCTCAATTTCCATTATGGTGCAGTGAATAATGGTCGTATCAGCGTGGTGAGACGAAAAAAGTGTTGGCCGTACAGTACAGGCAAAAGTAATCTACGTGTACAAGCGTAGCACGGGGCATGGCAGGGCTGCGGATGGGGACACGAGTAGCCTTGTGTAGATCATCTGGCTTCTTTGCAGTCTCATTGTTTTCTTATATTCTTACGGGTGGCGAGAGAGAGGTTAATGTATAGATAGGTGGGGGTGGGTGGGGAGGAGATGCGGTACTCAAGTAGAAAAGCATGAGGAACTAACTAAACAAACTACGGCCAGCCACCAGCGTCAGTTCATCCGATCAGTCGCCCCCCGGGGTACCGCGAGGTGGTTACCCTTTGTGGATACTCGTGAGCTGTTCAGAATCTCTCTCTCTCTCTCTCTCTCTCTCTCTCTCTCTCTCTCTCTCTCTCTCTCTCTCTCTCTCTCTCTCTCTCTCTCAGTTGGGAAACGTGATGACTAATCTTGCATTTATTTTTAACTTATTATCTGTAATGTCACAAAAAAGTAGTCTCCGAATTATGTCATCACTATTAGCAGCCTCTGATCTAATTCATCGCAGGAAAACTTTCTCTTTTTGTGTATGGGGAGGGTGGAGGGAGGAGGAGCATTTTCTTCCCTGCTGCAATAATTTTGGGAATCAAGAACATTGTATATAATTACCTTCCTAACGTTTCATTAACTTTATTTCATTACTTATGTATATATATATATATATATATATATATATATATATATATATATATATATATATATATATATATATATATATATATATATATATATATATATATATACATTTTTTTTTGTTTTTGTTTTTGTTTCATTTTACTTGATTGCTTTTACTGCAGATACAGCGCTTGCATCAATATCTAGAGAGTACTTGGAAAGAAAAAAAAGTTTGGCGACATTTTTCTAAACTCTCAGGTTATCTCGTCACCATTATAGTTGGTTTCCTTCACCTTCCATTTTAGAGCAAGTCTTTCTTCGAAGCGTTTCATTTCCCCCTAAGATGCGGCTTCCCTCTTCACTTGATGGATGTGATGCAAGCCAGCGCGTGTCGGAGGTCAGGCAGGAAAGTGTGGTAGTGTGGTGTGTTTGTCATCTTGCCGCATGTATGTATGACACGTGACCATGGGAGTGGGGATTATAGGCTGCTTGTTTCCTGGGAAATTGATCTGAAGGGAGGGTCAATCTTTGGCAATGAGAGGTCTTCGTTGGGCCGAGGAATCGAATCCCCCTGGCCAGAACAGAAGCTAGCGTTAGACGGCGGAATCGTAACGATCGTAACGATCTAGGTATTTTTTTTACTCTTGGGCAGAATACGGCTTCCTTCCTCCATTTAGATAAGTTTCTTTTGTTTTAGTTTCCCATATACCAGCGTTTCTTAACACTCCCACCTCAACACCCACTGTAGTCATGTTTAAGAAGCAGTCCAGCATCCCCTAACTCTGGCTAACACCTGCTTACAGAGACTACAGGTGCTACACTATTACAAGGATAATGTAATGTGAACTGAAGTACTGCTTGATCATTTATTTTGTTCATTCTCCACGCGTGTTGATCGTGCACCACAAGCTTAGTACGGCAAGCCTTGCCAAAGTGTGAAGTGTTCGTAGAATTTTTTTTTTTCACTACCATAATATAAACTGATGAAAATGAGGTTAAGGTTTATCAAGTAAGAAGGTACACTCTTCTTCATCAAGTATTCCTTCGTTATTTTGTCTTCCTTGCGAGGAACACCACTTCCGAGTGTTGCGTCTTCTGTTCCTTTCTTTCAACTGAAGGTTAATCCAAAACCGTCATTAAGGAAATGACGTTTTCCAAGGTCGTCCCTATATTTTTTTTTATGATAATAATAATAATGATGATGTTAATAATAATAACAATAATAACAATAATAATAATAATAATAATAATAATAATAATAATAATAATTATTATTATTATTATTATTATAATAATAATAATAATAATAATAATAATAATTATTATTATTATTATTATTATTATTATTATTATTATTATTATTATTATTACTATTATTATTATTTATTTTTTTATTTTTTTATTTTTTATTTATTTATTTTTTTTATTCTCTCGCACCATAGCAGTTTCAAACTTGCCACCTCCTGCCATCCGCACCAGACATACTCGGTGGTCGTCATCTCCCTCGACATGTGGCTTGTCAGACTTGCCATCCCTGCGCAAAGTGACTTTATGTGGCTTTTTGGCTTAATGCATATAGTGGCCGGAACTGTACTATCAAGCATGCGACTCAGATCACAGTGGTGATGCCTCGGTGGTCGTGGCTGTAGTGGAGGATACTTTGCTTCTTACACTATATAGTTACATACTTTTGTGTTACATGCATTATTACACTCTGGCAAGACTGGTTCACCACTGGTTCATAATTGGCAGTCCAACTTATTAATACTGTTTTTTGTAATAACTGTATCTCACGATGCACAGAAAAGAGTGGCAGTATTCTTAGTAAATTAATAATGATAATGATAATAATAATAATAATAATAGTAATAATAATAATAATAATAATAATAATAATAATAATAATAATAATAAAAGTAATAATAATAATAATAATAATAATAATAATAATAATAATAATAATAATGATAATAATAACAACTATAATAGTGATGTATTTATTTGTTAGTGAAGGCCACTACAACGTTAATAAGTTTAAGTCCAGACCGCCACGCCCAAACGGCTGCCACCTCACCGTCACCGGCGCTGAGGAGTCACCACAGCATCCTCCCGTGTACCAGGTGGCCTTTTACGTGAGCCTAGAAGAGCATTAATCACCTAACAAGAAACATTGCATCATAGCGTGATTCATCGAAGGAGTCAAAATTTGTCACTCAGTTTCCAGACAGTAACGCGCTATGTAAGCTCCATATAGCTTAGCGGCGCGACGGTGACGAGCAGCTAGTGGGGGAGGGGGGGGATCGATGTGGGTGCGAGGATTTGGTTGAGGGTGGGGATCGATCCGGGGAGCAGGTCAACTGTACCCTAACTGAAAAAAGAAGACTAAAATTTCCAGTGTGGGAATGAGCTCTTTAAACAAATTCAAAACAATTTGTTGATGAGGTACCATGGGGTAGACGGGCAGCTGACAGAGATGAGTGGAGAACGATGGGGGATCTCGCTGCTGCTGCTGCTGCTGATGATGATGTGGAGGAGGAGGAGGAGGACAGCAATGGTTATGATGATAATGGATTTACCTAAAGTGAAATAAAACAAGGTGCTCAGTCCTAAGAGGTACAGTGAGTGGCTAGCGAGATTGTTTATCTCTCTTATATTTCCCGGACGGTGAGACATTCAGTGCACGCCTACAATAGTCTGTAAGTAGACGTCATGCAGTGCCCTTGAGAATTTTGTCATCAGCTCCCCTGCGGTGCGACAGGTCTCCAGTGGCCAAATAGGGTATGTCAGAGAGGTGTGCAGGTAGCCCGGGGTCTCACCTCCCCGCTGGGAAGTATTGTGTGTAGCATGAATGATGGTAAAGCGCTTTTATCACTTTGGTGCCACGGGGGGAGCGGTGCAGGATGTCTATAAGCGTCTGGCATTTTATTTTTTTTTCTATTTTGTGATTCAGCTAACAAAAAAAAAACATTCATTATGTGTTGAGTGTAGGCTCCTGGTAGCTTTGAATGCTACCTTCCCTTTGAGCGTCTTATCGCTCACTATCAGATGGTGAATGCAATATAATTCGAGACAGGAAATTTGATAATAACATTTTACTTTTATGTTCTTTCGTCACGAGAATGTTTCATGAAATGTGGTAGCAGCGGCGGTAGGTGCCATGCGTCACGCACTCCAGCACGGCTGCGGCGAGACTCATCAGTTTATATATATATATATATATATATATATATATATATATATATATATATATATATATATATATATATATATATATATATATATATATATATATATATATATATATATATATATATATATATATATATATATATATATATATATATATATATATTACATCCCGTATATACTCGCACAGGATTGTAATTGTTTATTTATATTAATTAACATTAACCTCTCGTATTGTATTACCAGTTGCTATTACTGAGTTGAGTCATCCGCCAGTCAGCCGAACTGCTATTAATCATTTTGTAAGAACAAGACCTTGAACTTGTGTCAGTCACGAGCAGATGATGAGTTGGAAGGCTCGGTAAGCGTGGTTTAATTGGGCTGACTTTTAATTGGGTTAACTCTTAACTTTCTTTTACTAGCTTACAGAAATATGTTAAGGCTAACAAAAGTTTTATGTATACAGGCCCTGGCCTTTCATTTCTTATTGAAACAACTATGTAACTGATCACTAGATAAATTAATAGATGAGTAATTAATGCATAAATTAATACTTATAATAACAACACACACACAACTCCTGTTACGTGTCTTATTTAAAAATAAAATAAAACTGCAATTGTTATGGATAGATAACTAGTATTTAAATCATTGAATATAATAACAACACCTGCATCGTAACATTAGTTTGAACGTGAATGAATGTTTGTAGTCAGCCATTTATTCAACAGACAGAGAAAGGAACGACTGACAGTCACAATTAATTCCTTCGCTCCCTCTATTACTTGAACACAAAACAACCTTTCACCAGCCGTCGCCAATATCTTACACCTCCTACCTCCCTTCTTTCATTCTTTCTTTCCCTGTATTACCGTATTACAAAACCACCCTTCATCAGCCGTCACCAACATCACACCTCCTACCTTAGTCTTTCTTCCCCTGCACTACTTGAATACAAACCTTCACTAGCAGTCACCACAGGACACCAAATAGTCACACGGGGCTGGAAATAACTAGAGTTTTTTTTATTACGAAATACAACGTACATACACAGCGAGATTACGACTTCTAAGTTTCTTTTCCTCATGTGACCCACGCCACGAGCACTTACAGGTGGAAGGCCATTGACGTCATCACGCTGCTTCTTTGATTGTCAGACCGGTAATCCTCCGCCATCCAATTATCCGAATGCCGAGGCAGGAAGTGGAGGGTTAAAAAAAAAAAAAAAAAAAAAAAGAGGATAAGAAATGGAAGATAAAAAGATAAAATTGGCTGAGACTGAAAGGCATGACTTGTTATTACTAGATTGACAGACAGGTCATGCGTTCACTGCTGGAAGATGACTAAGGTTTTCTTTTCAGAATTGTTTTTCTTTTTTTCTTTTTTTCATATTGTGTTGCCATACGATTCTGGTGTTTATTCGTCGTAATGTTTTAAGGAAGGACGGAGAGAGAGAGAGAGAGAGAGAGAGAGAGAGAGAGAGAGAGAGAGAGAGAGAGAGAGAGAGAGAGAGAGAGAGAGAGAGAGAGAGAGACGCTTGAATAAGGAAATGGCTGATTTTATCAGATATTAAATTTAATACAATTCACGACATTTGACGGGAAATAAACTTAGTCTAAACTTGTAAAGTGTCTGAAATTGTTTCCGCATTATCATACGTCGCATCCTTCCTCTCTCTCCCCTACGTTCCTCTCTCTCCGCCACGTGACGCATGTGCCATAGAGTGGTGGGGTGGTGGGGAGGGAGGTGGGATTGTGGGGTGGTGGGAAGGGAGGTGAGGCCACGATGCAAATCGAAAGTTGACAGAAGGAAAGGTATGGCACAGACCTGGTTTTTACCATCTAACTTTCCATCACTTATTTCCGGTTTTCCTGGGAGGCAACTCGAGGCAGTGATGCAAGAGGCTGAGTGAGAGACTCTACTCGTAAGCATATATATAGCGGCGTGCGATGCAACTTGCTCAGTCAGTCTCGAGACACGCTACGGAGAATAACGTGGAAGAGAGATTATTTGAGCACCTCACGCACGCGTCTTGCACCTCTCCTTCAGTCTCACTCATCAACATGTTCGATAAAGTAAGTTTACGAGAAGAAGAAAAAAATAAATAATAATAATAATAAAGACAGAAATACTGTACTGCGAGTGTTGACTGTTGCCATTTTTCAATATAATTTCTTCCATTCTCATCCAAGTGGCGGAGGAGGCAGTGATGGTGGTAGTGTACGTTGGTTTGGAGAAGTATAATAACATTCTTTTCTCAACAGATGACAACTCTGGCAGTGGTGATGGTAGTGGTGATTGTGATTGCACTGAACATTGACGGTGGTGCAGCTGGTCCAGTGAAGCCACGACACAACCCTGTCTCAACTGGTGGTGACGCCGGACAGCAGCACAGACGGTCTAGGCGCGCCACCGACCTGGTAGACACCAGCTGCAAGGGTTACTATGACAGGGACACCTGGAACGAGCTACACCACCTGTGCGAGGACTGCGACAACCTGTACAGGCAATTCCATTTCCAGGCCAAGTGCAGGTAAAGAGAGAGAGAGAGAGAGAGAGAGAGAGAGAGAGAGAGAGAGAGAGAGAGAGAGAGAGAGAGAGAGAGAGAGAGAGAGAGAGAAAGCTTGAAAAATAATAATAATAATAATAATAATAATAATAATAATAATAATAATAATAATAATAATAATATTATTATTATTATTATTATTATTATTATTATTATTATTATTATTATTATTATTATAACAACAACAAAACAACAAAAGGATTATTAGACGCCTATGGAAGCTGCAATGCCGATAACAAGACTGTCAATTATTGTGCCTTGGTCTTGTCCTGCTTGGCTGCCCTAGTTGACGCTCAGTGTTTGCATTTCCCAGGAGTGACTGCTTCGCCTCAGACGTCTTTGCCACCTGCCTCACTGATTTGGGCAAGAACGTGGAAATCTACCAGGCCATGGCCGCTTCTCTACGAGGCTCCTAATGCTCTGCCGGGCAAGGTTAGCACTCACCTTGCTCATCTTGGAGGGAAACAAGTGTGTTGGGTATTTAATATTGCCTCGGGTGGGCGGTGAGACCCTCTAGTGACATGCCGAGGTCTTACTCAGTGTATGGCTGAACTTGATCTCAGGTGTGACGTATCGCAGCACAACTATTTAGCAAGAAGACTGAATTAAACTGGCATGGCAGAGTGTTCGTAACAACATAGGATGTCAGTCATGCCAATTTTCAGTAGATCCTGTCAGTGGCGCGGGTCTCAGCCATGGATTCATTATCCTCTTTAAAGAAGAAATAGGTGTTGCCTTACTGAAGCTTTTATAACTTTCTGGTAGGGCATCAAGGCATCACATTTCCGACACACTCTTTTTCACCACAGAAGCCTTGAAACCAAAGAAAATTGAGTGACGTGAGATAACTAGTCTTGTCACATGACTATCGGGCCACTCCTGCCTGACAACTGTAACTTGCTAGTCAGTATATTTCATGATACTGTTCTTGGCAGCTATTGTTCATGTTTGATTATTTAATTTATCTATTTATTCATAAACACAAAATTCTCCATGATCCACCTGGAATGTTAATTGATGATTGAGACAGACGTACTCTTTGTACTCTTTGTACTCTTTGTACTCTTTCTTGTAATGTATAACTACCACATTCCTATTTTAATACTGAAATATATTAATGTATTGTTTTAGAGTTCGCTGTCTTCATTCATCTCGAAACGAGTCGAATACACATTTATTATGTACACCATCCCCTCTCAGTAGCTTTGTAACGAAAAGTTCACACACCTTACAACGACTGTGGTCAATACAAAAAATAAAATATATTAATTACCCTTTCATTAAGGAAGTGGTTGTTAACACCGCGGAGGTTCTTATTCAGATTCAGCCCCGCCACCGCCACCAGTCTTTGTAATAACTTCTCCAATAGTCAACAATAATCGTGGACTAATCGAAGATCTGTACACATGCGTATATATATATATATATATATATATATATATATATATATATATATATATATATATATATATATATATATATATATATATATATATATATATATATATATATATATATATATATATATATTTTTTATGTAGGAAGGACACTGGCCAAGGGCAACAAAAATCTAATAAAAAAAAAATGCCCACTGAAATGCCAGTCCCATAAAACGGTCAAAGCAGTGGTCAAAAATTGATGAATAAGTGTCTTGAAACCTCCCTCTTGAAGGAATTCAAGTCATAGGAAGGTGGAAATACAGAAGCAGGCAGGGAGTTCCAGAGTTTACCAGAGAAAGGGATGAATGATTGAGAATACTGGTTAACTCTTGCATTAGAGAAGTGGACAGAATAGGGGTGAGAGAAAGAAGAAAGTCTTGTGCAGCGAGGCCGCGAGAGGAGGGGAGGCATGCAGTTAGCAAGATCAGAAGAGCAGTTAGCATGAAAATAGCGGTAGAAGACAGCTAGAGATGCAACATTGCGGCGGTGAGAGAGAGGCTGAAGACAGTCAGTTAGAGGAGAGAAGTTGATGAGACGAAAAGCTTTTGATTCTACCCTGTCTAGAAGAGCAGTATGAATAGAACCCCCCCAGACATGTGAAGCATACTCCATACATGGACGGATAAGGCCCTTGTACAGAGTTAGCAGCTGGGGGGGTGAGAAAAACTGGCGGAGACGTATGATCTGTAGTTTTGTAATGCCTGAAGTTAAACCATCAGGGCAGAATACCTCGCAGCAAATATAAAGAATATAACATGTCTGTGCATTGTGATTTCATTCCACTTATTTCTCACCCTTGTGGGAGGCCTGTTTGATTATTTTTCAAACCTTTTGCATCTTATTTAGTTTATAATTCTTAACAGTTTTATCCGTGCAGGTTTATGTAAACTGGCTCAGAATGCACGGAATTTGCCATGCAGTGGAAAGTACGCTGCAGGATGAATACATATTTCTATTCTTTGCTTGGAATAATTTTAAGCACTGGCCAGGTACTGATGGTTGAATAGTTCTTTAGGTTCATAGGTTCGGTAGGCGGACGGCGAACACAAGCCACGTGGAGGAGAACGCTATCCGACGCTCCAAACCGAATTGATCTCTAGCTCATGAATCAACTCCACATGTGGTGATGTGGCAGTGTTGGGCTGATCTTGCTGGGGTGAGTGGTGACGTCTTCTGTAGGTGTGTGCCGGCACTGCTGTGAATGACGAATGTAAGTTTGTATTTGATTGTTCTTGTAGCTTTACTGTACTCATTTTTCTGGTAGGTGGCAATTCATAGTGACTGGGCGGTAGAATATGTTGTTAAATGTAGACGTACGTATGTAGCTAGTTCATACGGGTAATTAATTACTGAAGGCACATGCATCATAGCTATTGATGAGCAGGGACGGAGACGGGGTTTTTTTTTTTTGTTAGCGGACACGGGAAGGGCAGTTGACCTTGGTGTTGCCGGAATGGTGGTACGATAATTCGCACGGGTTTTACAATTTAATCTTGAGCTGATGTAATTATATTTAGATGGTTTACTTTGTGGTGAAACCAACGCAAAACCTAGTGGAAGTCATACGGAGATGATTAAAAAGATGCGGTTATTGAAAGATACGGAAGTGAATACTCATGCAGGGATGATTAACATTACGTAATATACATGTATAACTGTGTGTGTGTGTGTATGTGGAGTTATCAGTGGCTGAGGCTGTGGAAAAAATGGTGTTTGTTCTCAAGTAGTTTTCCTCAGAATGAATTTCATAGCTGGAGTATATGTACAAATTGTGTAGCAGTAAAATCGTAAAGGCCATGATAGGCGCCTGATTTCGCATTCTGATAGACTGTATTACTTTTTTAACTGTCCCATAGTCCTGAAATTAAAGGTTCGTCGGATTTCTGTACGTAGTGATAGCTCTGGGCAGGGAACGTGTAGCATAACTGGCGGAAGATGATGGCTTCACGATGAGCAAGAGCAGAGACAAGACGCTTACTTTGCACCCCACTCCACACTTTACACCTACTCCTCACCTACACCTTATTCCACACTTTACAAGTTTACACCTTAGTCCATCGCGATGAAATATTCTTACACGTTTCTACACCATTTTACATCATTCGCCCTCACGCCCACTCACACCAGTTCACCTTTGTGTGTCCATTCTTGTCATCCTCACGCCTTCTCTCACCCGTCACCCTCACACCCACCCACCCACGCACGCCTGCACTTACATCCATTTACAGCTTACTTCTACAGCTTCCCCCACTCCTCACCATTGGTCAGGTGGACAATGCAAGGTCTTCATAAATGGCTGGGGGTGAAAAGGCGTCGGTGAAAGTCTGGGGTCATTGGTGATCATGATGGAAGATCAGTAACAAGTGAAGTGGAGTTGGGGTTCAATCAGTGGTTACTCTGCTGAGGTAGCTGATAATGAGGCAGTGTTAGGTAGTGAGATGGTCGGTAATGAGGTAAGATTAGAAATTTTGTGCCAGGATACAATTAGTTTTCATGTCAAAGACCGGTCCAAAGACTTAAGTAATGAGGGACAGAAACAAGTACTGAGGGGAGAACTGCTTAGATCTTGGCATAAGAGTTCAAAACAGTGCATCTTACATAATTTGTGGTCAACAAAGGTATGTCTGCTATACATAATTTTATGAATTTACTGTTGAGGACAGATGTTATGGTTTTGAAAGGTAAGAGATGCATTTTATGGTAACTCATTTTTAAGTACACATTCTCAAGAGGCTCTACAAAATGTAGGATGAGGAAAAGAATCATGTTCAGTAGTCTAAAAGTTTACTGTCTGTCATAACCTTGTACTCAGAAAATCTATGTAAGGGTTTGAAATAAAACGGATATACTGACAAAAGTTTGTAATGTAATGATTTCTATAAATATACATATATATAAATTTCCAAGTTTCTTATGTACAAATAAAATAAAGCTTGTAATTTTAAGATGAAAATGTTTAATAGTTTATGCATCCTACATGCATTCAAGATTCACCTTCTGCTACTACAACACACACACACACACACACACACACACACACTTGTATATATGAGAAACTGAGTCAATCTTTGACCAGCTGTGCCATCTGATAGAATGCAATCTATGTTGACATATTTATAGTAGCACCTACAAAAGGTTGTCACCTACTGCATGTCACAATGAATGCCTTAGTTGGGCACTTAAGGCAATATTAACCACAACTTTAGACAGACTGAAGCTGGAGTTCATGATTGTTCCTTAAGGTTGGGAAGTACTAGGATGTGTAGTCAGTGGTCTATTTCCAACCTATAAATATAGACTGCCCAAAACTGTGATATCACTGAGTGCCTGAAAGTGTGCACAGACAGCACAATACTCAGCACACAAGGTAAGGTATGTGATTCCCACTTCTTTTCAGATAGTCATGAAGAACGGTATCAGATGACCAAAGGAATGGTGCTATAGTTAAGACAATGTATCTAGACCATGAACTTTAAGGATGTTACAGAAGTCCTCTCATTTCTCTATCTCTGCCATGGCATCTAATCTTTGGGAGAAGGTGAGCTTCTTATCATGAGATCCCTTTAGCTCAACCAGCCATACCACTCAACCGCTATATTAATTCATCATGTGACACTGCTTAAAGCATTGAGATTCAACTACAGTGAGATTCATGTTTGCAATTTGATACTTCTTTTATTGTCTGATTATTTAGGTCAGCAGGTATCAAATATATATATATGTATATAAAATATGGATGAAAGGCAGTGTAGAAAGGAAACCATTCATGTACAAGTAGTTGTAGTGGAAGGGCAGTGAAAGCTGATTAAATTTAACCAAAACCATGGCATACCTTGAAATCAATCTGAACTGTTCCCTCAATCCCGGGTTTGAGTGGAACCGAACCCAGCTTCTTCTAAGATTTCTGTATTGTAGTTAAGAAAGACCTGTTGGGTTTGAGTCTGGTCACTTGATGTGTCTGGTAAAAGATGCTGCTGGGGATGTGTCTCCATTTGATGTTGTGCACCAGTCAAATAGCCATCCTGTCTGCCTAATCTAGTGTCTAGTGAAGGCTCAGTCTGACTTTGCTGGAACATAGAAGTGCCAGACTGCTGCAGGTTGCTCAAACTGGGGCTTGGCTGCCCCCCTCCCACTGTTTCTTTAGGATGGGTGCTGGTTGTTGGTAGGGGACGACCAGGTCCACTTTGTTGGGGGAATGTTGTGTGGGTAGCCATGTGACGTGTCAGATACACTTCTTGCACATAAACTTTGCTACACACAGGACACTGATGCACAGCTTGGCTTCGGTGTGGCTGCTGTTGGTGCTGCCGAGTCTGGTGTGCTGTAAGCTGCTGGTGATTGGCAAATTCCTGAGAGCACACGCCACACTTGACTGCATTTTGCCGCTCATGACTCTGCAAATAGGTAATGTGCAAGTGTATTTCACATTTGTGAGAAACTGAAAGCTAAAAAACTAAAATGATGTATGGTGGTACATTGACTTGCGAGTTTAATTAGTTCTGTGACAGAGCTTGTAACTTAATTTGTGTGTACACAAAGTATGTCAAATCAATTTTCACCACTGAAATGAACTGAAATGCCATTAATCTGTTTCAGCCTCCCAAAAAAGCCACCCTAATTTTTTGTTACATGTTTTTCAATACAGTAGACTGTCAATATAATGAACCTCTGAGGCCTGAAAGAGGGCAAATAGGGTATTAAGATTAATTTTTTGGAGTGTTAAAAGTAAAGTCCCTGAGTAATATTAAAGTTATATTTGGCACTGGTCAGCTGCTGCTCTCTGAACTCTCTCCAATTTCCTTATATCCTTTTTCTTGTAGGGTGACCACACTACCACTGCATATTCCAGTCAAGGTCTAATCAGTGATATAATCATCTTCCTAATAATTTCTTCATCCATATACACAAAAGCCAGCCTTATTCTTCTCAACAAGATATAGGTTTCTCCTGTAATTGCTAATGTGTTTCTCTGGGATCAAATTCCCAATCACGAACATCTAGATCCTTTTCCTCTTCTGATCCATTCAACCTTTCACCATTCAAGACACAATTTCCTTTTACTCTCCTTGCACTCAATTCTATTGCTTTACATTTCCAATTCCCATCTATGACTCCACTCTGATATCTTATTCAGATCTTCTTGTAACACTCCACAATCCTCAACATTTCCAACTTTTTCAGTAACTTGGCATCAGCCACAAAAGGTTCATATAGCTTATTCACATTGTCATATCATTTATATAAACTGCAAACATGATTGATGCAAGTACTGAACCTTGTGTGTGTGTGTGTGTGTGTGTGTGTGTGTGTGTGTATTTACCTAGTTGTAGTGTACAAGAGGGGAGCTATGTTCATGCTGTCCTGTCTCTGTATCTCTTAGTGTCTAATATGGTCTTAAAATCATGTCCTGCCTTTGCACACACTACCGTCCAGTCCATTCCATAGATCCACTGTTCTTTTTAAAATTTCCTCAATAATTTGTCTTTATTTTGAGTTTCCTTCCATGTCCTCTTGTATCCCTTGTGTCCCATTTCAGTCAATCTTCCCTATCAGCATTGTATAGATGGTTAACAAGTCACCTCCTTCTCTACTTTGTTCTAGTATTGGTAAGTCTGTCTTGACAGTCTCTCCTTGTATGTTAATTCAGAGTTGGGCCCAATTTTGTTGTTGCCCTTTGGATTTTTTCAGGGTTTTTAATATTCTTTTTTTGTACTGGGTGATCACAGTACTGTAGCATATTTTAGTCTTGGTCTAATCAGGGTGATGCTTTCAAGCTTTTTTAACATTCTTATTTGTACTGGATGTCCACAGTACTGCTGCATATTCTAGTCTTGGTCTAATCAGGGTGACTAATATTTGCTGTATCATTTTGTCATCTATATATGTAAATGCCACTCATGTTTTTTAATTCATGTTTTTTCAACAAGTTGTAGGTTTCATCAACAGTTTTATTACTTTGCTTATCAGGTGACATGTCATCTGTAATGAATACTCCTGGATTCTTTTTGAATTTTGCTTTCTTTGCTTCCCCTTCTCCAAGTTTATATTCTCCTCAGATCCTGCTTCTGCTCTTTCCAAACTCCACTATACTGCACTTCCTGATGTTAAGATCATTTCCCATTTTTGGCTCCATTCCCAAAGTTTGTCCACATCTTGTTGCAATATTCCATGGTCTTTCTGCACTTACTTTTCTCAATAATTTTGTGTTATCAGTAAAGAAACTTGTGTAACTGTCTGTATCCTCATCTGCATCATATATATATATATATATATATATATATATATATATATATATATATATATATATATATATATATATATATATATATATATATATATATATATATATATAACATAAATGGAGCCAGCAAAGATCCTTGAACTCCACTAATAATGGAAACTTTTGTCACTGATTATCAATCACTCTTTGTTCTAACATTTAAAAAGTATTTCCTCCAGTCTAATACTTTTCCTTGTTGTATCCGTTATGGTTTCAAATTTTATTAATTTTCTGTATCAAAATCTTTCTTGAGATCCAAGAAAACACAGTCAGCCTATCCATTTCTTCAATTCTGTCCATTACTCTGGAGTAGAAACATTAGATTTATGGTGCATGATCCCTTGTCTAAATCCAAACGGTCTTAGGTTTAGTATGTTGTTTTACCCATCTGTTCTTGATAACTTTCTCACAGATTTTGGCTATGATGTTTGTTAGGATACTAACCTGTAATTTGTTGGGCCTTCCTTATTACATCCTTTATATAATATATAAAGGATATATGAGGCGCCGCACGCCTCATATATCAATATATTATATTGATATAATATTGGTACAATGTTAGCCTTCTTCCAGACTCCTAGTATTTTTCCTTCATTGATAGAGCACTTTATTATATATATTATATACCTTGTCTGCTAGTTCTTCTCTACATTCCTTTAATATCCAATTTGCAATTCTGTTAGTGTGATTTTCTTGCATCCAGATTCCTCATTATTTTAATTATTTCTTGTGTGACTTCTATTTCCCTCATAGAAGATGTTTGTGTTTGCTCATCTTCATTCCAGCCATTCTCTTGTAAAAACAGCTTGAAAGTGCTGATTCATGACCTTGGCCATTTCCAAGTCTTCATTGTACTCTGTATTATGCTGACAGTTTCCCTATTTTATGTTTGTTTTTCAGTTTTCCATTTACATATCTATAGAAGAGTTTTGGCTGGTCCTTACACTTTTCAGTTATATTCTCATAATTTCTCCTCTCCTCTCTATGTATTTGTACATTCTTATTTCTTGCATTTGCATATTCTTGCCACTTTCTAGGATGTTTTCTTTTTCTCCATCTATTCCATGCTCTATCTCTTCTTTCCTTTGCTTCACCGCATCTTCTGTTAAACCACTCTTTATATTTGCCTTTCTATGGTTTAATCTTGGTATATATTTATCCGGTCTTTTATTAATCTTCCATTTTTCTTCCGCACCTGCTTGTTCCATATAAAATTCATCAAATCTGCCCCCTGGAAGTACTTTCTGAATCCACTAAAGTCTGTTTTACTATATATTAGTCTCCCTGCTCTATGTTCTAGTTTTAGTCTCCCCACTCTGTTCTAGTTCCAATAATATATGATCACTTTTTCCAGTGGGATGTTTATACTTAATTTCTTCCACAATCTCTGGTTCCTTTGTAAATATTAGGTCTAGTCTTGACAGTTCATCATTTCTAAATCTGGTGTTGTCTTGAACACACTGTCATAGTGCGTTCCATAGTCATGTCTAGTAATATATTTCCCCATGAGTTTTTGGCCCCCTTCCACTGACATTTCCTCTCAGTGTACCTCTTTACAGTTAAAATCCCCCATAATTACTGACACGTTTCCTTCTGGTAATTTATTTAGTGATAGTCTTGTATCACTTAGCATCCTAGCATACTTGAGCTCACCCCATGACCTCATTTTTGGAGTACATCACACATAAATTCTCTTTTTTTGTCTAGTAACAATTCTAATATGTTTACCCAGGTTTGTGAACCTGCACAACCTGGTGCTGCACTCACTGGTGCATGCTCACTGTTATATTGGATCATCTCCAGTGCTGCACACCCAAGAATATTTACTACACAACTGAAACTTATCATAACCTGACCTTTCAATGTGTTCTCTCTGTTGTCTTGCCATGATGCAAGTAACGAGCTGCTTTAGTGTTCAAGAGTTCTGAGGACATTGCAAGTTTACTTAGATTTTTTTTTTTTTTTTTATCCTGGAAAAAACTGCCCTGATTGTTTTCCAGGGGCTCTTTCAGGTACATAAAATAAATTGAAAAAGATTTAATCCAATACCTTTTTCTACCCTCTCCCTATTATGATTTTTTTTTTTTTTATCCTGGAAAAAACTGCCCTGATTGTTTTCCAGGGGCTCTTTCAGGTACATAAAATAAATTGAAAAGATTTAATCCAATACCTTTTTCTACCACCCTCTCCCTATTATGATTTTGTAGTAAAGTAAGTCTTACTGCTATATGCCTCTTAAGCAGACTGGGTGTTGCAAATTTCTTGTTGCAGATAGAGCATGTGGGGAGCATTTGGGAATTCTTTGTTGCTGAGTTTTCGTGCAGTCGTCGGTGTCGTCCCAAGGAATCCTGTGGAAAGAGTTAGTCAAAATGATTAGCCAGGATAAGGCAATCCTGACTAATGTCACCACCTGCACCACCAATCATACAATTTCCTGCCAAAAGGTGACACATCAAACCTTGCACAACAACTTTAACCACATCATAAAGGCACATATATAATTGGATTGTATGTGACTGAATCATATGCCTGTCCTGCTACTATGGCTTTCAAACCAAAATTTATAGTTAATACTTTAAAAATTCTCAATCTTTTGTTTATATTTATAATGATAGACAACTATATATTACTGATATTCATAACAGTGTAAACACCACTGGAAGTACAAATATGTTAATTATATGGGTTACACTAAACATTTTTTTCTCATATTTTCACCTCATTGATGATAAAATAGAAAAACTACTGGCAATCTGTTTATAAGCATATTTTGTGGCTCTCTCTGCATCTGAACACAAATTTAAATTTAAAAAGTGTTTTAAATTTCATAATTCAGGGAGAAGGAAGAATGTACTTGTTAAACTAAGGGCATATACATACATTCCAATTTATTTGTGCACTTCTAGGGGTGTTTAAGCCAGCAGGGAGAAGGAAGAATGTACTTGTTAAACTAAGGGCATATACATACATTCCAATTTATTCATGCACTTCTAGGGGTGTTTAAGCCAGCTAAGAATATGAGTATTATACAGGGTGTAACACCAGTTTCTGCAGATATTGCTGGAGGTGAAAATACACATTCTAACTGGAAAATGTTCTTTGCACGTATGCATTTTGAGGCTTCATATAGCTGTGGTATGAAATTCAAATGTGTGTTGGGGGGGGACACATTCACGACAACCAGGCTGGGTGAGTAAGTATGCTGGACTCCACATTACTGTATAGCATTGCCGGCAATGAGAGAAAGACTTGTGCAATACAATCTAAACATTCACTGTTACTATCTCTTGAATATGAATGGCAAGTGGCAATCAGCTGATTTGTTCCTAGTCTCGCTCCTTCCCACTCCCTGCCCGGGAAGTCATGGTGCCACGTAGCCTATTATTTTATTTGTCATTAATTGCAAACACTCCTTGTGTAATGTTTACTGGTGAATCATCAGTCCATTAATCTCATTATGGGATACTGTAAAGCTCTAAAACTTACAAAAAATGTGTGAATAGTAATTCACAATTTTACCAAAGGACATACACTGCTCGGCAAAAATGTTTTCTGGTGACACTTTTTAGAATGCTGCTGCATTCATCATCAAATACAAACCCTTGTGTATTTTGCTTCCCTTCAGTACTCTGTACACCATCCATGATGTCTCCACTTCTCTCAACTGTGGTGGCAGTGATAAGGTAAGGTTTTGCAATGTTTCAGGCAGTGTTTATGCCCACAATTCTATGAACTCCAGCTCCATCAAGGTGCTGATGTCCTTGCCATTTAGATTTTGTTTAAACACATGTAACAGATTTTCTATAGAACTAATATCAGGTCTATTTGCTGGCCAATCATCATTGAATCTGATGTCACAATCATGAAGTCATTGCTTTAGATATTTTGAAGGAGTGAGGCTAGGAACAAATCAGCTGATTGCCAGTCAGTCACACTCAGTTTCTTGTTGAGATAATGACATTGAATACACTTAGATTGTAATGCATAAGTATGACAGAGAAACACTGCCAGCAATGCCATACACTTACAGTAATGTGGAGTATGTGGACATGGTGTTTCTCCAGTGTGATTACTTCCCCGGCCTGGCTGTTGTGAATGTGTTGCCAACCTACACTTGAATTTCATAACCAATGCTAAACAAAGCCTCAAAGTGCATATGTACATAAAACATTTCCCAGTTACAATAACCTGTTTTCACCTCCAGCAATATCTGCAGAAACTTGTTTACACCCTGTATAGGAATTACAAATAATTGCAGGAAACAGATGTACAAATTAGGAAAGCATAAATGAATTTTGTTAGAAAGCCATAGTGCAACATTTTGTAGTCTGAGCATAGTGCAGATGCATGATTTTAAGCTGCATACTTTCAAATCACAGACATGGTGTTTACTTAAGATTATGAAAAGCAGCAATATGTGCTGCAAATCACTGTAGGAAAAAAACAAATGGTTGATGAAAGCAAATAAAAATGAATATAGTATTCAAAGCTGTATTGCAAGATTTGGTGTGTCTGGTGTGAGAACGAAATGGCAAGACAAATGGATAAGCTTTGATGTTATCAAAGTGAATGGGATTTATTTTTCCTGGGGCAATTGATGTGACTATAACTGCATGCAGCAGGCTCTGCTCTTTTATCCGAGATACTAGAAAAGAGTTCATCAACCAAAACAGACTGTGCCAAAAGAGGTTAGTGTCCAGAATGAAGAAAGGGTGTGTGGGCATTACCTGTGATGTAAACTGACGGCCACAAAAAGAACACACCAGCTCCCCAGTGTGTGCCTTCATATGGGCCCGCAGTTTGTACTTGGTAACATATGAACGGCCACATACACTACACACCCATGGCCGACTTCCTGAAACACAAAGATCTGTGTTATTTGATTCTTCAACTTTTTTGCTCTGTAACTCGTACCTGATCGTTAATAACAGACCGTCTTCCCTGCATCTAACCTAACTAGATGCTTGCAAACTTCCGGCAGGGGCCCTCAAATGCCATGTCACCATTTACACATTCACATCACATACAACCATTCCTCTTTCTCTAGACTTTCCTTTCATGTAATGATTCCTTGACACTTCCTTCATCCCATTTATAATCTAACCTTTAGTTCTACACCTCTCATATCAAAAGAGTTCTACACCTCTCGTATCAAAAGGAGTCTTCATCAATCATGTTCCTTTCTTTACATTTGCTTAAAGAACTGTAACACTTCCTTCACCACTCAACTACTCAATTAATTCACAAAACTGCTTCTCCTCTGAATTTTCACATTCATTTCTTCTGCTTATGCTACTCCACACATGTTCCTCAAACAATTCTTTCATTATGCTTAATGTGCTCCCTTTTCATGTTTCTGACAACATTCTCTTTGCACTCATCTCATGCAATGTACATCTAATCACACCCAAAAACTTCAATAAATGGACAATTTCTGAATGCAATAAATTATGTGGTGGTTCTGAACGTTACCTGTGTGCTGGGCTTTGTGAGTATCACGGGTAAACTTGAGGGCAAAGGTCTGACCACAAATGTCACACGTGAAAGGCTTGTTGGTGGCATGGGTGGCCAGGTGGGCCTGCAGGGAGCTTTTCAACCCAAAGCCTCGCTGACATACATCTGGAAAATTACACCCTTCTCAGTGAATAACTCCTCACTGACTGGCCATGGAGGACACAACAGCTATGACATACACACCCGAGTTTAGCATACAGACATCTCCATAACTGCTCTAAGTCTTGTCACCTGATTGTATAATTATAGGATTGAATTGGTTTGTATGTGAGGGCAGATATAAGCTGAAAATTAATCTGGCAATACCATGGACTGAATGATACACTGATGATTAATGATTAATAAGATAAAATAAAAAAATATGTTAACTCCAAGAAAACTTTGAACAGAAACAACCATGAGTTTGATAAACCTAAAACAGAATGGGGGTGGGAGGAGGGGAAGAAAGTTATATTTCTCGACAGGAAACACACCTTCAAAAAGCTGTAAAGTGAAAGCAATTATTATGAAATGACTGAAATTAAGAAGCCTCTGGAAGAAGCCATTAATAAAAATGAAGAATAACCAACAGACATAACGGTAAAAGATGCAGCATTAGATTAAGTAAGCTTATACAGGGTGTCCATAAGGTCTCTACAATTTAATAAATTTATTACAAAAGCTAATGAATAGATAAATCTTTGGGAATTAATACAAAATGAGGAGTAGATATTGATTTTTTCCCCTTATCAAGACCGTGATGGATTTCTTGCCATGTTTACTGCAGCATAGCCTCATTAATGGTGGCAATGGCATCAGCAACCCTTTGCTTCAGGTCATTGATGTTCTGTATCTTTGTTCAGTACACACTATCTTTAACATAACCCCATAGGAAAAAAGTCCAGGGGAGTGATGTCTAGGGAACAAGGTGGGCAGGTAAGTGTGACATCCCTTCCAATCCACCACCAGTCTGGAGATAGTTTCTGCAGATGTTTACCTTGATTGATTGAATATGTGGCACCACAACTGGGTGATCTTCAACCAACAATAATTTTTCCTGGAAATGTTTGATTTAGGATCCCATGAACATGCAGTTGCCAAATTTTGCTGGAAAAATTATGGTTGGTTGAAGGTCACCCAGTTGTGGTGCCACATATTCAATCAAGGTAAACGTCTGCAGAAATGATCTCCAGACTGGTGGTGGACTGGAAAGGATGTCACTTTCCTGGCCACCTTGTTCCCTAAACATCACTCCCCTGGACTTCTTTGTATGGGGTTATGTTAAAGATAGTGTGTATTGATCAAAGATATGGAACATCAACGACCTGAAGCAAAGGGTTGCTGATGCCATTGTCACCATTAATGAGGCTATGCTGCAGTAAACTATTCATTTACTTTTGCAGTAAATTTATTAAATTGTAAAGGGACTTTATGGACACCCTGCATAAAAACAAATGGAAAAGTAAATGAAAAATACATTTCTTGGTAAAATGTAACATGTGGCTCAGTTTTGGCATCAATTCTTTTTATGTTACCTATCTATATCTTCATCTATCTGTCTAATTATGTATCTATCTATATGCAGAGGTAAGCATTGTTACTACAAAATGTAACTTAGTTACTCATTACTCTGTTGCTCATAAACATAAGAAAATGATTTGTTTTTGTGCTACATTGGCTGAAAAATGCAATGCAAGTTATCATTACTTTGCTGCTCTGTTACATAGATGTCTGAAGTGTAGCCTGGATCACAAAAATATGTATTAGAAAATATGTAATAATATTTTTCATAACACCAATACTTAGATATGCAGCAATGGTATATGATCCACATTTAAAGAAACATATTACCAATGCTAAAATAAATTATTCTTCTTTCGGCTGCTCCCATTCAGGGGTCCCCACAGCGGATCACTCTTCTCCAATGCGCTCAATCTTCTGTGCCTTCCTCTGTCACGCCCACCACTTGCATGTCTCCTTTCACAGCATCAATAAAACTTCTCTTTGGTCTCCCTCTCTTCCTCCTGCCAGGTAGATCCATGTCTAGCATCCTCCTCCCCACATACCCCTCGTCACTCCTCCTGACATGTCCAAACCATCTTAGCCTAGCCTCCTTTGGTTTGTCCCCAAACTGACATATGTGTGTTGTTCGTCTGATGTAATCATTTCTGATTTTATCCATCCTCATCACTCCAAGAACAAATCGCAACATCTTCAATTCTGCTACTTCCAACTCCGCTTCCTGCTTTTTTGTTAGTGGTACCGTTTCCATACTGTACAGCATGGCAGGTCTCACTACTGTTTTATAAATCTTTCCCTATGTTCTTGCAGAAACCTTTCTGTCACATGTCACTGCTGCTGTCTTCCTCCACCCATTCCATCCCGCTTTACCTCCCTACCACAGTCTCCATTACTCTGTACCGTGGACCCCAAATATCTAAATTCGTCAACCTTTGTCATTTGCACACCTTGTAGCCTTATTGTCTCCCCATCACCTCCACTGAGACACATGTACTCGATCTTGGTTCTGCTCACTTTCAATCCCCTTCTCTCCAGTGCACATCTCCACCTCTCTAACTCTGTCTCCACTTCTTCCTGGTTTTTGCAACAGATCACTACGTCGTCTACAAACATCATAGTTCATGGGGATTCCTGTCTGACCTCATCAGTCAGTCTGTCCATCACTACTGCAAACAGGAAGGGGCTCAAAGCCGATTCCTGGTGCAGTCCCACCTCCACTCCGAAACCATCCGTCATTCCTGCAGCACACCTTACTGCTGTTACGCTGTTTCCGTACATGTCCTTCACCACCTTCACATACTTCTCTGCCACTCCCGAGCACCTCATGCAATATCACAGCTCTTCTCTTGGCACCTGATCATAAGCCTTTTCTAGATCTATAAATGCACAATGCAGCTCCTTTTGTCCTTCCCTGTACTTCTCCATCATCATCCTCAAAGCAAATATTGCACCTGTTGTGCTTCTTCCTGGGATGAATCCGAACTGCTCATCAATGATCCTCACCACTCTTTGCAATCTTGTTTCCATGACTCTTTCCCATATCTTCATTGTATGACTCAACAGCTTAATTCCTCTATAGTTGCTGCAAGCTTTGTACATCTCCCTTGTTCTTGAAAATTGGCACTAGCACACTTTTTCTCCACTCATCTGGCATCCTCTTGCCTTCCAAGATTCCGTTGAACAGTCTGGTTAGCCAACCCACTGCCATCTCTCCTAAACTCCTCCATGCTTCCACTGGTATCTTATCTGGCCCTACTGCTTTATCTCCCTTCATCCTCCTCAAAGCCTTTCTCACCTCTTCTCTACTGATCCTTGGCACTTCCTGATTTAACTCTTCCACCTCCTCTAACCTTCTTTCTCTTTCATTTTCAATGTTCATCAGATCCTCAAAATACTCCTTCCATCTTTTTAATATATTCTTCCCTTGTCAATATATTTTCATCTGCATCCTTTATAATTTTAACATGCTGCACATCCCTCCCATCTCTGTCTCTCTGTCTGGTCAGTCAGTAGAGGTCTTTCTCCCCTTTAGTATCTAACTTCTCACAATACTAAAATAAATAAAAGTACAAAAAGCACTAACAAGATGGTTACTAAGTAAGAAATTTTAAGCTATTTTAAGCTAGTTTGGGTTGTCACCCAAACTCAAATGTGAAAAAAAAAAGTATTGAAAACTTGTAACCTATGAATTCAACATTAAGGGAATAGAAAGAAACTAAAGATGAAAAATGAGATAAGGATATGAAGAAATATGCATGGCTTTCCAAATAGAGCAAGAGATCAGTGGAATACATTACCACAGGAAGTGATGTGTGCATGCAAATATAAATTTATATAAAAATTAAAACTCAGCCAATGCTTCAAACAACTTTGCTTCTTAGCAGAAATCTTCTTACAGCAAGAGAACTGCTGTTGGTGGGCTGGTGTGTGGCAGGAGAGTCGATGGTTATGGAGGTAGGATGGTCTACTGAAGGTCTTGCTGCAGCTGGTACAGCCCCAAGGCCTCTCCCCAGTGTGGGTGCGATGGTGCTGTTTCAGTTTAAGCAGCCTGTTGAATACCTTGCCACACACCATACACTCCAGGCCTTTACTGCCACCCCCTCGCCGCACTTCTGCTGGCATCTGGAATCATGCCTCTCTTTACTCAAAACTATTATTTTATTGTGGTGGGCCTTGAGAACAGCAGTCATCATCATTATTAATAGTAAACAAAGAGATAAGGATCAAGATTAACAATTAGAAGGATCCCCAGACAGAAATGTCAACACTGAACATGATAGCACCAGCCCTACCTTTAGAAACTTGTGAACACAATAAAAATATTTACCTGCTGCAGTTGGTCCACAACAGTGCAGGTGAGGGGAGCACCAGACGGAGGTGCTGTCAAGCCCTGGTTCTGACCCCTCTGGAGGTCGGTCAAACCTTGGGCTGCCTGTAGATCAGCAGGATCCCGAGTACTGTGAAGGGAGGCATCAGGTGGTTCTGGACATGGGGGCACCAAGGGCATTTGGGTGGGCTCAGAAGGTTCCACATACACCAGTGCAGTGGCAGTAGGGGCAACAGTCACCACCACAGCAGGTGCGCCACCTCCATTATTACCACTCACAGCTACACCAACACCAACACCGTCATTACTACTGCCACCACTACCACCACTACCATCACCACCACCACCACCACCACCACCACGACCACCTCCTCCTCCCCCAGGGTCCTCTCCACTGGTCATCTCATCTGAGGAGGATTCAGAGCTGGACACATCATCATCCTGAGGACCTAGCTGGGCATGCTCTTCAAGGTGCTGGGGAAGGGCCACCTGGGAAGTCATCTGCAATGGATGGTCCTTGCTAGAGCCCATATGGTCTTCCTGTGTGGCAGCTGAAGCCAAGCGAGCTGCGGCAGATGCCTCAGCTTCTCTGGCAGCTTGAGCTGCTCTCTCCACTGTAAAAAAAGCAAGGCTGGGTGAAGCACATTTATGATACCTGCAATACTTGGTAGTATTTTTCATAAATACCTTGCCTGTCCAGGATAGATAATTTTTGGTCTCCAGTGATAAAGGTTCACATACACACTCACCCACATGAGGGCAAAATTGTTGGCCCTGTGCTCCTGCAAGACATGTACACATGGAAGGGCAGGAATGCAAACCTTCTGCTTCCACTGAGTTGGAGGATCACAACTCCTTAACTTATATCTCAAACCTACTCCTTGCTAGGTGAACACAGCCTACATGAGAGAAGACCTCTCTCAGGTATACTACACCTAATTACAATATACTAATTACAATATACTACTACCTAATTATATATATATATATATATATATATATATATATATATATATATATATATATATATATATATATATATATATATATATATATATATATATATATATATATATATATATATATATATATATATATATATATATATATATATGGAATTACATGTTTCAAATGATGCTTAGAATGGTCATGTGACTCTTTCAAGGAAGAGATGCAGTTTCTCTCAGATTGCTGGCATTTCTTCTTGAGTATGAACTTAATTAATCAAGCTCAAAGAAAAAGAAGCATGATGATTATAATGATGTCAAGGTTGGATGATATCAAAACAATGGGAAAGAACTCACCTCTCTGCTTGAAGTTGATTCTGTCGTCATCATCACTGGAAGATGAAGAGGATGAAGATGATGATGATGAGGTGGAAGAGCTGGATGTGACAGAGCTAGAATCATCATCACTTTCTTCCTCTTCATCATCGTCGTCATCTTCATCATCCTCTTCCTCCTCCTCTTCATCATAATGTGTGTGAATGGGAGGTGGTGCATGAGGAAAAGTGGGCTGAGTGGGGGGATTCTGCAGGCCAAAGAGATCAGAACTACTGCATTTCTCCTTTGGTGGAAAGGAGAAGCTGTGAGGGAGAAGGACTGGCTGACTACTGCAACTGTTACTGTTGCTGCTGTTGGCCACTTGCTGTGAATTCTGCAGGAGTGTGTTACAGGTATCCACTGTGCTGCCTTCCCTCCATCTGTCTTCCTGAGTGTTTTTAAAGCTGTCTATTGTGGTGTCTTCCCTCCAGCCATCTTGTGTGTTCCTGTAGCTGTCTATAGTTGTGTCTTCCTTCCAGCTGTCCTGTGTGTTCTTGTAGCTGTTCATAGTGGTATCTTCCTTCCACTTGTCTTCCTGTGTGTTTTTATAGCTGTCTATGGTATTATCTTCCCTTAAGCCTTCTTTGTAGGTATTAAGGGTGGTGTCTTTCCTCCAGCTACCTTCTGTGGTGTTCTTACAGCTGTCTAATTTATTGTCTTCCCTAAAGTTTTTCTCAGTACAATTCTTTTTACTGCTGTCATCTCTTACATCCTCTTTGCTTTCTTTTCTAGTGTTAAGTTCCCTACAGCTGTCTTGAGTGGTATTCTCATTTCCCTTCATTTGCATGGCATCTTGTAAGATACTTTCTTGAAAATCTTCTTTTCTCGAACAATCTTCTCTGAAACTTTTACTAATGTCTTCTGCAGTGTCTTCCTTTCTCTCCTCCTCTCTGGTGTCCTCTTCTTCATGGATAATCAAAGTGCAGCTGCTGTCCCCATCTAAACTCTCCTCACTCACCACAGCAGCTGCAACATCCTCCCCAGGCACCTCACTTACCGTGGGCGGACTAGAAATGCTACAAGTTTCTAAAGTACTTTTATCATTGTAGTCTTCACGGCCTTTGATATCTCTACAAACATCCTCACTATTTTTGCACATTTCTCCTTCAGTTTCTTTTCCCTTCTCCTCTTCCTCCTCTTCCTCCCTATTTTTTTCACTGTTTTCAGGCTCAAACTCCTCTCCTCCTTTTTCTCTATTGGTCTGATAGTTCCTTGAGGTTACTTCACCAGTCTCCTCTTCTTTGTTTGTTTGTTCCTCAACCTCACTTCCTTTGCACTCCTTCATATCTATTTCCATGCCAAAAAGATAGTTTTGGTTGCTCCAGGTGCTTTGTACACTGACTTCTTTTCCTTCTTCCTCTTCTTCACAGCTCATTTCCACTGGTTCCTGTACCTTTTCCTCTTCCTCTTCTGAGCAAAGGTCCATTTGTTCTGTTTCTTCCTTTTCCTCATCTTCCTCCTCTTCCTCTATTTGGTCATCTTCTTCCTCTTCCTCCCCTTCCCTTTCCTCCTCTTCATCTTCCACCTTTCCCTGACATTCATCTTTTGAGTACTGTCCTTCCTCCATTTCTTGCTGGCCACAGTGGATCTTGCAGGCCCCTCGTCGCCACTGCCCTGGATCATTCTCATTCCTCTTGGAGAAGCATGAGTGAACCTGGCACCCTGGCCATGCCTTTGTCACACCCTTAGTGCCTTGGTGCATTGGCTCAAGGCTGGAAGGATCCTCAGTCTGAGTTGATGGTGAAGCTGCACAACATTCTGCCTCCTCAGAATAGCACTGAGGGTCCTCGTCCCCACCGCTGACAGCTGCACCTTCTTCAGGGGACACAACCTCACCTGGAGTGGCATCCTGATACTCTTCTTCCTCTTGGGCACAATCACCAGGGTATACCTGCTGGTGCTGCTGCTGCTCCTGGTTTTGATCAGCAGAGGGGGAAGAAGCGGAGGTAGTGGTGGTGCCTGCTGAGGAGGTGGAAGCAAGAAGGACATAGCACTCGCCTCTCACCCAGCGTACCACCGTCCCTGAGGTGTAGCGGTGGATGTCAGTGTGCTGAGACTCTGGAAGGTGGGAAGTGTCCCAACCACAACCACAGCCTTCACCCAAAACCTCATGTCCCAACTCAGCAAGTTTCTGGAATAGGATAAGACATATTTGACAATAATGAAAATCAGAGATACCACTGCCTACTAGAAGACAGATGTGAGAATTAGCCTGAAAAATAAAAGCCAGACTCCATTTAGCCAGTCTGTTGCAGCTTATATAGTAATGCAAACAACATTACAGCATTAGTCCAGTCTCTGTAGCTCCCACAAAGCTGTAGAAGAAATGCAGTAGTGGGAACAGTCATTTTCTTAGTTGAATATTTTGGGAATTTAATGGAGTGGGTAATATATTTTGCCTCCAGATGGTGGTAGGCCTTCGTGGCCATAAATTCAGTGAAGAAGGAAGTGCATCACACCAAGTAGAGTGACATACCTGAATATATATAGTTTATAGCTGATATATTAAAACATACACAGATTTGGGGTCAACAGGTAGGGAGATGGTTGTGCTGCTATGGCCAACAAACAGATAATGATAATTAGTAATGATCCTCTGTAGGATAAATTGTTGACACAAGATCACACAGTACAAGTCAGTATCCTACATCCTCTTAAAGACCAATTATCTAAATTACTAGTATTTACTATTATCTTACAACAAATGACTAAGTAGTTATATTTGCAATTAGCCTTTGTTAGAACACAGGTAAAACAATAAAAGAAAATTTACAAATGTACTGATATCAACAGGCCATGAAATATCCAATTTAGTTCTTTGAGATAAGTACTGAAAATCTAATCTTTTATAATCAATGTCCAGAGCACATTACCCTGGCCAGGAGGAGTAACAGGGAGTGGAGGCCAAACAGAAGGTTGCCATGGAAGTTGTCATCCTCTTGTAGATTGAGTGCCACATTCTGAAGCACTAACTCCAGCCCCCAGGATTCCAGCACGCCATCTGCTGCAGCCTGTGGACATCAGTGGCATCATTAATTCACTGCACAATGATCTGTCTAATGTTCTTCAATCTTGCATTAAAAAATCTGGGGTTGACTATGCAAAATGTGAAGATCCCTTTTTTTTCTTTCTTTTTAGATATGTAGGGGTCTGTCTGGTGGTGTAAGGATTTTTCTTTTATTGCATGCTTGGCTCACAGCTGACAGAACTTGGCTGGAATTGGAGGAGATAATTTGGGTTTGTCTCCTTTCACACTGCAGCCCCTGTCACCTGCTCATTTAGGTGAGAATTCTGTGTGGGAAGAAAAAAAAAAAAAAAAAAAAAATGCAGCACTCATAGAAAAGTGGGTTCTGCAACCAAATAAATCTAAATGTAACTTTTAATCCAGCAAGACACTAACCCTGTGGGATACTAATTTTGTGGGACACTAATGAAGTAATATTTTTATTAGAGAGCCTTGCCTCATTCACGTGGTGGCAGGCATGAGTCTTGTGGTGTACTGCAAGCTGTGAGTCATCTTAAGTTCTCAATGAGATACTGTTTTGTTGTGTGGTACAATGTCAGTGCCCTACACGTATGAGATTAACCCAGCAGGGTTAAAAATTCAGATGAGGTTTAGCTTCATTTATTGGCAGCATCCACATTCTCCATGGTGTTTAAATTTCTACAGGTTACTTACTTTAGGGTTAGGTTATGTTAATCCTTTGGGCATCCCAGGGCCTGCTGTGATCTTTAAAATGAAACAGAATAACAATCCTTTCAAATGGTATACATAATACAGGTATAATGGATAGCTCTTGACCGTTACTGCTACCCAGCGTGTCACAAATAGTTCTTCCATGCTGCTTGTCCCCAGTGAAAACTGCATCCTCGAATAAAAATATTATGCAGGATGTCGGGAAGTGCATGCCAAAAACTTTCCTTGAAATCAATCATAATTTCTTCCTTTCTTAGTTCTTCACCTAGAAGTTCTTTAGTCCTTTCCAAACATCAGAACAACCATCAGTGGTACTTGTTTCATATTACTATCACACTGTACATATGCACAATTACTGAATAGCTAAGTGAAAGGGTGTTGCACTATTTGAAATGTAGCATCGACATACCAATGCTTTGCCTTGCTAAGCAGTGACAATTGCTCATATGTTGAGAATAACAGATGTCGTCAGTCACCAATTAAAATATCATGTTGTAGAAAGTTTTGAAGAATGTTATCATTAGTTATTTCAAGTTAAGTGCTTCAGCTGGTTGTGCTGCCCTGTGCTTACAATTTCCTTGATGGGCAATGTTCTCAGGAGCAGGTAGAGAACTTATGGCATGTGAGGATCAACTTTTCTCGGAATACTTCTTCCACGTTGCCCGTTGCTGAACAAAACACGTTTTCTACAGCTTTCTTTTTAATGAGGGCTGAAACTTTACTTGTTTACTTGTTTGTTTCCGGAGGATGAGAGTGAGGGTTGTGATCTCTGAAATATATCTCGTCTGCTTCTTTAATTGTAGTTTTACTGCTTGAATTTTAATTCCTCACGTCACATTTCGTGATAGTCTGGCTGTTCACAAGTATATGTTAGTGCGTGGGTTGCCCGTGATATCTTGGATGACCTGGTTCGGTCATTGTTAAATCGAGCTGATGGTCAGAGTTGATATTACAAAATCGTCAGAGTTGGTTCACCAGGTAGGTTGATTCGATAATATTGAATGGTCCGAGATGAAAATGGGCCGCGTTGGACGCACACCAAATAAGCTATAACCCCTTTGGTGTGCCATGTACTGCGCTACCCTCGCCCATATGTTGTGCCGCATGCTGCACTCACCGGCCTCCCTATTTCTTACTCACCAGCCTCATCACCTCTTGGAAATGTTCAGACACTTCGATAAGAGTGTGCAGGACGCTGCCAGCCATGGCCAGAGCAGCTGCAGGCCCTGCTGCCCTCACAACCCTGCCGCCGCCGCCACCGCCATCAGCTGATTGACTGACATTTAAACAGTTTCTCATTTTCATTTCGCTCGTGATTTACATTCGGCGCCTAACTAGAAAAAAATAATAAACCATGTTTCTCCATGTAGCACAGACAAATTTGTGTAGAGGCAGTGGACAGGGAACTATAATAAATGCGAATCACTCCTTCAACAACAGAACAGACCGTCACTGGTTTAATAGTTAAATATGACATTAACATTATCAGATTAACACAAAACCATAAAAAAAAAAAAAAAATCATAGAATCATACAGTCATACCGTAATCCTCATTAATTAGCAGGCTGCAATGGCAACTGTTGGCATCTAATAATAACGCAGTGCAGCTCACCATAACTATAAATGATAAAAGTTATACTCTGTTTTTTCTTACTCGCATATATCTTTAATTCTTTACCCAGTGTTATTTACACTAGACTAGACCAGACTAGCTGTTTTGATATATTGCACTACTTCGTCACCCACTACTATCTCGGCTCAGTGCCAGGCATCAGCTGAGAGGAAGACCATGGCGACCCTCCAGACTATCCTCCGTTCGGCGGCGAAGGTGAAATATAATGGATATACTAGCAACATTTTTAAGGCAGACAATACCATTTACCAGTGAGAACTCCAGGCACTGTATTTCTGGCTGTATGTAGCCCTGCTGATATGAAGGGTATGAGGTGAACTGGCACTCAGTGTCCGGCAGTAAATAGTCGTAGGTAGACCTTGGCATCATCCCCCAATCCCCCCCACCAGGCATGCCTGATGATGCTGGGTGGCCACCGATGGTTAGATGTTGCGAGATGAAACAAAGGCACGAATGTCGTGGTGGCACAAAAAAAAAAAAAAAAAAAAAGGGAATGACGGTGGGTAGAACACAGCATCAGCCCCGCTCCCTCTCCTTTCAGCCCACAACAAATGTTACATTGATTACAGGTGGTGCCAAGTGAAAAGAAAAAAAAAAAAAAAGTGGTGGTTGAAATAAAAAAATAAAAAAAAACATTATGAAGTAATAAATTAGCCCCTTTTCCCATGCAATTTCGAGCACTGACAAAGTTTCTTTAGGGCCTTGTATTGCATTGTGCACTGCCCTTATGTTCGAACTGCGGTCCTTTACACAGTGTGGCGTGCAGTGCTTAGGTATTGTAATTCTTAGGTATTGTAATTTTGTACTTAGGAGCTGAAGGGATTTCAAATATGCTGAAGTTCACTGGTCATAATTCTTTTCTTTCTCATGTCCATGTAAAAACTTATCAGTATTCTTTGCACTGTCTTGCCACATCACTTCAAATAATTAGACATAATGACTGATAATGTGTAAGTAACTGTTTTCTCCAAGTTTATAAATTGTTTTGTAATTGTATGTTTAGTATGTGAAATTGAGGCCCTCCTGTATTTATACACGACCTATTTTCTTCACAGCCAGAGACTCGGGTCTTGTGTGCTGGGCTTCGGGCAATGTGCACAGAAGCCTCTGAGCCACCAAAACCTGCTGCACCCAGTAAATCTGCACCACAACCTGCAGCATTGAAATATTCTTCAGCAGCAACGCCAGCACCTCCCTCTCAGCGTATGTCTATTGCGCATAGTGGTGACAGATAGTGTGGAAACAGGAGAGGGGAAGATATAGATAACTTAAGATGAAATTATAATGCTGCAATTTCATCATATTATTTTAAAATCACCAATAGAAGAGAAGCAGCATATGATCTTTAGAATTTTTAGTTACTCATAGTTAGGGAGCACAAGACAGTAATACCAAACAATAACTGTTGAAGTGATTGGGGTGATGCAATTAAAGTATAAAGCACATTTTTCTTTCAGAGGATTACTATGCATAGTATTTGTATTTTATTTATTTCATGTAGTCAGTTAAATACTGCCTTCCATTATAAATGTGTTGGTACTTGAGAAATCATAGCATTATAATTGGAAAGAAGGAATGTGTGAGTTGTCACCAGAGGGTACCAAGGTGTTGCATAACCACCCAGCAAGTGGATGGTCCTGGGTTGGATCCCTGAGTGGTGTCTGGCTTTTCTGGTGAAACTCTCTTCCCCAGCATGAATTGAGTCTTTAAACTTTGATGAACAGCATGTTAATCAATGAGATTGTATGGTATTTGCATTGAGTAACTGCTTACCTATAAAGTGACAGCATTGATAACTGATTGGCTAGGTGGCTTTGGGTACAAATAAGTCACTGCAGAGATAGGTTCATCAATGAAACTGATTGAAAAGTACAAAACAGTGAAGAAACCTATTCATATAGTGGCAAACACTGGAATTTACCTCTCATGATTCACATTTATTTTTACAACAAAGCCATTATAGCAAGTAATTGAAAAAGTGAATGGTAACCATGATTAAAAATTAGCTGTATGGTTATGCACACATTTCAGATTGTAGGACACCTTTGTAGGGTACATAGATAATGTATCATCCTTTATTTGCAGCCATTGGTCCAGGGGCAGACAAGGCTGGACCATACCCCAACACTGAGTACTACTCTTACAATAAGCTGAGTTACTTTGATTTGGAAGTGGAGATGTCTTCTGATCGCCTTCCCCAGCCAACAGCTGACAATGGTCACTTCTGAACAACATTGCATTGTTGCTTGAATATGTATAAATATGGTCATAATTTATGCGCTATTGAAGGACAAGCTAATTTTTTTTGTTACATACTTGTGATCAGATAATGTAAAATATATTCTTACTGTACCTACTGACAGGTGTAAATATTACACATAAACTATATTACAGTTTCATTTACCCCATGATGCATTTAGCTGTGGGAATTGTACATAAGTAAAAGAGTGATGGGCTATGTGATAATGGGCTGCTAAAGGTATGTCAGCTGGGGGCAGGTGTGTTGCTTGCGACATGCGGCTGAGTCAAGAGAGTGGGTAAGGATACCTTGTTCCAGCTGATTTCTGGCTGTCTGAATGTGCCCCAGCCATCCATTTTCCCATCTGAAGAAAAAGCAGAAACGGGAACATTATTAATCATATGCACTTGGAAAAACATATAATACCATACAGTGTGTGTGTATGTGTGTGTGTATATATATATATATATATATATATATATATATATATATATATATATATATATATATATATATATATATATATATATATAAAGTAAGAGTAGCAACAAATTTATCTAAATTACCAATGTGATGATTTACTCAGTTAATATATTGTATAATTGAGTGTTGCATAATCTATGAAATTTAAGTTACTGATGTAGTGACTTCATACAGTGCTTTAAATAATTATGAAACCTGTACTACACAATTAAGTGATAATCCATAACTTGTGAATAATGTGCTGTACTTCCATTACTGTGCAAGTGGTGTACCCCTCCCATCACTCACGGGCTGAGGATCACCGCGGCAGTGGCGAGCTGCCTGGCAAGGGCCGGATGTAGGCAGGCCACGCGGCTGATACACTGGTGGCCTTGCACTTCGTTACTCAGGGTGAAGGCTGTAAGGAACATGAAGTCTTCTCTGCTCACCCACGGAAACCCGTTAACACCATCCAAGGCTCGTCCGTATCCCACTCCTCCGCTCAAAGCCAGGACCACCACCACCGCCACCGCCTGTTGCAGGAAGGCAGCCGTAAGTAAAAAAAAAAAAAAAAAAAAACACGTTGGAGGAATATGTTAAGAGTTCAAGGGATTACAAAGAATTTCACACACCACTATGGCTGTTTGATTTTATTATACTTCACGCTAACTACAATATTACAGAAAAAGTAGCTACATCAGAAAGAAGGTGAAGTTATAATTTACGAGTATTATGGTTTGTAAGGAAAGACGGAGGTTTGTCTTGGTTACTCTTTGATTACTTGCACTGAAGGAAAGAAAAGATACGTCCCTTCTTATTATTACACCAGAGAAGTTCCCTTACCCACAGTGTTAACGGTTGCAGTGTTGCCTCCCCTCCTCATTAGTAAGCTACTGTTGCCTTCTCACCATTCATCTCTATGTAACGATGTGTTTAGGTATTTGTTAACTGTACCTTAAGGGCGAGGAGAAGGAAAATATTGTTGTAGTTCACTGTTACAACTGTTGACTGGGACGTGCGTGTGTCTGCCGTTGACGCCACGGACGCCGCCACCACCACCACGGCTGCCGCCACCACCACCACCAGCATCCTCATCGTGCCGGGCTGACTGTGAACAACAAACTTACACAGGAGCTCGTCAACGCATTTTAATGATGACACACACAAACAACACACACACACACACACACACACACACACATCATGTGCATGTTTCCATTCAGTGCCACGATGCTTTGAAGTCTCTTATTAGTTAATCATCGTCCTATTTCAGTATTCACAAGACCACCAATCATCTTAATGGTCATTGTTAGTGTAAGCAAACTAAGCACTGCTCTTTACTTATAAAAAAAAACAAAAACTACTACTACTACTATATAATTATCGTAAACTTATTATTGACTAGTGCACACAATTCAATTTGCAGTTCTACGTGTAACTCTCATCAGCTCCCTCTGATGACCACCAATCACAATAATTCCCGGTTTAGGTGATAGCCACTACATTGGTGGACTGAACTAGAGAAAATGTATTACCTATCCTATGCAAGACCTGCTGTGATCAGTAACAAGAGATCTATTCATTAATGCTCATATATTCTGTCTCACCGTCATTTCCTTTCGTTACCTTTTTGAACGGCATCCTTCCAGTACTATATTTGCTGCTACACATAGTCACATTTCCTTCTTTTAAAGATCACTACGAAGTTCGCACTCTTTCTTGCAAAATTGTGTTATTTCTTTTATTAGACATTTAATTCTTCGTGATTAAAGTCCTTAACGTTTTCACTATACAGCTTTACTCTTGGATAAAACTGGTCACATAAATGCAGACGTACTCGCGTTTCAGAGTAGCACCTGCAGCAACAACACATTAAACTCATCTCCAGTCACCTTTGAACTCTACTCACCATTCAACTATTAGTCTCTTGTTGCAGACTGTCCGTTCTCGTGATGTCCTCTCGTTCAACAGCCTTGCTTAACAAAAAACTCAAAATTGTATCTACACTCCTGCATAAGCTCCAGGATTCCAGTTTACGAGAATACTTGAGTGTGCATCTTTCATGTGGTCAAGAGGAAAACTCTGCCCACAACTCTCGCAGATCTCATCATAATGAAACATTAATGGAGATCTCTAAAGTGGCGATTAGTTTTGCTGGTTGGCATGTTCATCGGGTTGCGAGTCAGATGGTTCGCTCGAATTATTCAGACTAGACAGAAACGAAGAAAGGAACCCGTAGTCAGCGTGCGGAAGTCATTAGTGGGTGATTATCTCATTGTTGATAACACGATACAGCCAGAGAGAGAGAGAGAGAGAGAGAGAGAGATTCACATTATCGCTCTGGCTCGTCTCTGGTTCGCTGAGCATACCAGCGCACTGCTTGTTCCGTTATATGCATTAAATGCATTGATTTCTGTCATGTGGAGATAATAAAGGCTTCAAATAAGTATATACAAAATTTTAATAACGTGAAATGATATGCCCATAATATTTGTTACAACTTTTCTTATAACCAGTTCGCCATAGAGTGTTGTACAAGTCACGTTGCATGCATAGAAATTTACAATAGCTACAGTACGTAAGTATATACCCTCTACAACAAAGATAATGTTTCAAAAGCGTACCGTATTTCCACAAAACCGCATTAGGTACGGTCACCAAACCACCTTTTAATATGGCTCTGCACCATAAACAACCTCCATTTCTCGTATGAACCTTGACGACAGCAACTTAACAGCGTACAGACAGTGTACTTAAATACAATGTACTCGACCGTTCTCCCTTCGTAAATGGATGAGAGTAGGGTGAGCATTTGCTGGTAGGCTGTACTAGAGGTATCACAAGTACGTACACTCACTCTTTCACTCACAGGCGGTGTACTGACAGGGAGAACTGGGAGCCTGGCGTGGCGTGCGTGACAGGCGCCTCTCCACTGGTCCTCCGCCTCCTTTATCCTGAGTATATACCTGGAGTCCGTGACGTCATGCAATTCCGTGACACACTCGTCCAGTCAGGCACACAAGAGAACGACTCACTCTTGATGGTGAGCGTAACTTATGACTAATACTAATGCAAACTCACATGCAGTAACAAGCAGCCATTACTTGATTTAGTATTTAAAACTCTCTCTCTCTCTCTCTCTCTCTCTCTCTCTCTCTCTCTCTCTCTCTCTCTCGTCACGGTAAGAGTGGTGAAGTCGCAGTGTGGGCGAAGGCGTCACGATGTAGGTAGTGATCGCGGGTGACGTTGTGATGTGAGGTGGGTGGGGGCCTCACTCGTGCCTGACTCCTTTGTGGACATAATGACAGGTGGCTTCCGTGCCGCGTCCTGGAGAAATCCTCTGCTCGTCTCCTGAGATAGCATATACCGTTCACTTCCTAGATATGCTCTCTCTCTCTCTCTCTCTCTCTCTCTCTCTCTCTCTCTCTCTCTCTCTCTCTCTCTCAACAACAACATTAACAAAAGCAACAACAACAATAAAGTGACAACCAAAAATACAAGAGAATAAATTGATTAATAAATAAATAAATAATACATGATACAATGCACAAATATCTTTTCAATAAAGGATGTGGCGTGCGTGGATTCAAAGGCTTTCCTACGCGGGATGAAGGGGGGCAGGGAGAAGGTGGGGAGGCGCTGGGAAGGAGGTCGTTAGTAATGGATCAAAATTTTCTGCTAGAGGTCGCTTCAGTCGATTGCAGTGGTGTGGGAATTAGGATTTTACAAGACCACGATGAACTTCGTGGTAATGATGATGATGGCGGTGTGTTGCTGTCACTCAAGTTCGCCGTCAGTTTCACCGTCAGCGTCTCCGTCAGTATAATTGTGTCACCTTTAACGTCTTCGTCAGCGTAAGCGTCGTCGTCAGTATAATGTGTAACATTTGTATCACTGTCAAAAGTCTTCGTCAGCGTAATTATATGTCAGCGCCTTCGTCAGCATGAATGTAGCAACGTCAGCGTCTTCATTAGTGAGCCTAATTGTATCACCACCAGTATCTGTCAGTATAATTTCAACACTTGTATCACTGTCAATGTCTGTATCATAATTGCATCATCATCAGCGTTTTCGTCAGTGTAAATGTAGCATCATCAGCATCACCGTCTGCGTTTCCGTTGATATAATCGCAATACCACCACGACCACTACTACCATCAGCGTTTCAAGCCGACTGTGTTTACTTAACGTGAATTAAATGACATCACCACCACCACCACCACGTTCTCTGGATCGATAAAAGAAAGTTTTCACAAGAAGGCAATGAAGTTTTAATTAGTGATAACATCCGTGAAGACACCTAATGTCAAAACATAACAGTATTCTCAAACATCTCGGGGCTTTATTTAGACTACTTTTAACAAATTCAACAGGAGTTATAGCATTTTCAAGTATCTCATGATTCTAGTGATAGTTTAACAAGGATTTTACACCACCAGTGAGAAGAAACACGTCATGAGAACTCGAGTACTAATCTCTACGGCCTTTTAAAAGATAACCCCTATGAAAGAACAAAACCTTCAAGAACACAAGCCTCAGTGCTGTAATGGACGAGGTTCCTGTTCACTCTCGCTTCCCACGCTGAAGTCTTTGAATTCACTCTTACGTACATTGGCGACAAACGGTTTATTCGTGATGGAAAAACAGCACAAGTGGATGAATGGATGGATGAATGGATGAACAGGTAAATAGGGAAAAGAAAAAAAAAACATTGATAGTCTTACAGGTGAAGTAAATCGAAAGAAAAACAAGGAGAACAACAACGACAACAACAACAATAAATAGAAAAGAAGAAGAAGAAGAAGAAGAAGAAGAAGAAGAAGAAGAAGAAAGAAAGAAAAAAATCGACAATCTGAAAGATAAAAGACGCGACACATTACCGGAGGAGTCAACGACACTGGTGGCTGGTAACTCTGGTGACTGGGCCCGGGTGGAAGGTGCCGGTGAAAGGTTACCTACAGTTTACAGGTTACAGGTATTACTGGTGGAAGACTACGTGTATGGGAGGCTACAGTGATTACAATTGAAAGGCTATTAATGGTGGAATGGTCCAGAAACAGGTGGAAGGCTACAAGTATTACTGGCTCTTACAGGTGGAGTTAACAGTTCGAGTGGAAGGCTTCAAATACCATTGGAGGTCTGGCTACAGGTTGGGCAGGACGGGACACAAGTATTGGTCGCAGGTGTGACTGAGTCCATTTTGAGTGACGTCCCCGAGACGCCCCAGCTGCTCCCGGTAGCGGACAGGTACCCAGCTGGAGAAAGATGGGGAGGCGTAGGTGAGAAAGGGCTGAGCCAACAGGGATGTAATGGACCTGTGAGAATATGGGAGAGTTTAGGAAGATAGAGATCTTGAGTAATGTAAATGAATCAAAGGAAGGGAAGGAAGTGGTAAGGGTTTGTAATGAGAAAAAGACCTTCGGAGTTAAAGTGTGAAGGAGAGAGAAAAAAGAATGGGAGGACAGGTAAAGAATACTGAAATCTGTCACATGTCCTCTCAGCCTTAATGAGTTTTGCGAGGCGTGACAAGTACAAGGGAGGCTTTGTATTGTCTGTGCAATGTTGTGCTGCGTGTGATGAGTATCGTGGCATTACCTGGAGAAGAAGGAAGTGAAGATGTTGGGCACGGCGAGGTAGCGAGCCGATCTCTCCGGGTTGAGGCAGACGACTCGTTCAAGGCAAGACTCGTCCCCGCTCGCTTCCCCCAGCATCCACGTCAGCAGCAGCAGTGAGTCCTGAAACACGGGATTCGAAGCTAGAAGAGTACTGCGGCGATAAGCTGTTGATTAGGTACTGACGGACTGGTAGGACATTAGTTTGATGAAGTGGAGACTATTTACTGATTTACCCGTTTATTCATTTATATCTTGCAGTATTACGAGTATGTTCCGCGATAGGGATTGACGTCTGGGGATAACGATACAGTTTCGAAATGGTGTTCATGTGGATGAGTAAGGATGCACTGGGGAAAAAAAAAACGATTGTTACAGCAGGAAAGATTCAATACTAAAGGTTCGCCAGGTGTCTGTTTAGAAGTGAGAAGAATGTCCGTCTTGATGATTATATTACTTATGTGTTATTTCCTTTTATTTTTTTTTATTACAGTAACCAGAAACTGATGATTTGTAAGAAAGCTTTCCCCGTTTTTAATATCTTTTCCTATCAATCTATTCTTTTCTTTTCTTCCCTTCCTTGCTCCCATCTTCATCAGGCTACCTGATATTCCGAGGGAGACTGAGAGTATAGGATAAAAAAGAAAGAAAGAAAAAAATATAGAAGATAAGGCTGAGCAAGCCTTCCTTATAGAGGGAGTGGTTTGGGGAAGAAGGGCGCTGTGTGAGGAGAGTAGGTTGGGAAAGTATATTATAGACCTGCATTCAGAAACGCTCTGCTCTCTTACCAGGACTTTCTAAAGGTCACAGAGGTGATTAGCCGGGTTCTCAAGACTGTTTCTCCTGTTAATAATGTAAAAGTATTGTTAATTGTCACTTCAACTAGAACCTTTGAAAGTTGTGGAGGTGCGGGGAGAAGTGTTTCAGAATATGGTTCATAGAGGCTATGTTAGTAGGCGGCTCACCTGGTGGTCGGGGAAGGGCAGCGAGTGGAAGCTGCGGAAGGTCTGGCCGGTGATGAGGTAAGGGTAGCCGATGACCAGAGTGAGGACGCTGGTGACAATGATGATGGCCACGTATGCCATGATCCATTTAGTCACCACGTATCTTGAATCAGTAAGATTGAAGACATTCCCCCACTCTTCTACAATTCCCACGTTTTGTACATCACTGGCATTGTCATCCAGCAACCAAGGCCAGCACGGGTGATCATCTCCGAGACACTTCTTTGCCACCTGTTAAAGTCGAGGCGTCACTTGTCACGCCTGCTTCTCCTTGGCGGGATCTTATGTATCAGTCATTCAATCATATACACATATATTTCATTTATTTACCTCCTAACACCGCTAACCACAACCACCACCACCACCAAGAACAGCAATAGCATCTTACGTCCTCTAAGGTTTGAATGACATCTCCTGTGGCCTGCTTCTCTTCGGCCTGTAACAATAGCATAGTGTTCTTTATTACACACACACACACACACACACACACACACACACACACACATCTAATTTGTGTCGTTCTGCGTCGGTGCCAGTTATCACACATGATTAATACTGGTCTGAATTAAGACAAGGCGATATCTTACCACCGAAGTATCGCCGCCCATGAAGTGGTTGAACGCATCTCGCAGAAACCTGTTGAAAAGCACATCATGAAGAGGGGAGAGATGTGGAGACTACCTAATGGTCTTAGATTTCATTTTCAATCTGTAGAACCCCACCTCCCCTCTACTAAACCTCATCTTCTCTTCCTCACTGAAACACAGGTGTCTGAGGCAACTGACAGTAGCTCTTTTTCTGTTCCCTCCTACTTTCTCTACCCTCATTTTCAGTCCAAAGCTGGAAGTTGCGTCTATGTGCGCAACGACTTAACATGCTCTCGTGCCCACGCTCATGAATCTTCCGAGTTCTTCACTATCTGGCTACGACTACAGAGTCACTCTCATACTAAATTTATCTGTGCTGTATACCTCTCACCTAACTCCTCTGACTATATGAAATTCTTTGACTACTTAACTTCCAAAGTGGAGTACATTCTGACTCTCTTCGCTTTTGCAGAGATCTCCATTCTTGGAGACTTCAATGTTCACCACCAGCTTTGGCTTTCCTCTCCCTTCACTGACCATCCTTTAACTTTGCTATCCTCCACGAGCAATTGGTGCAACATCCTACTCGTATTCCTGACCGTCTTAGAGATACGCCCAACATTCTTGACCTTTTCCTAACCTCTAATCCTGCTTATGATGTCATCTTCTCTTCTCCACTGGGCTACTCCAATCACAATCTCATATTCGTATCTTGTCCTTTCGTTCCAGTCCATCCTCAGGATCCCCCAAAGTGGAGGTACCTCTGGTGTTTTGCCTCTACTAGTTAGGGGGACCTGAGGAGGTATTATGCTGATTTTCCTTGGAATGACTACTGCTTCCATGACAGAGATCCGTCTCTTTGTGCTGAGTGCATAACAGAGGTGATAGTACCTGGCATGGAGACGTACATTCCTCACTCTTTTTCTCGCCCTTAACCTTCCAAACCTTGGTTTAACACAGCCTGTTCTCGTGCTATACATGATAGAGAGGTGGCCCACAAAAGGTACTTGAGCCTTCCATCACCAGAATCTCATGTGCTTTATATTTCTGCCCGGAATCATGCCAAGTCTGTTGTCCAACTAGCCAAAAGCTCCTTCATTAATAGCAAGTGTCAAAATCTTTCAAGATCTACTCCAGTCATGACTTCTGGCACCAAGTCAAAATATCTCCAATAACTTTGCTTCTTCTTTTCCTCCTTTATTTCAACCAGATGGCACCACTGCCATCTCATCTATCTCTAAAGCTGAACTCTTCGCTCAAACCTTTGCTAAAAACTCTACCTAGGATGATTCTGGGCTTGTTCCTCCCTTTCCTTCACCCTCTAACTACTTCTTGCTACCTATTAAAATTCTTCACAATGATGTTTTCCATGCCCTCACTGACCTAAACCCTCGGAAAGCTTATGGACCTGATGGGGTCCCTCCTACTGTTCTCCTAAACTGTGCCTCTGTGCTTGCACCTTGGCTAGTCAAACTCTTTCAACTTTTTTTTTTTTTTTTTGTAGGAGGGAGACTGGCCAAGGGCAAAAAAAAAATACATTAAAAAAAATGCCCACTGAGATGCCAGTCCCATAAAAGGGTCCAAAGCGGTAGTCAAAAATTGAAGGATAAGTGTCTTGAAATCTCCCTTTTGAAGGAATTAAAGTCATAGGAAGGTGGAAAAACAGAAGCAGGCAGGGAGTTCCAGAGTTTACCAGAGAAAGGGATGAATGATTGAGAATACTGGTTAACTCTTGCATTAGAGAGGTGGACTGAATAGGGGTGAGGGAAAGAAGAAGGTCTTGTGCAGCGAGGCCGCTGGAGGAGGAGAGGCGTGCAGTTAGCAAGATCAGAAGAGCAGTTAGCATGAAAATAGTGGTCAACATCTACCTTTCCTTCTTGCTGGAAGTTTGCCTACATTCAGCCTATTCCTAAAAAAGGTGACCGTTCTAATCTCTCAAACTACCGTCCTATTGCTTTAATTTCCTGTCTGTCTAAAGTTTTTGAACCTATCCTCAACAGGAAGATTCTTTAACATCTATCACTTCACAACCTTCTATCTGATCGCCAGTATGGGTTCCGTCAGGGTCGCTCTACTGGTGATCTTCTGGCTTTCCTTACTGAGTCTTGGTCATCCTCTTTTAGAGATTTTGGTAAAACTTTTGCTGTTGCCTTGGACATATCAAAAGCTTTTAATAGAGTCTGGCACAAAGCTTTGATTTCCAAACTACCCTCCTACGGCTTCTATCCTTCTCTCTGTAACTTCATCTCAAGTTTCCTTTCTGACCGTTCTATTACTGCTGTGGTAGACGGTCACTGTTCTTCTCGTAAATCTACTAACAGTGGTGTTCTTCAGGGTTCTGTCCTGTCACTCATTCTCTTCCTATTATTCATCAATGAACCTCTAAACCAAACTTTTTGTCCTATCCACTCCTACGCTGAGGATACCGCCCTGCACTTTTCCACGTCTTTTCGTAGACGTCCAACGCTTCAAGAAGTAAGCAGTTTACGCAGGGAAGCCACAGAACGCCTGACTTCTGATCTCTCTAAAACTTCTGATTGGGGCAGAGCAAACTTTTTTTTTGTTCAGTGCCCCAAAAACTCAATTCCTCCATCTATCAACTCGACACAACCTTCCAGAAAACTATCCCCTCTTCTTCAATGACACTCAACTGTCCCTCTCTTCTAAACTGAACCTTCTCGGTCTGTCCTTTATCTATAATCTAAACTGGAAACTTCACATCTCATCTCTAGCTAAAACAACTTCTATGAAATTAGGCGTATGGAGTATGCTTCACTCATACCGCTCTTTTTAGACAGGGTGGAATCAAAAGCTTTTCGTCCCATCAATTCCTCTCCGCTAACTGACTGTCTTCAGCCTCTTTGTCATCGCCGCAATGTTGCGTCTCTTGCTATCTTCTACCGCTATTTTCATGCTAACTGCTCTTCTGATCTTGCTAACTATATACCTCCCCTCCTCCCGCGACTTCGCTGCACGAGACTTTTTTCTTTCTCTCACCCCTATTCTGTCCACCTCTCTAATGCAAGAGTTAAACAGTATTCTCAGTCATTCATCTCTTTCTCTGGTAAACTCTGGAACTCTCTGCTTGCTTCTGTATTTCTACCTTCCTATGACTTGAACCCTTTTAAGGAGGTTTCAAGACACTTATCCTTCAATTTTTTAATACCGCTTTGGACCCTATTCGGGTACCGGCATCTCAGTGTGCCTTTTTTTTTTTTCATTGGATTTTTGTTGCCCTTAGCCGGATTTTTGTTGTCCCCTTGGTCCGCCCCCTTCCTATATATATATATATATATATATATATATATATATATATATATATATATATATATATATATATATATATATATATATATAAACACACACACAAGAAAGAGAGAGAAGAGAGGATCGTTAAAACAGAGTTTACAGTCCTTCCTTTAAATAGTTCTGTACTTCGCTTATTTTGAGTGAAAAGATTCAAGTTTATGTGAAATCAAGTGGCACGAGATGAAATGACAGGAAACATTTGGCTGATGGCGGAGAAAGGTGTTGCAGGGCGTGGCAGTTTGGCAAGGAAGAGGAGGCGCAGGCTGGATTGACGTACCTGAAGAGGGAGATTAAGTTGATTGGCGGCGCGGACAATCCCTGGGGACCAACGTTCAACTGAGCCACTGCCGACCCCACCAGCACCGCCACCGCCACCACCACTGTCAGCCGCATCCTGGTATGTGACAAAGCAAGGGTTACTGGTGAGAGAGAGAGAGAGAGAGAGAGAGAGAGAGAGAGAGAGAGAGAGAGAGAGAGAGAGAGAGAGAGAGAGAGAGAGAGAGAGAGAGAGGCATATATTTATATTTTTAGCCATCTTTAATTTGATATTCGTATTGTATTAAAATATCCATCGTTCATATTCTGCATGTTCAAGCATCCGCCAGCTGCTGCTGCTGCTGCTGCTGCTGTTGCTGCTGCTGCTGCTGCTGCTGCTGCTGCTACTACTACTACTACTACTACTACTACTACTACTACTACTACTACTACCGCCACTACTACTACTACTACTACTACTACTATTACTACTAATATCTTTAGTTATAATAGTTTGATAGGGATCTGATAGATCTATCTTACTAAGTGGAGTGAGCGTGATGTAGTACATAAGATTCTTAAGGTTAGTAATCAGGGTAGGACAAGAAGTAACAGGTTCAAATTCAATAAAGTTCATTAATAATGATGGGTAGAGATATGTATGTGTTTTATACAGGGACTGGCACGTGAGAGTGTACTGGCGTCTTGCAGCTTTCCTTTTGTTCTTATGCCCTTAACTAACAGAGAGAAAGTGTACTTTTCATTATGTATCACCACAATTACATATACACATGCGTACGTAAAATAAATACACGTTCTTTATTATCAATAATTTAAATTCTGATATACTAAATAAATAGAAACATGATAGAGATGTACAAGTGTTCTGACAGTGAGCCGCGTTTTGAGCTTCATATATCTACGTGGTCATTTACTTTTATTAATTTATTCTTTTGTTTTTATGTTGAGTGACGCTCGGGGAATGCACGGCAAGCTCCAGTAAGTTTAGCAATGAACTTTTCCACGTAACCTTCGATATTGGTAACTCGGACCTTTTGTTACGGCACAGATACGCTTTCCACATCAGTCATTCCACGTCTCTCTCTCTCTCTCTCTCTCTCTGCCACACAGGTACGTGCTTCTGTCGTCCTGTAACTGTTACTTCCTAGAGAGGAGGATTAACCGGTCACGTCATGCCTTAGGATGTTATGAATCTTTGGTAGAGTATTTTAAACGCCATTCAGGTTCTGCCCTCACTGATCCTTGCCTTGGCTTGAAGAAACGAAGAGGAAGAACAAATTGCAGAAGACCTATTAGCCCTTGTGAGTACTTTTTTTTTTCTTAAGGAGATAGGGGAATATGTGAATGAATAGTTGAAACTAATAAAATCAAATCCGAATGCTATGTAGAAGGCTAGATGTGATACAAGTGTAGAACAGCCTTCTCTCTCTCTCTCTCTCTCTCTCTCTCTCTCTCTCTGTGTGTGTGTGTGTGTGTGTGTGTGTGTGTGTGTGTGTGTGTGTGTGTGTGTGTGTGTGCATCGTGGGATTAGCTTTCTCGGCCTGTCGTTGTGTAGGTCATTATCATGCCAGGAGGGAAGGAGGGACTGAGGACAATGTGAGGTTAGTGACCGCATCACCGTTATTCCTCAGCCGCCACAGGGAGGGAGGGAGGGATGGGGCAGCCGGACGGATACTGACACTGACCCACTTCTTGGCAGCTTCCCTGTGCACCTGCCGGCCGGTGGGGAGGGCGGGGCGGGGCGCGGCGGGCGGGTCACACTCCACTTGTGCCGGATTCTCAGAGTTGCTGACCGTGGGCAGCGAGCTGACTCATTGACTCAGCCTAACCTCTTTTCCTTCTTTGCATTTCCTGCATGTTGTTTATTGTGTTATGTAATTTACTTTTCCTATTTAATATTATTTTAAAGTTGACTTCATGACTTTTTGGAAATATTGTTCTTTTTTTATCATGTTAGGTTTGAAATATCAATGTTTTCATTACACAATCAATTCCTCAAGTGCTACGTTTAGCTTAGTGCTACTGATCCCCCTGCGCATATTCCTGCTGGTGGAAATAATTCCTACTTCACGTCTTGACCCGCGCCTCTCTTCCACGCACCATTTGCTTCTTCAAGTAGGCTGATTTCACTTTTTTTTCTTCCCGTTTCCTCTACACATCACGGTATACTTTCCGATCGCCGAGGTTGTCGCCCCTACACATGGTCCCGTAATCTGTCTGTCACATGCTCTCCTTGTCGTTACTCGGGACTGTATTTTGAAACGCTTTCTGCTCTCATAAGAACTATTTTTAGAGGCTTCAGAAATTATTAGTTGGATTATCATGAGTGTCTTATCCCATTGATGGTGAAAGCTCCTTGTAAAACTATCACTAGAATCACGTGGACACCTTACAAACCAAAATAACTCCAAGAAAAGCGAGTTAGCCATGGTCGACTTAGACTGAAAAGTCTGACAAAATGGTCCCGGTGACAGTAACACCACGGACAAGCTACCAGTGACTTGTGGACATTATCTTGCTCTATCCACTCTATTATTTGATTTTTAACAGAGTACAGACTTTTAGGAGTAAACATTTGATAGTTTCTGCCAAAGTTAACACCAAACATCGATAACCGGTGTATGTTTATCAGCTATGGGGAACGTGACAGGCGCCTCAGTGTAGTTTCTCCGTGACCATGCATGCTGAATTTTGTGCGTTTTCCTCACAAACCGACTATTTAATTGATTGATTAACTGACCGACTGACTGATTGATTGATAGTTAAGATGCATGTGAAAAGACTAAGTGCTTGAAAGAAGTAAAGATGGATTGCATTGGAAGGTAAAAATAATTGTCAGATAATCCCTCGTCAAGTTGCCACATGACAACACCGCTAACACTCCAGCATCATTTCAGTCAGCCATGTGCCCTCAGGAAACCGTTTGATGAATAATTGTTGGCAACTCACGCGAAGTCAGAAATACAATAAACAGAAAGTAAAGTCGCCCACTGTGACACCACACACCTCGAGGGTCACTTAGACAGTGTGGTACTCTGTCGGCACAAGTCAAATTCACCAATAACTCACACTCGCACTCTGCTGCTGCTCACACTGAGAGGCGACAATAATGGGACCCACCTTCCTGCCGTACACAAAGGCGAAATGTGAGGCGTGAAGGAAGAAGGTCAATGAGCCACCTCACTCCTCGCGTGGACGACACACACTGCACAACCCTGCCAGACGTGCCCACCGTGTATGTGTGTGTGTGTGTGTGTGTCGGTGTGTGTGTGTGTGTGTGTGTGTGTGTGTGTGTGATCCATTTGCATTTTTTCCTTTGTACTAATTACAAGACAGCTTCTTGCTCTTTCATTCGTGCCAAAAATGCTGATTTTTTTTTTCTTAACAATGGAGGGACATGTCTTGTATGGCGAGTATAAACATGGGAATGATGAAATGTATATGAATGACGTAGTTATGAAACTGTGCAGGTAATCATATGTAGAAAGAAGTGCAGAAGGCGGGCAGAAAGGAGATGACGACAGCGTTATAGAGGCATCAGCTGCTGGAAATGCGATCACGGCCTCGGCCGGTGTCGTGTCCGTAGGTGTCCGTCTGTACGGAGCTGTCCGGACTTTGTTTACAAATAAAAGGCGAACGGACGGCTACATACAGCGATCCGTGTACACAGCTGGTCGCCTATCCGTGGATGTCCGGCCAGTGTTTTGAAACACAGGAAGGCATATTGTTTCATTTTTTCATAAGAAAACCGTTCACAAATCCAATACACCGCCATAATTAGAAAAAAAAAGTGTATACATCGTTATATTGTGTAAGAAGTATAGTCAGAAATCATTAAATAGCCTTTATTCAGCGATCAGAATTACATTACACAATGATATAGGTTTGTTCACTTAGTTTGATTATCATAGGAAAGCTCTTACTGCAAAACTACCATTTTTGTTATATATTAAGAGTTAGTTTGTAGTAATTACTGTTGTAAGATATTCTCTTGGTACATTATAAACATGCCTTTCTCAGACAAGGCCACAAAGAAATTATTCGTTCTTCACTAAATAAATTTTCTTTATCTTGGAACAATTTCCCCTTTTTCTCCTCCTAAGATAACTGAGTTCTTGATGTAAGATTTCCTTCCTTCATCCCTAAATTGGGCCAATCTCCCCATAAATCTTCAGTCACTTGGACGCCTACGGATAGCTTTGTTTATCAAGTCTTTGTATACAATCGCTTCTGAGCATGCGCAGTTTTCGCGGGAGGACGCCTGCATATAGCCGGACACTCACGGACACAACACCGGCGTGGAGCAACAGCCGCTGGGTTGCCGTCAGTGATTTGTAAGCATTCCATGGGATCCGCGGGTCGACATCAATTATTCAGGATAGCTCTTCCTTATTCCTCTTCCCTCCCCCAACATTGCCATACCGGCTTCCTTACACACACACTCACACAAACACACACATGTCCGTGGGTGTAATACAAAGGCAACACCGGTGCAGGTTGGGGTCGGTCATTCGTGTCCCAATTACACAAAGCTCAAGGTGCACGTACAAGATCCTTGGCGGGAAAAATCAGGCATCGTATAAAATACAAACAAACATACAAATTTGCCCATATAGAGAGCAGAATTGTAGTGTTTCAAAGTCTGTCCTTTAACCCTCGGTGTTTAACAAAGCAACCGGGGTATGACGCAGTACAGGGTGTTGCGTTGCGCAAGGCGTCCCACACCTCTTCGTTATTGGTAGGCATATTATGTTGCTACGTTTTTTATTTTTTTTTTTATTGTAACACTTCTATTAATGCTGGTAACAATAATATCAACTACAATAATGCTATAAGTTTTTAAATAATTCCAATACTTTATCTTGATACATATCAGACTTGAAGAATAAGGTTTTGTATCAAAGTAAGATATTAGGTGTGGAACTCTTCACGCCCAGACAGGGGGTGAGGATGGGGAACACCACGAGGGGGATATACGCCCCTCACCCTGCTAAGCTGCACACACCCAAAAAGGTTTTGAAAACATACACGACAGGCGTTCAGTTTATCAAAGCAGGATGTTTTCTGCATATTTATTAACGAGTTGCCGCTGATACTCATCCATATAGGCTGCATTACCACATGAGTAGCATGAATGGACTTTAAAGATTAAATTTTTGACGCGATCTGTCACTCACTTATAAAATTGGCATTGTAAACAATGTCTGTGTCTATACAATGTACATGTGGGCGGCTCCTGTTTAGCGTCGTCAGTTGCACGCTTACATGAGGGTCCCCGAGGCTCCACTCGCCATGCGGATGTCAGCCTTCAGGCTGGGCACCTTGGCCTTACTCTTTGAATGGCAGCCGCTCCTCGCGGATTTGATGCTGTTGTCAACAATGCCGATGTCCGATACCTGAAGGCAAGATAGGCGTGATACATAAGCCCCTTCCAGCCCACTGGACTGTTCATTAACAAGAGACAGTCAATAACGCGGGCAACTGGTCAGAGAGAGAGAGAGAGAGAGAGAGAGAGAGAGAGAGAGAGAGAGAGAGAGAGAGAGAGAGAGAGAGAAGCTGAGGAGACTCACCGTAGGGAAGATACCAACATCGAGGATCTGACCGTTTGGACCTACATCATGTTCGAAGCTGGCCACACACAGACTGTCCCCGTGAAAGTTCCTTTCACTGTGAAAGAAGTAGAAGTGAAAAAAAAAAAAAAAAGAAAAAAAAACATGAACGAGCCTCCGACTCACGTAAATAATAGATGATTAGGTAAATGTATCAATAAACTTTCAATGCATGTACAAGTCAGGCATAACTACTGGTAACTCACACGCACATCTAATATCCATGTCCAGCTCACTCGTAGAAGCCCCAGCGTAACCTGTCAACACCACCACACTCTGACGGAGTTGTGGGCAGAGTGGCTGTTTATTTACCTGTAGATGGTCCACGGGGTTGGTCCAGTGACGATTAGCGAAGAGATCTTGCCTTCCATGTAACCCAAGTTGGGCACGTCTACAGACGTCATTAGTTCGCCGCCCGTGAATGCCGAGCTATCGTAGAACGTGATTGTGTTCTTGTTCACCTCATCAGGGCTGCCAGCGAATCTAATTGAGGAGGTCTGGAGATAGATAGATAGATAGATAGATAGAAAGATAGATAGATAGATAGATAGATAGAGAGAGAGAGAGAGAGAGAGAGAGAGAGAGAGAGAGAGAGAGAGAGAGAGAGAGAGAGAGAGAGAGAGAGAGAGAGAGAGAGTTACTCACGTCACTTGAACGTTGTTATTTTGTGCGGATGAAAGGCAAAAGGAACTATTAACTTTCTCTGTTCACGCCGCGAGTGACTCACGATGCCGCGGCAATCAGGGGGGAGGTTCATGCTGATGCTGATGCCGTGGCTGTACAGGACTCTCCCCGGCACGCTGTTGAAGTGGTAGTTCTCGTAGTAAATCCATCTGCAGGAGATCAAAGTTCACACGTTTGCAAAATTGTGCAGTAGTTCATCCGCAGATCACTGGAGAATATGAAGTTATTTACGTATTCTCTAATCATCTTGATTCTTGTCTCTCCTTATAAGTTGTTAAAATTTTCTGTAAGATCCGTCTTGAGTAGTTTAGGCCGAATAGTGCATGGTTAAACGCTTTTCTTTACTGGTATTCTCTCTCTCGCTGACCAGATGCATCTTTATACTGGCAGTGCTTCCTTTCCACACGCCTTTCAGTTCCTTCACATATGTTTTCTCAGCTATCTTTCTACTGCTTGACTTAATAAGTGGTCATGCTTGTGCTGAATAAAAAAAAAAAATAAATAAATAAATAAAAAAGTAACGGTAGAAGACTACAGAACTTATATATATATATATATATATATATATATATATATATATATATATATATATATATATATATATATATATATATATATATATATATATATATATATATATATATATATATATATATATATATATATATATATATATATATATATATATATATATATATATATATATATATATATATATATATATATATATATATATATATATATATATATATATATATATATATATATATATATATATATATATATATATATATATATATATATATATATATATATATCAGTTTTGCAGTCTTCTCCTTTTTTTTTTTCAGCACAAGCATTACCACTTGTTAAGTGAAGCAGCAGAAAGATAGCTGATAAAACATATGGGAAGGAACTGAAAGGCGTGCGTAAGGGAACCACTGCCAGTACAAAGTTGCATATGATCTTTTTGTACCATTAATGCTATTGATAAAAATCTTATCTTGGATATTATCCAGCTTAATGTGAAAGCTCCATTAAACTTGACAATCCTAACCCTAGGCAGCCCATCACACGCTCAGTGCAGACACATGCAACGAGTCGAGCCACTCCTGTATGAAAAATTTTATTTGCTTATCGGAGATTCATTGTCGTGTCACCTTAGTGTGATATTCCCGTCAATGTGTGTGTGTGTGTGTGTGTGTGTGTGTGTATACGAGACCTAATCCCTCCGTTCCCACATTAGTAACCTACACGCCACTCTGGATCACGCTGGAGACGGAGTTGTCGAAGTTGTGGACGGACAGGTCTTCGACACTGCTGCGGAGGGACTTGTAGTAGCCACCCAGGTCAGGTTCTGAGTAAAGTGTGATCAATGGCCGCTCCGCGCACGTCCCTGAGGATTGAACATTATATTATAGCCGTGAGAAAATAAATAAGTAATTCTAGTGGTAAGCTTGTCACGGATCCATGTTCATATGTATAAGATGCACGAAACGTTATCTTACTAGTTATACTCGTATGTCGTGGAGGATAGCAAAGTTAAAGGCTAGTTCACCAGCAGGTTGCTCAGTGAAGGGAGCGGAAGGACAAAGCTGGTGGTGAACATTGAAGTCTGCAAGGATGGAGATCTACGGTAAAGGAAAGAGAGTCAGGATGTGCTCCGTTCTGGAAGTTATATAATCAAATAATTTTTTTTATAGTTAGAGAGTTCGGAAAGAGGTAAATGTACAGCGCAGATAAGTTTAGTTTGAGAATGACACCGAAGTCGAGGCTACATGGTAGTAAATAAAACTCAAGAGCGTGAGCACGAGAACAAGTTAGGCCGTTGTGCACATAGTTGCAACATCCAACTTTGGACTGAAGATGAGGATAGAAAAAGCAGGAGGGAACAGAGAAGTGGTTACTGTAAGTTGCCTCAGACACCTGCGTTTCTGTAAAAAAAAGACGATAAATTTTAGTAGAGATTGAAAATTATATCTAAGAACGAGAATGTTGCAAAAGTTAATCAAGAAAAGTCGAATGGGGTGTCAAGACACTCTGGGTCGATACTAGAAGAGCAGTCCGACCTGTGGACAGTTGTGGTTCCCTCCCCAGACGGGGACTCCGAGGCTGGTGTAGGAGTCGCCATTGAGAAATTTGAATTTTGAATTTTGCGTGAAAGACGTGCGTGTGCTAGGTGCATGTAGTGCTGTGTGAAGGAAGAGAGTTGTCTTTAGAGGCTGTGACTGCTCCTCTGTGTTGTGAGACACAAAGGGAAACATTCAATGAGTTCACAGCTGGGTCATTCATAAGTTCACAGCACCAATTGGTCCAATGTTTGAGATCTTACTAAGAGTAATTACCATTTCAGGTGTCTACTGCCTCCTCCTTGTAATGGATACTTGGTGTCAGACGTTCTTTATGTATTCAATGTTCACATAATAGAAAAGATAGCATAGCTATGTTAAGTAAAAAAATGCTGAGGGGAAGTAAGTTCGATGTACGAGTAATCAACGTTGAAAAGCATTGGGAAGTTGAAGAGAAAGAACTAAGTTGGTAAAGACAGATTTGGTGACATACGAAAGGGCCATGCTTGAATTCACGCCTCCGCCACAGTAGCAACCAAGGAAGCAGCAATGGCTTAGCGGCCTCTACACGAGGTCCACGTGGTGCCCGAGGATACTTACCGAGAACGAGGACAGCGATGACAAGGAGTGGTTTCATGGCGTCGTCCTTGGCTGACTGATGGCGCGGGAAGTGGGTGACCACTGCTATATATAGTGAGACAGGGGAGGAGGGATGCTGCCAGTACTGTTTGGGGGGGATGGGGGAGGTACGGAACAGATGGGCATAGGGCATGAAAGTTGATCCATTCTCGAGGAAACTTGCGCTGTTAGTTTCTGGAACTGTATTTGATTCAAATTTTGTATTTTTTACCAGTGCCACACGGTCTGGTGATGACATTCAACCCTGGCTTGAAGACTGGCGCGGAGAAGAAACATTTTTTTTTATTTCGCTTACGCATGAGAAGAAAGAATTAAAGGTAAAAATTCGCTTTAATCTATATAAACGGAAGTTGCGTGGTGATCAAATACTTTGTGTTCAAAACATTCAAAGACTTCGAGAACATTAATACAAAAGAAGACACGAGTTTTCATATTAACAGATCATCGTCAAATGAAGTTAAATACTTTTGCATTGGAATCTTCAATGTTAGAAATTCTCAACCATCCAGTATCGTCGATGGTAAACACTGTAGACCTCTTCCATCTGCAAGGATAATCCAAAATCATTTCCGACTCGTAGCCTCTGAACCAGATTCAGTCATCCAGACTAAATGGAACACTATAACCCACTTTTAGTTTGCAAATAAACCAATCTCTTCGGATTCCAGTAAGAATGCCTTCCTAAATATCAACTATCCTTATTTATCACTGGAAATTTTATGATACCATCGGAGAAAAACTTTTTGAAGAAAATTATATGATAAGGCTCAATTTAAACATCTCTAGCCTAACACTGCTCATGTCACCTATTCTCTGTTTTTCTCGCTTGATCAACCACCCTACCAGTATCTGGGGTCCCTCTAACATCACTAGGAAAACGATATTTGACGTAAGAATGGAAAAGACAACATCGTCGGCCACACTCGAATAATCTGAATGAACCTGCCGCCTAATACCGCTCATTTCAAACATTACCTAAGGTCAGAAGAGTGTCTCCGGCTCTCAGGCACTCTTCTGTTTCCTGATGAAACCGTCCATCCCTATTCACCTTGAGTACCTTCTGCCATCACTAGAGGAGTATTCAAGGCGAAACAAGCACAAGCGGCACAAAATTAACATGCCTCAGAGCCTCAGTGGTTTCCAGCCATGGCTGACCTTTGATCATCCTCTAACATCGCTAAAGAAACATTACTTAAAGCAAATTTAAACATAGTGGTAGACATAGATTTAAGCTTCTCATCAACGCGGGAGGAACCAGCTCAACCTTCCCATGGAGTTGGATCTCTACGGTTCACTGGTTCTGCGGTCTTGCTAAACTGTTTGATGGTGTCGCTGTAAATGGAACACTCCGGATATATATTATTATTTCCTTCCTCAAAAACAGGATGAAGGACGTGGGCAAGCTACGAGCCTATCTGAGTAGGGCATTAAATAACATGGAGGCGGGCATAATCACGCCCGTGTGGAGCAACGTGGCAATGGGGGAGTGACATGAACCCGTGAACTGAAAACGGATCTACCGTAGGTAGATCCGTTTTCAGTTCACGGAAGATCCTATACCGGCAATTTAAGCTTCGAAGAACGCTTAGAAAGCTACCTGCCCGCCTCAAAAAAAAAAAAAAAAAAAAAAAAAAAAAAATCTCAAGTGTTGTTACAGTGAAATTCAAATTCTTCAGGATATTAATATGAGGTGTCACTGTTTTGAGGTTGCTGGCGGTGGTCTGGTCTGCTTTGCTTTACTCGAGTACTAGTTGCAGTAGCGATTCTTGTCTTGCTCTTAAAAAGAAAATCACGTCACTTTTTCATGAGCAAAATTAACTCGTATGCAATTTTTTTTTTTTTTTTTATGTAGGAGGAACACGGCCCAAGGGCAACAAAAATCACCCCCCTCCCCCCCAAAAAAAAAAAAAAAAAACACTGAAATGCCGGTCCCCGAGTAGGGTCCGAAGCGGTAGTAAAAAATTGAAGGGTAAGTGTCTTGAAACCTACCTCTTGAAGGAAGGTGGAAATACAGAAGCAGGCAGGGAGTTCCAGAGTTTATCAGAGAAAGGGGTGAATGACTGAGAATACTAGTTAACTCCTGCATTAGAGAGGTGGACAGAATAGCGATGAGAGAAAGAAGAAAGTCTTGTGCATAAAAAGAAAGAACAAAAAGTTGTAATGTAGTCTTTCTAAAAGACTCTGAAGATTACATTAATGAAAATGTGAATTCACGTCTGCATCTGATTAACTGAAAACATATAATATCGTATCCTTGTTAACACATGCCATCTCAAATGTTGCTATTAGTGTAGTTGTGGAAAATATAATTATACAACAATGTATGAATTCATTAATTCCGTCCCACCAGTGCCTTTAACATCAACAAATCTTGGAGTTAACCTGCAGGCCCCTCGATGCTTCAGTCTCATTGGGTTGCTCCTTGCCTCACACCTGACTGCTGATGGAGCGAACAAGCATCCGTACATAGTTCAAAAGGACTGAGAGACTTAACGAAGTAAACTATCTGCTTCACGACAACTAACGAGCACCTACACGTAAATAACTGGAGGTGGTCGTGAGTCTTCACGAAGTAAACTGCTTCCCGACAAGTGCAAGGCAATAGAGCGGCAGTGGAGCACACTGATTATTTCTGGAGCTGAATTGAAGTTCTTGCCATTGAAATTTAACAAAGTAAAAGCTTTTACCCAAAACTAGTTCTTAAGAAATATAGCCTGTTTGCACAATGCTGCATGAAAGGCCTTGAAAGAAATTATTTCGTTGCCTAGTGAACAGTGTTCACAGAAAACGTGCAGGTAGTACCATGGCAAGGAAGGCGTGCCGCGGGAGCTCCTCAGTCTCTGCTCCACCTCTGTTTCATAAATTACAAATAACACTTTGCTGATAATATTTGACGGTCAGGATTTTTTAAAGTTTCGATATTTTCAACCTGTATCATTGACCACTTCACGCCGCATGGGAAAATGATGTTGCTATCTCTAAACTGAACTCTATAGCTGTGAGAACGCGAGGCAGGCAGACCTAGACAGACAGACCGACTGAACGCTCTTAGTAATATAAATATGTTAATAATCGAAACCAAAAACAAAGGAACATAGCGTTACAAATCTACTGAGTATCCTCAGCTGCGTATGCGAAACGTCTGCATAGTAAGGCATCAGTATCCTTGCTAAACGAAAAAATGGTTTGGTGAATATAAAAAAATAAAGGCTGAAAAAAAAGGCAGTGCTAAGCAATTCATGTCACTCCATGATAAAGTGTTATAAGAATTATATCATGCATCGTAAGGAACTAACACTTGGGAATCCTCTTATGATTTACGAAATATCCTGAAAACGTCGTCATCCACACTCGCGAGACAGGCGTCTCACATTCTCATGTGCATCCACACCCACTCCTTCTAGAAACTGACATCAGCTTCCACAAAATGCCAAAGCATTATTCTCATCCACATCTGCATCTAATACATCTATAGACTGCATCCACGTTTTAAGACAACATCCATTTATGTTGCATAGAAAATTATCAAGAGTACCTCTCTCTCTCTCTCTCTCTCTCTCTCTCTCTCTCTCTTGACCAGTATTTAATGAATGGTCTATAAGATGTTTTAATCAGCAAGAAAAAGGATCTCGGAATCATAATACCAAGCGATTTCAAGCTGTGCAATCATCATTGTTCAGAGGTCATTAAAACCTTATTCTAAAAGCTTCTCTTCAAAGGTCTCTCAAAATTAGATTGATAAGATAACGAATTTAAGTGCAGTTGATCTGATCCTAACACACTGAAAACATAAAATCGTATCCATATCAGCGCTTGTCACCTCGAACACAACTGTTGCGTAGTTGTGGCAATGCATTACACAACGATACATAAGTTCATTAATTCCGTCCCGTAGGATCAAAACACTGTGGAATTCACCTCCAGACCCCCGACGCCTCAGCCTCATTAGCCTGCCTCTTGCCTCACTCCTGGCGGCTGATGGAGCTAACAACCACCTGTACATTGCTCAAAATGATCACCAAACTTAACGATGTAAACAATTTGCAACTAACAAGCAACAATACATAGCGCAAAGTGATTGTGCCTCTTAACGAAGTAAATTGGCAAGCGGAGCGATGCAGCGGGGCACGTCCATCATTTCCGGAGCTGAACTGCACACCCTCGCTAATAACATTTAGCACAGCAGAAATATTTCGCCAAAAAACATATCACAGACAATTCTAGGGAACATACAAAAGTAATAAAGATAAAAATAAATAAATAAATAAATAAATAAAATAAATAAAACTGCATTACATTTGTGTCAAATATTATATAACAATATTATACATGAAATTACGAAGAATGCTACTCACGCCCCCTCCTACTATACTACTGATACTATTACTACTACTACTACTAATAATAATATTAATACTACTACTGCTGCTACTACTACTACTACTAGTAGTAGTAGTAGTAGTAGTAGTAGTAATGAAATTATTATTATTATTATTATTAATAATAATAATAACAATAATAATAATAATAATAATAATAATAACAATAATTTCATTACTACTACTACTACTACTACTACTACTACTAGTAGTAGTAGTAGTAGTAGTAGTAGTAGTAGTAATGAAATTATTATTATTATTATTATTAATAATAATAATAACAATAATAATAATAATAATAATAATAATAATAATAATAATAATAATAAGAATAAGAAGAAGAAGAAGAAGAAGAAGAAGAAGAAGAAGAAAAAGAAGAAGAACAATAACAATAATAATAACAATAATAATAATAATAATAATAATAATAATAATAATAATAAGAAGAAGAAGAAGAAGAAGAAGAAGAAGAAGAAGAAGAAAGAAGAACAATAACAACAATAATAATGATAATAATAATAATAATAATAATAGTAATAATAATAATAATAAGAAGAAGAAGAAGAAGAAGAAGAAGAAGAAGAACAATAACAATAATAATAATAATAATAATAATAATAATAATAATAATAATAATAAGAAGAAGAAGAAGAAGAAAAAGAAAAAAGAAGAACAATAACAACAACAACAATAATAATAATAATAATAATAATAATAATAATAATAATAATAAGAATAAGAATAAGAATAAGAATAATAATAATAATAAGAAGAAGAAGAAAGAATAATAATAATAATAATAATAATAATAATAATAATAATAATAATAATAATAATAATAATAAGAAGAAGAAGAAGAAGAAGAAGAAGAAGAAGAAGAAGAAGAAAAAGAAGAAGACCAATAACAATAATGATAATAATAATAATAATAATAATAATAATAATAATAATAATAATAATAATAATAATAATAATGATAATAATAACAACAACAACAACAACAACAACTAACAATAACAACAATATGATGATGATGATGATCATCATCATCATGTTGCTATCTTCTACCGCTGTTTTCTCGTTAACTGCTCTTCTGATCTTGCTACTTGCATGCCTCCCCTCCTATCGCGGCGTCGCTGCACAGGATTTTCTACTTTTTTTTTACCCCGATTCTATCGACCTCTCTAATGCAAGAGTCCTGCACAGCATCAGACACACATGGTGTTCCTCAAGGCAATCCAGTATGTCCTCTGTTGTTTCTAATATATATTAATGACATTTTAGATATTGTCTCAGGATATAAAAAAAAAAAAAAAAAAAAAAAAAAAATATATATATATATATATATATATATATATATATATATATATATATATATATATATATATATATATATATATATATATATATATATATATATATATATATATATATATTATTTTGCTGATATGACAATGTACTTAACAGGCCCAGACCCAGATCAGCTTATACATAATGCTAATATTGAACTTAAAAAAAAAATAAAATTTATGAATGGTGCCTAAGCAACAAACTAATTATTAATGGTACAAATACTCGCTTCATGCTATTTACATTAAAACAAATGATAAATCTTTCCTACTTATAGATAATAAAATAGTCTCTAAAAGTAATAAAATAAATTTTCTTGGTGTTACATCCCTTTTTCTGGTAAACTTTTTCTGGTTTCCACCCTTCTTTCGACTTGAACTCTTTCATGAACAATATTTCGACTTGCCCCTCCAACTGTAGATAATCTATTTGGTTGTTCTCTTTAGAAACTGGACCTCAGTGGACTTTTTTTTTCTTTCTTTCTTACTTTTTTTTGTTACCCTTGGCCAGAGAGTAATATATATATATATATATATATATATATATATATATATATATATATATATATATATATATATATATATATATATATATATATATATATATTAAAGGATTCTTTGTAGAGATGTGTGTGTGTGTGTGTGTGTGTGTGTGTGTGTGTGTGTGTGTGTGTGTGTGTGTGTGTGTGTGTGTGTGTGTGTGTGTGTGTGTGTGTGTGTGTATCTTGTTTCGTCTATTCCAGTTCGCGAAGATATCGGCTTGGTACACATAGTTACATCATTATCACCACACCTTTTTATGTCAGAGTCCCGGACACGGAAATGAAATGAGTGAAGCGAAATAAACGAAAGAAATAAACTACTCTGATGGTGTGAGATGATGCAGGGGGATATAGAAAAGGAATTTTCTTTTTCGCGACTGCTTTAAGTAAGAACAGGCCAAGGAAAACAAAAATATTCCTGTCAGTCTCATCACTGAAGGTAAGAAGAACAAATATCGTGTTAGTTTACATGGAACGTTAATAAGGCAGTTGCATATTTTCACTGACTCCCCAAACATAACTGCTCATTAGATTTCGCAATTATGACACACTCTCAAGCAATACAACAATTTACCACATACTTTTCGATGATTACATGTCTATATAAACAGGGGCTCTAATGGGTTACTCGCGCACTGCACCGTCAGTCAACCTAAAAGCCACGCCATGAAGTTTCTCCTGGTTATCCTCCTCGCTCTCGCCCTCGGTACGTAGCCACACGCGTCTGTGTCCTGCGTGTAAGGCTGGACAGGATTAGTTGCTATGGGTTAGTTTTTGGTTCCGTGTTGCTAAAGGTTTCGGCACCTTATCTCAGCTTTTACCAGGCTCTTGTGCAAGGGAGCCACTGGGATTTTCAAGAGTGATTTCACGATGTTAGAGAGAGAGAGAGAGAGAGAGAGAGAGAGAGAGAGAGAGAGAGAGAGAGAGAGAGAGAGAGAGAGAGAGAGAGAGAGAGAGAGAGAGAGAGAGAGAGCATCCATGAGAACTCATCAAATAATTTCTATGCGGTTTGAGAGTAATGCTTATGAGGAAACAAAACGTTTGAGAATATGGGTCTTGATGTGGAATGGATGGCAATGAAAGGAAAGATACGTTTGTTGCATAAGACGCTGACAAAACTTCATTGTCTTCACTCGGGTTTCCAATTCGTAGAAAGGCGCACATGGATAAATAACCTGTGAAGCTGAAACTACACCGTGCATTAGTTATCTCAGTTTTTTCTCTTATAAGAATGTATCAGGATTATAGTTAAATCAACAAGCATTCCAAACGTCTTTACCCAAAACTACGTGAAGACAAAGACAACTTCACACACCGTCAGTCTCATTGCCCACGAATTTTTCTCCCACTTCATGAATCCATTTGTCTCATGTACAATCTCTCTTTATATTTCAGGAGTCCCACATGCTAAGATTTCCTACCGTAGCACTTCTTTACTTCACACACGTGTTGAGAATGAGTGGTGTGTTCCTTCAAGTACTAGTTTCTGCTCAAAATGAACAAGGGTGCCTACACAGAAAATATGCAACGTAGTGCAGTCGTGGCGATGGTATCCTTGTGAAGTGTGTGTGCGTGTGTGTGTGTGTGTGTGTGTGTGTGAGGGAGGAGGACCACGCTGGGGAGGCGTACATGAGTTTGGGGAGGATGAAGGTGAGGTACACCCCCCTTAACTCATCTGTCGGCGTCCCCAGCGACCTGAGTCTGCGCAGCATGTACAGCCTGTAGGTAGCTGATCTCACGGTGCTGGCGACATGCTGCTTCCAGGTCAGCTGGTCGTCCACCGTGACTCCGAGAAGCTTGGCACATTGGACCACCTGGAGGGGGTGAGGGCCCACTGTGAGCCGGGGAGGGGGCACTGGTACAGAGGAGGTACAGAAATGCATCACCACAGTTTTGCTGTGGTTGATGGTCATCCTGCTCTCCTCTGTCCACGTCCGCAGTCGCTCCAGAATTGCTTGCAGTGGCGAGTAGTCCGGGTTCTTGTTGGAAACTGGGACGCCCACGGTGCAGTCGTCCACATACTTCCAGCGATGGGGGGTGTCGGTGAGGGCGTCGTTGATGAGGAGGAGGAAGCATAGAGGACCCATCTTGGTCCCCTGGGGGACTCCACATGTCAGCTGTTGGAAATTAGAGACAGAGCCCTGATAGCGAACGGCCTGACGTCTCCCTGTGAGGAAGTCGGCTAGCCACGCTATCAGATTAGGAGGGAGACCCAGACTTACTGCCTTGCTGATGACAACAGTGTGATCAACTAGATCAAAGGCTTTTTTGAAGTCGACAAAAGCAACAGCTAGAGAGGTGTTTCGCTTGTCCAGGTGGCTGTGGATGAATTCAAGGAAGCTGGTCAGGTAATGTGAGGTGGAGGTGGCTTTAATATTTCCGAATTGTCTGATATCCACGGTGTTACAAATTTTGGTGTATGCCCAGTCATATACAAAATCTTCACAAATAAGGCTAGGGATGGGGGTGATAGAGACTGGCCTGAGGTCATTGAGTGACTGAGGACTGGAAGTTTTGGGGATGGGAGTGACATAAGATGTCTTCCAGTCCGCGGGGCAAGAGTGTTGGGAGAGTGAGGCGTTTATTATGGAGCATAGCGGTGTTGCTAGCTCTACAGCAAATTCCTTGTAAATTTTTATAGGAAGGTCAGTGGGTGTGGTGGATCTTGGTTTAAATTTAAGTATTCTCTTAAAAACATCCATCGCCTGGACAGTGTGTGGAGGGGAGGGAGCGGGCAGATAGGCAGGAAGCGGAGTGGTGTGGAGGGGAGGAAAGGTTTGACAGATAGCAGCAAAGTGATCGTTCATCTCCTGAGCCGCGAGATTAGCAGGAAGGTGTGAGGTGCAAGGAAGGGATGAAGTGTGCTTTTGTAAGCCACACAAAGCTTTGATCTTAGCGTACCACTGTCTGTTGTTGGTCAGCTTGAGGTGGTGTATCTTGTCTGGGTAATAGCTTGCCTTTGCATTCTTAATCTCCCTGATTACTCTGTTTCTTAGTTTCCTGTAAAGGACCGGGCAGGAGTGGAACGCCCAGGTCCGCTGACGCATGAGTCTTTTAATGCGGGGCGTCATCCAGGGAGCATCAGACGGGTGCGTTGTGACGCTCTTGGCTGGGAAGTAGTGGTGGAAGGCTGCTGTAGTAGTGGCGACGTAGTTTTGCCATTTTAAGTGGACGTCCTCCTCATCCAGCACCTCGGTCCACGGGTGTTGTGTCACCCACTGCCCAAACTCCCTCATGGCTGAGTCAGGCATGGGGCGGTGGGTCCTGGTGACAGCTGACCGGGGGGTCGAGGTGGTGGGTGTGGGTGACCACAGTATGGAGAGGTGGGTGCTCCGTCCCATGGGAGGCAGCGGCTTGGGTGGCGAGTACTGCTGGCCCAGGTCTGTGAGGATAAGGTCGAGGATGGCTTGCTGGTGGGTGGGGAAGTCCACGACCTGGGTGAGGTGTAGCTGGTGTAGGATATCGTTGATATCTAATCTGTTAAAGTCCCCACAGATGACCAGCTTGGCAGCAGGATACCTCACCCTCAGGGCATCAGCAGTGTTGATGATGTGAGCGGTGAGCAACTGTGCAGTGGCGGCTCGTGGGGGGTGGTACACGACGCAGACTATGATGGAGGCCGTGTTGTTGGGATGGGAGGGGGGCGTGACTCTCACCCACAGGGCCTCCACACCGGCAGGAATATCGACAGGGAGGTGTGAGGGGCTGAGGGCAGAGCGGCAGAAGACGGCCACTCCCCCCCCCCTGCGCCCTGACCTGAGGTGATGGTATGGTGTGTGTGTGTGTGTGTGTGTGTGTGTGTGTGTGTGTGTGTGTGTGTGTGTAGGCTTCTGATTTTCGCTTACTGAAATACGAGGTCTTCCTCAGGGGTGTGCGAGGGATCAGACCCTGTCAAGACGTCGTTATACCTGTACTCGGGGGGAAAAGGCTACCAGCGATCATTCGAGGAAAATGTTCCAGACCTTGTTCCTTACAACTTGAACGACAGAATCAACAGCGTGATACAGACTGGCCTGTACGTGAGGAGGGATTAAGAGAGCAGGCTAAGTAAACACACACACACATACACACACACACACACACACACACACACACACACACACACACACACACACACACACACACACACACACACACAGGAGGAGCAGGAGGAGGCAGTAGACACCTGCCGAAACGATAATTACTCCCAGTGAGGTCTAAAGCACTGTTCAGGGGGTGGTGTGAACTTATCATTAAACCCAGCTGTGACCTCACTGAACGTTTCCCTTTGTGTCTCACAACACAAGGGGGCAGTCACAGCCTGCCCTCTAAAGACAACTCTCTTCCTCCACACAAAACTACAAGCACCTAATAACACACACACCCTTCACCCAAAAATTTTAAAATCATCATGGCGACTCCTACACCAGCATCGGAGTTCCCATCTGGGGAGGGGACCATAAATGTCCCCAGGTCGGACTGCCTTTCTGTCGACGACCTTAAGCGTCTTGACACCCCCCTCAACTTTTTCTTCATTAACTTCTGCAACATTCGCGGTCTAAGATCTAATTTTCAATCTGTAGAACACCACCTCTCCTCTTCTAAACCTCATCTTCTTTTCCTCACTGAAACTTAGGTGTCTGAGGCAAATGACAGTGGCCCCTTTTCTGTTCCCTCCTACTTTCTCTATCCTCATTTTCGATCCAAAGCTGGATGCTGCGTTTATGTGCGCAATGACTTAACCTGCTCTCGTGCCCACGCTCTTGAAAATTCCGAGTTTTACACCATCTGGCTACGACTACAGAGTCACTCTCATACTAAATTTATCTGTGCTGTATACCTCTCACCTAACTCCTCTGACTATAAGAAATTCTTTGACTACTTAACTTCCAAAGTGGAGCACATTCTGACCCTCTTCCATTTTGCAGAGATCTCCATTCTTGGAGACTTCAATGTTCACCACCAGCTTTGGCTTTCCTCTCCCTTCACTGACCATCCTGGTGAACTAGCCTACAACTTTGCTATCCTCCATGATCTAGAGCAATTGGTGTAACACCCTACTCGTATTCCTGACCGTCTTGGAGATACGCCCAACATTCTTGACCTTTTCCTGACCTCTAATCCTTCTGCTTATGGTGTCACCCTTTCTTCTCCGTTGGGCTCCTCCGATCACAATCTCATATATTTATCTTGTCCTGTCGCTCCAATCCCTCCTCAGGATCCCCCTAAGCGAAGGTGCCTCTGGCGTTTTGCCTATGCTAGTTGGGGGGACCTGAGGAGATATTTTGCTGATTTTCCTTGGAATGACTACTGCTTCCGTGTCAGAGACCCGTCTTTGTGTGCTGAGCGCATAACAGAGGTGATAGTGTCTGGCATGGAGGCGTACATTCCTCACTCTTTTTCTCGTCCTAAACCTTCTAAACCTTGGTTTAACACAGCTTGTTCTCGTGCTATACATGATAGAGAGGTGGCCCACAAAAGGTACTTAAGCCTTCCATCACCAGAATCTCATGCACTTTATATTTCTGCCCGGAACCATGCCAAGTCTGTTCTCCAACTAGCCAAAAACTCCTTCATTAACAGAAAATGTCAAAACCTTTCAAGATCTAACTCCCCTCGTAACTTCTGGCATCTAGCCAAAAATATCTCCAATAACTTTGCTTCTTCTTCTTTCCCTCCTCTATTTCAACCAGATGGCACCACTGCTATCACATCTATTTCTAAAGCTGAATTCTTCGCTCAAACCTTTGCTAAAAAACTCTACCTTGGACGATTCTGGGCTTGTTCCTCCCTCTCCTCCACCCTCTTACTACTTCATGCCACCTATTAAAATTCTTCGCAATGATGTTTTCCATGCCCTCGCTGGCCTAAACCCTTGGAAGGCTTATGGACCTGATGGGGTCCCTCCTATTGTTCTCGGAAATTGTACCTCTGTGCTTGCACCTTGCCTAGTCAAACTCTTTCAGCTCTGTCTGTCAACCTTTCCTTCTTGCTGGAAGTTTGCCTACATTCAACCTGTTCCTAAAAAGGGTGACCGTTCTAATCCTTCAAACTACCTTTAATTTCCTGCCTATCTAAAGTTTTTGAATCTATCCTCAACAGGAAGATTCTTAAACATCTATCACTTCACAACCTTCTATCTGATCGCCAGTATGGGTTCCGTCAAGGCCGCTCTACTGGTGATCTTCTGGCTTTCCTTACTGAGTCTTGGTCATCCTCTTTTAGAGATTTTGGTGAAAGTTTTGCTGTTGCCTTGGACATATCAAAAGCTTTTGATAGAGTCTGGCACAAAGCTTTGATTTCCAAACCACCCTCCTACGGTTTCTATCCTTCTCTCTGTAACTTCATCTCAAGTTTCCTTTCTGACCGTTCTATTGCTGCTATGGTAGACGGTCACTGTTCTCCTAAATCTATTAACAGTGGTGTTCTTCAGGGTTCTGTCCTGTCACCCACTCTCTTCTTATTATTCATTAATGATCTTCTAAACCAAACTTCTTGTCCTATCCACTCCTACGCTGATGATACCACCCTGCACTTTTCCACGTCTTTTCATAGACGTCCAACCCTTCAGGAGGTAAACATTTCACGCAGGGAAGCCACAGAACGCTTGACTTTTGATCTTTCTAAAATTTCTGATTGGGGCAGAGCAAACTTGGTATTGTTCAATGCCTCAAAAACTCAATTCCTCCATCTATCAACTCGACACAACCTTCCAGACAACTATCCCCTCTTCTTCAATGACACTCAACTGTCCCCCTCTTCTACACTGAACATCCTCAGTCTGTCCTTTACTTATAATCTGAACTGGAAACTTCACATCTCATCTCTAGCTAAAACAGCTTCTATGAAGTTAGGTGTTCTGAGACGTCTTCGCCAGTTTTTCTCACCGCCCCCCCCCCCCAGCTGCTAACTCTGTACTAGGGCCTTATCCGTCCATGTATGGAGCATGCTTCACATGTCTGGGGGGGGAGGGGTTCCACTCATACTGCTCTTCTAGACAGGGTGGAATCAAAAGCTTTTCGTCTCATCAACTCCTCTCCTCTAACTGACTGTCTTCAGCCTCTCTCTCACCGCCGCAATGTTGCATATCTAGCTGTCTTCTACCGCTATTTTCATGCTAACTGCTCTTCTGATCTTGCTAACTGCATGCCTCCCCTCCTCCCGCGGCACAAGACTTTCTTCTTTCTCTCACTCCTATTCTGTCCACCTCTCTAACGCAAGAGTTAACCAGTATTCTCAATCATTCATCCCTTTCTCTGGTAAACTCTGGAACTCCCTGCCTGCTTCTGTATTTCCACCTTCCTATGACTTGAATTCCTTCAAGAGGGAAGTTTCAAGACACTTATTCATCAATTTTTGACCACTGCTTTGACCCTTTTATGGGACTGGCATTTCAGGTGGCATATTTTTTATTGGATTTTTGTTGCCCTTGGCCAGTGTCCTTCCTACATAAAAAAAAACAAACAACACACACACATGCAGTATGTAGTAATTATAAGGTCATCATCAGATGGTTTTCCTTGCAGGTGGATCTATTATGAGCACGTCAACTACAACAAAATGTCTGGTGCAATCCACTACTTCCACGGCCCTGACGTCGCCAAGGACTTTCCAGACAAGTTGAAAAATAGGGTGAGTGGCAGTGCGGCATCAGTGGGAAAGTGGCTCTATGTACATTTTCTCCTTTTCTCCGTGCCTTGTCGCTGTTAGTATTATTTGTCTTCCTAATCTATCTGTGTGTGTGTGTGTGTGTGTGTGTGTGTGTGTGTGTGTGTGTGTGTTTTATTCTGATCAAATTGAAGAAATCATCTAAAAATGTTAATAATCGTATGTAACGTGCCTACTTTTAACCATTTAATTTCTAATGGAAGTTATTTGAAAAAAAAAGACTCTAGTTGATTTAGTGAGCAGAAGTAGGCCTAGTTGGTTTAGTGATAAGAAGTAGAGAAACAGCCACTAAAAATATATCGACTAACTACTCGATCGAAACTTTTGTTATGGGCGGTGTTTCCCAAAAGGGTGTATAACAAATACATAATTATTAAGCTTGAGAAAAAAAACAAAAAAATATCATATTGAGCTGAGAGGAAACTTCACTCTTCTTTCAGGTCTCGTCTTTCCGCAGCGTCAAGACCATGCTGAATAATGACAAAAACATGATTACTTTGTACGCTGGAGAAAAGTTCTCGGGCGATGAGTTCTACACGCCGACGGACAAGTCCTCCATTGGTAATCTGGCGGGCAAGGTCTCTTCGGTAATCGTCACCGGAAGGTCACCATGGACCCTGTACACGTAAGTAAACTTTCAGTGCTTCCCCGCCTGTGTCTGGACAAAGAAAGTCCTATACTAGTCCTGCAAGGGTTAAAGAACAGTGTCCCTCTGAGGCTCAAGCGCCAAGCCATCAGGCAACTCACTTTACAGATGTACGCGGCATTAAAAGGCTCGAATGAAGAGTAGTATAATAAGTGTCAAATGATATGAACGAGGGAATGTTTCCACAGAGAGAACAAGAGATTAGAAAAATTAGTATCCAAGGGGAAGGAAAAGATGAGGCAGAAGTAGTGTGAATTTCGGTGCTGGATGCAACACACGCAGGTAGTAAAGGCACGACAGTGAGTGCTATGACAGGAAGTCCCACGAACTGAACTGATTCAAAAAGGGGCATCAAGACGAGATTCCTTTGACTGTTTGACCTTTCGGCGGCGGCAAATTGAACTTTTTTTCATTTATCTATTATTTTTACCAGTCTCCTTGGAGCATAAACAAGGGAAAAGAAAAAAAAGAAAAGAAAAACAAGAAAAAAAGAATAAAGAGTAGTCGCAGAAATGGCCAGAGATCAGGCGTCATGTCAACTAGGCAAGTGTGAAGGGCGCTTTCTCAACCCCGACCTGAGCACTGCAGGAAAGTGGTGGCGGCGACGGCGACGGCGGCGGTGATGGTGGTGGTGTTGGAGGAAGAAAGAAGAGGGTAAAGGGAGTAGCGAACGAGAGTGATGGGCAGGGGTAGAAAAAGAAGTGGATTAGGAGGGAGGGTTAGGGGAAAGGAAGCATGGCGAGGAGATTTGATGATAAGTATTTTTCTTCCTTAGCGGCACGTCCTACACCGGAGAAAAGGTCTGCGTGTTCCCGACTGTGAGCTATAACAAAGAGTCCTGCGGCCAGGTCCTCGATCTGGGCTTCTACCCCGAGGTGAGTCCCGCCACCAGCTTGCGTACACATCTTCTCGCTAACACTGACCAACGTCAACACGAATAACAATGGTGATAATGATAATGATGATGATGATGATGATACTACTACTACTACTACTACTACTACTACTACTACTACTTCTACTACTATTGCTACTGCTACTACTACTACTACTACTACTACTACTACTACTACTTTAACTACTACTGTTACTACTACTACTATTATTACTACTACCACTACTACTACTACTACTACTACTACTACTACTACTAATAATAATAATAATAATAATAATACTTCTACTGCTACTACTACTACTACTACTACTACTACTACTACTACTACTGCTACTTTTTCTTATGTAGGAGGAACACCAGCTATGGCAACAAAAATCCTCCCCCCCAAAAAATGCCCACTGAGATGCCAGTCCCAGAAAAGGGTCCAAAGCGGTAGTCAAAAGCTGGAGGATAAGTGTCTTGAAACCTCCCTTTTGAAGGAATTCAAGTCATAGGAAGGTGGAAATACAGAAGCAGGCAGGAAGTTCCAGAGTTTACCAGAGAAAGGGATGAATGATTGAGAATACTGGTTAACTCTTGCATTAGAGAAGTGGGCAGAATAGGGGTGAGAAAAAGAAGCAGCGAGGTCTTGTGCAGCGAGGCCGCGGGAGGATGGGAGGCATGCAGTTAGCAAGATCAGAAGAGCAGTTAGCATGAAAATAACGGTAGAAGATAGCAAGAGATGCAACATTGCGGCGGTGAGAGAGAGGCTGAAGACAGTCAGTTAGAGGAGAGAAGTTGATGAGACGAAAAGCTTTTGATTCCAATCTGTCTAGAAGAGTGGTATGAGTGGAACCCCCCCCCCAGACATGTGAAGCATACTCCATACATGGACGGATAAGGCCCTTGTACAGAGTCAGCAGCTGGGGGGAAAACTGGCGGAGACGTCTCAGAACGCCTAACTTCATAGAAGCTGTTTTACTTAGAGATGAAATGTGAAGTTTCCGGTTTAGATTATAAATAAAGAATAGACCGAGGATGTTCATTGTAGAAGAGGGAGACAGTTGATTATCATTGAAGAAGAGGGGATAATTGTCTGGAAGGTTGTGCCGAGTTAATAGATGGAGGAATCGAGTTTTCGAGGTATTGAACAATACTAAGTTTACTCTGACCCAATCATAAATTTTAGAGAGATCAGAAGTCAGGGGTTCTGTGGCTTCCCTGCGTGAACTGTTTACTTACTAGAGGGTTAGACGTCTATGAAAAGACGTGGAAAAGTGCAGGGTGGTATCATCAGCGTAGGAGTGGATAGGACAAAAAAGTTTAGTTTAGAAGATCATTGATGAATAACAGGAAGAGAGTGGATAACAGAACAGAACCTTGAGGAACACCACTGTTAATAGATTTAGGAGAACTGTCTACCACAGTAGCAATAGAACAGTCAGAGAGGAAACTTGAGATGAAGTTACAGAGAGAAGGATAGAAGCCGTAGAAAGGTAGTTTGGAAATCAAAGCTTTGTGCCAGACTCTATCAAAAGCTTTTGATATGTCCAAGGCAACAGCAAAACTTTCACCAAAATCTCTAAAAGAGGATGACCAAGACTCAGTAAGGAAAGCCAGAAGATCACCAGTAGAACGGTCTTGACGGAACCCATACTGGCGATCAGATAGAAGGTTGTGAAGTGATAGATGTTTAAGAATCTTCCTGATGAGGATAGATTCAAAAATTTTAGATAGGCAGGAAATCAAAACAATAGGACGGTAATTTGAGGGATTAGAACGGTCACCCTTTTTAGGAACAGGTTGAATGAAGGCAAACTTCCAGCAAGAAGGAAAGGTAGATGTTGACGGACAGAGCTGAAAGAGTTTGACTAGGCAAGGTGCAAGCACGGAGGCACAGTTTCGGAGAACAATAGGAAGGACCCCATCAGGTCCATAAGCCTTCCGAGGGTTTAAGCAAGTGAGGGCATGGAAAACATCATTGCGATGGATTTTAAAAGGTAACATGAAGTAGTCAGAGGGTGGAGGAAAGTGAGGAGCAAGCCCTGAATCGTCCAAGGTAAAGTTTTTAGCAAAGGTTTGAAAGAAGAGTTCAGCTTTAGAGATATATGTGATAGCAGTGGTGGCATCTGGTTGAAATAAAGGAGGGAAAGAAGAATCAAAGTTATTGAAGATGTTTTTGGCTAGATGCCAGAAGTCACGTGGGGAGTTAGCTACTAAGAGTAACACTACTATTACTATTAACACTATTAATATTGGGAAAGCAGGACCTGAATATCAAATGACTTTATGATCATATGATATCAGCACCAAAAATTGTCCCATTGCCAAGGTACCTGTTTCCATCCCTGTGTCTCCAATGTACAATTGTACAATTGTACAAGCACTTCGTGTTTATTGTTCATTATCAGTACTACTGCTGCTACTACTAACAATAACAACAACACCATCAAACAGCACTAACACTGACAATAACAAACGATAATAATCTGTGCTAAAGGAACGCCACTATATGACGAATGACTATCAATGTTTCAGATGGCCGAGGTGGGTCTCGCCAACGGTGCCGTGAAGTCAGTGAAGCTGGGCTGCTTCGCCGAACGCAAGTTGTCCAAGAATAAAGGTAGGCGGGTCGTGAACAAAAAGCATTAAATGTGAACCTGGAGCCACCTTGCCAAGCCCCCCTCACTCCCTCCGCTGAGGACGTCGCAGTATGGGGACGCCGCAGCAAGATTCCATCGGATGCAATGTGTCGGCGGAGATTCTTTGTGCCAGCTGAACGAAATGTTATAACTTTGAAGTTGTTGATGCATGTTCATTCAAGATATTTCAAGAGTTATCTGTGAGTCCATCAGTTCGAATTAACCAGGAAGTATTGTAAACGTGTGGATGATTACCAGATGCATTGTCAAAATAAAGACAGAAGTAGCTGAGTATGAGGAAGATAACACACAAGACGTTTATTTCAAAATCTTCGAGGACGAGGAGGGAGACATAATAAAGTGAGAGATCGTGTGATTCTCCGCATTCTAGGAATACATACATACTTGAAGCTATACACCAAGTGTTCTGCCTATCTGAAGTGGTGTAGGCCAGCTGTGCCTAGCAGGGGATGGTATACACCTATCATGGCCCTGGATTGGGAAAGCAGGATCCCAAATGACTTTATAATCATATGATATCAGCACCAATCGTCCCATTGCCAAAGTACCTGTTTCCATCCCTGTCTCCAATGTTATCCTTGTACAAGCACTTCGTGCTTATCGTTCATTATCATCTGAAGATTAAACTACATAGGCATTTATTGCTCCAAGATATTAAAGTCTCTATACAGACTCCATTCCTCTTGTAGTTCATTCTCAGTGTGTTGATACTTTCACCAAGTGTAACAAATCCATGTTCCTATTCCTATTCGCCATTTTAGGAGCCGCCAGCTGACTGTGGAGCATGGGAATGGGGCTGCAATATACATGTAAATGAAAGACACAGTCGACGCTCATTGAATCATGCCATCACACACACACACACACACACACACACACACACTGCAGTGTGAGAAAAATAAAAACAAAAGAATTGCAAGCCAAGTCGAGAAATTAGTCCCACAGGTCAGGGATGAACGTTAACAATTAACACCGGGTCACTATTGCATGAATGAATCTATCTTTGTGATGCACCAAACGCTACCAATCCCCTCTCTCTTTGTGAGCACTACACCAATGGTCACTCTCCCCGCCACCAGATTGCCTCACAATGACGCCATGAAGGCACTCTCGATTACCTCCCTCTTCCTGCTCGGTAAGTACTGGTCCACAGGCGTCATGTGTAAATTTATCTCGCACAGGACAGCAGTGAATAATTGCTTCTCTTGTGACATGGAGATCAGTGAAGGGGAAGGATATATATATAAACCGTATGGAAAATTAATAAAATGCTAATGTTTGGTTTGGTGACGCAACCAATTCAGGAAATCTACCAAAACTATGAACACAAAGGCTATACTGAAAGGAAACTACACCGTCCATGATCTACCTTTATTTTTTACTTGTTTTGTAGTACAGTTCGGTAAACTGTTGCTTATGACTCGTGAAATGTGCAAATATTTTTAGACATCTGCTTCTTAAATGGAGTGAAGGCTGAAAGAACTCCACTCATTCTTGTCATCATTGCTCATTAACCTCTCGCAATTCATTAAATTTGTGTTAAACTATTCATTTACTTCTTTTATTTTTTCTATATGTGCATTTATTTATTTTTTAGGCCAATTTAAGGCAGGCGTTCTTTTCGTTAGTATTTCTTTTTCGTATCACAATCACTGGCTTCCTCTCCTGGGTGAGCAATAACAAAGTGTGTCCCTAACCACGGTACTTATTGGAAACACGACTCCACAGAAAACGTGGACACATACAGACCTGCATCGTGTAAAAAGAAACCATGCCAAAAAAAACACAAAAAAAGAGGGGAGGGGGGAAAGGAAGGGGATTAGGGATTTGATCTTTTAAATTGCACTATTTTCTTCTTAAACATATTTACATGGTAAGTAAATAATACTAATTCCTACAGTATACCCTTGTTCATTAACTGTAACTTTGAATACAAAATAATAGATATGCAGAAAACAAGCAGTGCCACTTGGCGACGGTTGGGATCGATCGTGTTGAAGTGAAAAATTTCGGGTAAATCCAATTAAAACTAAGATATTTTAAGTTGAACCTAAATCGTGTTTAAAAAAATATGTTCATGCAAACCGAGAGTCACACACACACACACACACACACACACACACACACACACACACACACACACACACACACACCTTTGATTTTTCAAGCTAAAAAACATTGCTACTGTGGTAGACGATCACTGTTCTCCTAAATCTATTAACAGTGGTGTTCCTCAGGGTTCTGTCCTGTTACCCACTCTCTTCCTATTATTCATCAATGATCTAAATCAAACTTCTTGCCCTATCCACTCCTACGCTGATGATACAACCCTGCACTTTTCAACGTCTTTTAATAGACATCTAACCCTTCAGGAAGTAAACAGTTCATGCAGGGAAGCCTCAGAACCCCTGACTTTTGATCTCTCTAAAATTTATGATTAGGGCAAAGCAAACTTAGTATTGTTCAATGCCTCAAAAACTCAATTCCTCCATCTATCAATTCGACACAACCTTCCAGACAACTATCTCTCTTCAATGACAGTGAACTGTCCCCCTCTTCGACACTGAACATCCTCAGTCTGTCCTTTACTTAAAATCTAAACTGGAAACTTCACATCTCATCTATTGCTAAAATAGCTTCTATGAAGCTAGATATTCTGATTCGTCTCCGCCAGTTTTTCTCACACCCCCCTCCTGCTAATTTTGTACAGAGTCCCTATCTGTCCATATATGGAGAATGCTTCACCTATATGGCTGGGGGCAGAGGGGAACGGTTTCCACTCATACCTCTATTTTAGACAGGGTGGAATCAAAAGCTTTTCGTCTCATCAACCCCTCTCCTCTAACTGACTGTCTTCACCCTCTTTCTCATCGCCGCAATGTTACATCTCTTGCTATCTTCTATCGATATTTTCATGCTAACTGCTATTCTGATCTTGCTAACTGCATGCTTTCCCTCCTCCCGCGGTCTCGCTGCACAAGACTTTCTTCTTTCTCTCATCCCTGTTCTGTCCACCTCTCTAAAATAAGAGTTAACCAGTATTCTCAATCATTCATTCCTTTCTCTGATAAACTCTGGAACTCTCTGCCTGCTTCTCGATGATCCTTTTGACATCGCTTTTGGGACTGGCACCTCAGTGGGATTTTTCCTCTTTTTTGTTTCCTTTGACCAGTGACCTCACGCAAAAAAAAAAAAAAAAAAATAAAAAATAAAAATAAATAAATAAATAAAATAATAATAATAATGCATCTTATGGATTTTCGTCATCGTTATAGAGAGAGAGAGAGAGAGAGAGAGAGAGAGAGAGAGAGAGAGAGAGAGAGAGAGAGAGAGAGAGAGAGAGGGAGATTCAATAAATAGATCATATTTACCGTTGAGCAATCTTTCCAAAGAGAGTTTATAAACCATATTAGTTTTGTACGTGATGTGAGAGATGTTGAGTCTACTGTAATGAGAGAGAGAGAGAGAGAGAGAGAGAGAGAGAGAGAGAGAGAGAGAGAGAGAGAGAGAGAGAGAGAGAGAGAGAGAGAGAGAGAGAGAGAGAGAGAGAGAGAGAGAAAGCCCGCCAGCAGGAGCCCCTCGCACACCTTCCACCCTGCACCCATCACCCCCTGTGCATTCCGGGACGTAAAGTGTTCCGTGAATGAGAAACAGAGAGATAAAGGAGTCAGTTTTAGGACCACTGCTATCTTTGATAAACATTAATGATCTAGGTAATAGAATTAGTAGCTATGTTAGTAAATGCTGACGACATGAGAATAGGTGGTTAATTAGGTAGGACTCTGATGCAGTATCCTTGTAGACATGTGGCAAGTGCAATTTGATATTTGCATATGAAAAGTACTTAGCGTGGGTAGAAGAGACCCACAGTTCTGAACGAGTATTTTTTAACTGTCTTCACGCAGGAAAATGTGCAGAAAATGCCAGATATTGAATAGATTCTTAAAGCAGAAGAGACTGAGAAGCTGACAGATATTTCCATAACTAAGGAGATAGTGGAGCAAGAGATAGACAGGCTGAAAAAAAAAAAATTAGTCACCATGACCTGAAGTAATATTAAAGTTATATTTGGTGCTGATCAGAGCTCATCTAGATTATCTTGTGCAGTTCTGGCCCCCATATTACAAATATTACAAGAATCAGTACGAAGGAGAATGACTAAAATGATACAGGGGATGAGGCGTGTTACTTATGAAACGAGACTGAAGCTGTTAAATTTACATTCCTTAGAGAGATGTAGCTTTAAGAGGGGACCTGATAGAAGTCTTTAAGTGGTATAGGGGTTATATAACAAGAAGAACATAAACAAAATTCTTATGATCAATAATCAGGATAGAAAAAGAAATAACGGGTTCAAGCTTGATAAACTTCGGTTCAAGAAAGAGAGGGAAGGAAATGGTTCTGAGTGGTAAATGAATGGAACGGATTCAGTAATAAGGATGTTAGTGCCGAATCATTAGGGAGCTTTGAAAGGAGGTTAGACAGATTTACGGATGGGGATAATAGGTGGAAATAGGTAGGTATGTTTCATACAGGGACTGCCATGTGTAGGTCTGATGACTTTTTGCTGCTTCCCTTATTTTCTTTATGTTCTTATGTCAGAGATGAGACGCAGAGTTGACGATCGTGCGAATAACGTGAGGCGAGCACAGCTATTTATTATTATTATTATTATTATTATTATTATTATTATCATTATTATTATTATTATTATTATTATTATTATTATCATTATTATTATTATTGGTAGTAGTAGTAGTAGTAGTAGTAGTAGTAGTAGTAGTAGTAGTAGTAGTAGTAGTACTACTACTACTACTACTACTACTACTACTATTATTATTATTATTATTATTATTATTATTATTATTATTATTATTATTATTATTATTATGTTATCAATATCACAACTATAATCACTCTTCTGCTTGCCTACATATTTTTATGGAAATAGAATTCTTTGTGTCTGCATTAGAATTACATTTCTCTTTTGCCCAAAAAACCGTGCTTTATATGGGCCACTTGCGGATTTTTCATGTATTCTAAGTAATCACACAGTAAATAAATAGTTTGTAAGTATAATAAAATGTTTCAAAAGTTTAGAAATTATGCAGTTGTCTCCCAACTAAAGGGCGAATATTAAGAAGACGTGAACCTGCAGTAATCGTGAAGGAGAGGAGTCATCAGAGACCAGAGGATGGACGCCATTTGTTGTGACTTTGTGAAAAGAGTTCAGCTTTATCTGCATTTTTCGTGCACATAGTGTTACCACATCCCCTCTGGCCACGCCGGAGTGGTATATCAGTGGACACTCGCTCTGCCCGCCATCAGTGTCTGACAGCGGCAGCATGAGGGTACTACTTATCTTCTCCCTCTTCGTGGTCGGTAAGTGGCCTCGAGCACCGCAGACCTCGCCCGTGTGGCGTGCAGGACGCGCGGCCCGTGTACCAAGCTGACGCTAATGACAGTGGAGGGTCGTGCAGGACGAACACCTAGTTAACAGAGAAGAGGGAGGCGATAGTGTGTCTCAGATCTGATCTACACATGTTTGTTGCTTGAGAAACGTTTATGCCAAAGTCACTTCAAAGTAATCGAGGCCTCACTCACTGCAAACACCACACAAAACTGAGTGAGCGTCGAAACACGTCCCTCCTTGTCAGTCTCCAGGCGGTCACCGAAGCAGTGACTTGGCCTTTCCTTCGTGCATGTGTTTCTTTGAACCTTCTCATTCCTGCAGTAATGGAAGGAAGACTCTCCTCCCATTACCACTCCTTCAGCTCATCTCCTCACTCCTGGTTTTCTTCTTGTATCATAATGAACAATGTACGCTCTTAAGCACAACTGCTCTTTATAAACAAATGTCTATGAGCCCCCCCCCACAAAAAAAAAAATACACACATATGGAGAGCCGTCATATTTCTCATATATATATATATATATATATATATATATATATATATATATATATATATATATATATATATATATATATATATATATATATATATATATATATATATATATCATATTAATGTGTGTGTGTGTGTGTGTGTGTGTGTGTGTGTGTGTGTGTGTGTGTGTGTGTCTGCGTGTGTGAGGTTGTTAATGAATTAACATCTTTTCCTTTAGGAGGGTGTGACGACTTCATTCAGCTGTTCGGGGGCGATAAGTTCTTGGATCCAGTCGTCAATCTGCATGAAGACATGGATCATATAAGTGATCTGGGAAGCCTGGAGATGGACAATATAATCAAATGCATTTATAGAATTGGCTTGTACGTGATCGTGGATTAGAAAAAGAATTCTTACACACACACACACACACACACACACACACACACACCTACACACAAAGTCTTGTGTAATGTGTATGGTTTCTCCTACAGGTGGCTCCTGTACGACGATGTAAATTTTAAGGGAAGGGTGTATTACGTGGAACCTGATAAGAAATGGGTGGACCTGCCACCTGAGTACCGAGACACGGTAAGTGGTGGCGCGGCTTGATGGCCACTGCGGTGTAGCTGCTGGATTCCATTATTGCCCTTTTTCGTCTTTTCCATGTATTACTTCAGCTATTTGTCTTTATTGTTCATTTTCAATTAATAGTCGCGTTGTATGTCAAATGAAGGCAGTTATCAAATTTAATTTCCCTGACTTCTAATTCTTTCTTATTTTTTTCCTCAGTTCTCTTCCCTTCGCAGAATTAAGACGAGAGGTGCGGACAAGGTCAGCCTTTTCCGAACTTCCTCGTTTACAGGCGAAGAACTACAAGTGTGGCGTAATGCGGAGGAAATTGACCTGCCTCATAACAAGGCATGTTCGTTAATAGTCATTGGAAAATCCCCATGGACTGTGTACACGTAAGTGAGCCATTACAGCGTCTGCTCATCCATCTTTGAGCAGGAAAATTTAAGTAGCCTAGTCAAGGTTATAGGACACTGATTCAGGGAGGCTCAAGTGCCCAAGTAAGAGCCTAAAAGTATGCGACTATAATCCAAAGACTGATCGTGTGATTCAACTGACAGGTTGAGACAGGTAAAGTTAGATTTCGAAGAGACGTGACTATCTCGAGTATGCGCAGTGCTGAATCTTTTACACAGTAGTCCCGTGCAATTACACCCGGCACAATGAAATTCAGATTCGTCATTCAGGCCACAAGAGAGACGAGTGTAGGACGCGGCATCAAATGACGCGGTTCGCAATGCCAAGGGTGTGGTGGAAGTATCATGTTAAAGTGAGGGAGCTCGTTAGCTGAGACTAAAAAAACACTATTCATTAAATATGTAGTGGCTAGCCAGAGAAGGCAGGTGTTGTGAGGTAAAGCTCGACTTGAGAAAGATTAGGGAGCATTGGATAGATGGTAAGATATTTGGTTGGATGGGGTCATGTTTGTGCGACAGGCAACAAAACGTTATGATTAATGGCTTTAAATCCGAGTGGGATCAGGTAATTAGTGTGATGCCATAGGGATCGGTTCTAAGACCATTCTATTTTTTACATGCATTAGTTTATCTAGAAAGTGGGATTAGTAGCGATATTAAAAAAAAGAGATAGAAAGGAACTGGTGCACAAATGGTTGATTAATGGAATAGATTCAGTAATCAGGTTGTTAATGCTGACTCATTAGGGAACTTTAAGAGAAAATTGACGAATTCATAGATGGGGATGATAAAAGGAAATAGTTAGGTGTGCTTCAGCAGGGACTGCCACGTGTAGACCTGAAGGCTTCCTGCAGCTTCCCTTGTTTTTTATGTTTTGTTCTTATGTGAGGTGTGCCACAGTGCGGTGAGTGCTCAGATAAGGCGAAGGAATCTGCTGGACATGAGCAGCAGGTGTATGTAAGAATGCCACTGGGTATGGCGTGAAGGGCGCCGCTCTGACTGCGACAAGAGAGTGGCGGTGGCGGTGTGAGAAGAGGGAGGAGGAGGAGGGGAGTGGGAGGAGAGGAGTCAGAGGGCAGGCCGCGGTGGAGTGAGGGAGAGAAGTGAACAAGGGAGGAGGGAGGAGCGGGTGCGGTTCAGAGTTTATACTGCAACGGATTGTTTCTTTTTCAACAGAGCATCCCCTAATATTCTAACTTGTTTATTTTCTAGCGGTAAATTCCTTGATGGGGACAAGGCATGTGTTAATGCAACTGTCAAATATGAGGAGAAGTTAATCGGTTTCTACCCAACTGTGAGTTACGACACCTTGACAGTACTGAGCTGAACTGAACAAAAATAAGTTACCATTAATCAATAAAACAAATTTCCTCGGCCGAGAAGTACGCTATGTTATCACACCTTTTATTATTTCAGGTGAAGTCGATGGGCTTAAGCGAACCCGTCAAGTCAATAGTAAAGGGCTGCTACGCTTAGAGAAATGGCCGCCAGCAGGCAGCAGAGCGGGGCACCTCATGCAGCCACACCACCATAGCAGACCTGCAGGCCTCACCGCTGCGCGCACTGTGTTGCTGTGCTGCTGTGCTGGATGCAATGCTGTGTGGGGAATAAACATTTCACATTTGAAATTACGAATACATGATGATCAGTAACACTGCTTCCAATAAATGATAAAGCCTATCCGTGAGTTTAAATGTCAGCCATGCAATAACAAAAGGATGTACGCAACAGGAGTTATCCTGTTGTAGAGGCGAGCTGTGTTTTGCAGGAAAAAAATAAATAAATAAATAACACGTAGGAAAATTTTCTTTTAAAACCTTTGGGGAAAGACAGAGGGACAAAGCTCAGTATGGGTAAGGGGCTGGGACCCTCCTCTCGGCCTTGCCTTCTCTGTCATCATCGTCTGTCTCGTCGTTGAGGAATTGGAGCTCGTCATACTCTACTAAAGGCCTCGTGAAGTGGCCGCCACGCACCTCAGTCCTGTCTTGCCGCCCGCCACGCAATGGGACTTATCTCTTGTACAATGACTTCTCCTCAGGACAATTATTACTAATTTCTTTCTTTCTTTTTTTTTTTTTTTTTTGTAGATATCAGGAAAACGCATGTCTTGATTAATCGAAGAGGTGAACTCATTACTTGATGGGTCGCCAAAAAATTAGGAAAGTGGTCGCAATTAAGTGGGTGTAGGGAGCCAGACTTTCGGTGCAGGCTGTGGGTGACCAGTTCAAGCAGGTTGCTGTATTCTCCTGTGAGGCACAAGTTCATCAGGAGCTGTTCACTAGTATTCACGAGAAGGTGCTTACACACCAAAATGAAATAAAGGAATTTAACATAAATCTTCAATATCGAGGCTTCCGTTACACGGTTTCCATTCATCACCCTGCACCTTCATCTCAAGTTTTCTTTCTGGCCGTTCTGTTATTGCAATGGTAGACGAACACACTTGTCTCCTAAATTCATTAACGGTGGTGTTCCACAGGACTCCGTCCTATCACCCACTGACTTTCTTTTACTTATTAAATTTATCAACTAAACGTTTGACTTATCCACTATTACGCTGGTGACCACCGTACATCTCTCACTGTCATTTGCTTAAGGATAAACTCAGTAAGGATCAGTATCAATCAGAGCACCAAATTTCTGACATTTCTATAATCTATGAATTGCAAAGGACGAAAATATGTTGTTCATTGACTTACAAGCTCAATTTTTTTTTGTTTTTACTGTTTGTTCGACATAACCGTTCACACAACCGTTACTACTTTTGTACGTATCTAAACAACTATACTTTTAAAGAATCTCAACTGAAATCTCACATCTGATCTTTCGTCTGTACAGTTTCCATAAAAGTAACGTGTGTTATATAATCTCCACTAATCTCTCTTCCTCTCTGATACCAGTTTACAAAGACCTTAACCCTTCTGGTATGGAGCACTCCTTCCCTGAGTGGCGACCAGGTGACACACACACACACACACACACACACACACACACACACACACACACACACACACACACACACACACAGAGAGAGAGAGAGAGAGAGAGAGAGAGAGAGAGAGAGAGAGAGAGAGAGAGAGAGAGAGAGAGAGAGAGAGAGAGAGAGAGAGAGAGAGAGAGAAAGAGAGAGAGAGAGATTCAGACGAATTTGAGCATTCTGGAAATACTTCAGTGACACGCCATGCACAGTTTTGCTCCCGCTCTTTACACCTGCCTGTTTGTATTCCCTTTCGTGCTGGGAATAGGTAAGAGTTACATAAATCAATCTGTTTTTTGATGAGCTGAGTGCTGTCATCACGACCTTCCCGCCCCGCCCCAGTATATTAATGGTCACCCGGTCTGCCCGCCGTCAGTCTGCCTGAGAACGACGCCATGCAGTCACTCCTGGTCAGCTCCTTCCTAGTGCTCGGTACGTAGCCAAGCGCAGGTGTCCCGCGTAAGGCACTCGTATGTTGATAGAATATATTCATAACACACCTGAATATAAGACTGCGTAAAGATTGAGACCACTCGTCGTCACTCTCCATGCCTACCAGCCTTTCACAATGTCTATTAGTGCCTTTCACTCGTGTGGTCGTCCTTGCTAACTCTCAGAGTAATGTGAAAGATGGTTTACGATGGGCATACAGAAAAAAGGGAGAACAGGAGATTTACTTCGTCTTTTCTATTTTGCACAACTATTTAAGAGAAAATGGTACAGTAATAGTTATCTAAAATGTTGTAAGTGATTTCTGAAAAAAAGAAAAAATCAAGGTGTGAAAGGATGAACTCATTTGCTTCCTTGGATTGCCTCTAGACATTTTTGCGGGATTTCGTGAGAATAACTTTCCTTCCCTCAGCACTTCTTTAGTTTTACAGAATCTTTTGAGGTGAACGATAATAGCGCGTCCCTAAGCACAGCTACTGCGAGACAAGACTCCACAGAAAACGTAGAAACAAAGTTTTAATCAGCTACCTGAAAAACAAAACACCTAAACAATACTTTCCTTTCCCTGACCAATATAATATGAGTATTAGAACATAAGAACATATAAGGGAAGCTGCAAGAAGCCACCAGGCTTACACGCGGCAGTCCCTGTATGAAATATACCTACCTTTTTCCACCTGTCATCCCCATCCATAAACCCGTCTAATCTTCTCTTAAAGCTCCCTAATGTCTTAGCACTAACAACATGATTACTAAGTCCGTTCCACTCATCTACCACTCTATTTGAGAACAAATTTCTTCCTATCTCCTTTCTAAACCTAAATTTTTCAAGCTTGGACTCGTTATTTCTTGTTCTATCCAGGTTGCTGATCCTAAGAATTTTGCTTACGTCTTCCTTGTTATAACCCTAAGAATTTTGCTTACATCCCCCTTGTTATAACCCTATCCCCCTTGTTATAACCCTAACATTTGTTTTTCACAGGCGTGCACATGGCCGCAAGCTTTGAGAGGGCTCGCCTGTATTCGGAACCTAATGGGAAAGGAATGCAGCTAACCACACATGGAAGTCTCGGCGATCTGACCATGTACAACTTCAACAACAAGATGGACAGCGTCTATCAAAGTGGCTTGTACGTCAACAACTATCTGAGCCACACACGCACACACACACACACACACACACACACACACACACACACACACACACACACACGTACACATTCCCCATCATATTTTTTACACGCATTTCCTCCCTGCAGATGGATTTACTACGAACATCCTGCCTACAATGCCATGCCCGGATACGCTGTTGTCATGTACGGTGATCGAGTGTCTGCAAATCTCCCTGAGGGTTATAGCAATATTGTGAGTTGCTTCACGGTTTCGCTAGTAGGGTGGCTGCCAGCTGCTCCGTAGTCTCTGCTTTCCTTTATCTGCTAACTCATGTCTTTGTGTTCAGTATATTGCTCTGTGCCTGAATTTTGAGTAATAATAAATAAACGAGCACCTTGCTTTTCTCTTATATTTCTTCTTTCTTTCTTTCTTTCTTTATTCTTTTGCAGGTGTCCTCCGTGCGCCTGGTGAAGAGCTCCCACGACGGATACAAAGACCTCATCACGTTATACAGCGGCACCGGGTTTGCGGGCCAGGAATTAATCACGGGGGTCAGCCGGGGCTCTCTTGATTACATGGCGGACCAGGTCTCCTCGCTGATTGTCATTGGAAGCAGTCCATGGACCATATACAGGTAACTGAGCCACCGCAACGTTCACTTCCATGCAAGTAATTGGAAGGGGACGGAATTTTGCTCTAGGAGGATTACACCAATGGCACAAGGTACGGGTTTAAGACTGTCAGCATATCAGTGGGTGTCATGATAGCAAGGTGGACAAGCGTTGCACAACCGACGGCTGAGACGTATGAGGAATTGGTGCACGTCACGTGTATGTAAAACCATCAGGCAAGATTTGAAAAGCATCCAACTGTTTTCTTAGTCCAAGGAGCCTATATAGAAGTATGAGTAAGAGGAGGAGGACGAGGTGGAGGTTGTGAGGCTGTGCGCTGACGAGAATTATTATTTTTTTTTTTCCAGTGACTACAACTACAGTGGACAACAGGCGTGTGTGTATCCTAGCACTGACTATTATGTGAATGATGATGGTGAAGTAGTCTATTTCGGCCTCTATGTTAACGTAAGTTGCAGTGTTTCCTCCAGCCAGTCCCGTAAGAAAGACATGCTTTTGATTAAGTTGAACGCAAGCTATACTGTTACCAATTCCTTGCTTTCAGATGACTTCGGTGGGCTTTTTAGACAACAGCATCCAGTCAGTGCTGAAGGGATGCTCCTTCTGGAGTAGGAATGAAAAACAGTGAAGATGGACGAGAACACGAAGCCTACTAGTAAGACATCGCGCCGCCACCAGCTGAGGACTTCAGAACGGATGCTCCCACGGCGTACTTTGGCTTGAGCAACAGAGCCAAATTTACATATTGCACATCACGTTGTAAAAAAAATGTTTTACCCAAAGCTAACTAGTCTGCTCATGTGTGATGGTCAGCCATGCGATAATAAAGGGATATATACAAATACTACGTGTTTCGTTTTTAAAAGGGGCAAGAGTTATCTTAGACATAAGGAGAGAGAGAGAGAGAGAGAGAGAGAGAGAGAGAGAGAGAGAGAGAGAGAGAGAGAGAGAGAGAGAGAGAGAGAGAGAGAGAGAAACTGCGTATAATGTTTCATTTCCAACAATCGAAAGGAGATAGCAAAGCGTGCCTTAGTGAATAAGACGGCGAGGCGTGTGGGCCTCCTCACGACTTTACTTTCTCCATCCTCAAAGCCTTTGTCTCTGTGCACTGAGGAGGTCGCAACACATCCCAGCCACGCGTCACTGCCCACACGCTACCGAGACGCAACACTATTAATGCACGCTACCTTTCTCTCTGCTCTGTTACCCACGTCCATGACGCTGAGTATTTAGTCAATTACCAGAATATCTTCGACTTGTTGAGATTCGTCTGCCATGTTATACGTGCATTATATTGCTCTTCAGTTTGTTTATAAGTAAGCCATTATAATTTATTTTGTTGGTTAAGGTTAGCGCTGGGTGCGACATGAGAAATCCGCTGACAGCAGAAAATAATATTCCTATCTTTCGTTTTATTTTCTATGGAAATTTTTTTTTTCTTGTTTTTATTATTAGGAAGATTATCGGTTCCTGCTGGAAGCTGGCCATTTTCCAAGCCATTGCTGTCTGGCCCCAAATAACCCACATGCTTGCCATCAGCCTGGCATTGACGACACTTGCACCGTGCATCTCTGAGGGGTAACGTGAGCCTCTGCAAAGGCGTCATTTAAAATTCTTCCCACACTGCCAGGGAGGCTGGACGACTATCACAGCCTCAAAAGAAGAGGCTGATAATCTAAGCTTTCATTAAGCAGAAAAAATGCAAACAACATAAAAATACTGATCTGATGCCACTTGTCGTGTGTATTTCTAATTTTCTTCATCAACGTTCATTAAGGTTTGATCTAAGTCGCTGATATTGACTACTGAATTTCCATATCTTTTCAAAACTATTTATTACTTCAGAAGTGATTACCTTTTTTAATTAAATCAGAAGCCTTGGAATGGTCAACAAAGGCCACAATAAGTTGGTGCCTTGTTCGCAAACTCCTCTGTACAAAGTCGAAACATCAACAAGCCGTCCTCTGAATGTGCCTGTTTCGTCAATCCTCTTTGCATCTCTTTCGCTTCACCATATATGGTGATACGGTCATTTCTAGATTCTCCTACAAGGGGCGTCATGATACTGTATGAGATATTAATGTATGAGATGTTAATGCAGCTGGTGCAAGTTAGAAACAAATGACACGCTTCACACAACAGTGGTGCGCGTCGCTGCGTGTGCCACGTGTCAGTGTCACTTGGGTGCCACTGTGAGATGGGACCGGGTTGTTGTTCTTTTCCGGCATGGCACGTGTAGCTGTGGGTCATTGTTGTCAGATACGATGAACTTTTTTTCCAAGCCAAAGGGATGACCAAATTGATAACAGCAACATTGTGTGACATTTCATCTGAAACGGTCTTACCACAAAAATGTGTATTCATAAGTACTACCACTTCATCAAGGGTAATACTTTAGAGATAGTCATTATGTGAGGAAACTGCACAACGAATGTTCAGCATACGAGTACACACATTAAACATGAATCGCACACCACGGGGGCGAGACAGGGAGAAAGGATGCCTGGGTATCGTTTAATCTTGTTATTAATCTTAGAAAACCTTTACTCTCATGAGTAAAAATAACTAAATGACTAACCAATTCAGTACTACAGACAGCTTCCAAACTTCTCCAAACCACCTGTTAGCTAATCATGATGGAGTCAATAAGGTAAAATTTATTACCCCTTGGTAATGAAAAGTGTCATCCTTAACTTGATGACATTCTCTAATTTTGTTTCTATAAAAGTTCCCATAGAGATGTCAGATAGAATGATGACAACACAAACAGAAAAGTGTCTTAAAATCCCCACTCTTAAAAGAGTTCAACTCATAGAAAGGAAGAAATACTGAAGCAGGCAGGGAGTTCCAGAGTTTACCAGAGAAAAGGATGAATGATTGAGAATACTGGTTAACTCTTGCATTAGAGAGTTGGACAGAAAATGGATGAGACAAAAAAGAAAGTCTTGTGCAACGAGGCCGCGGGAGAAGGGGAGGCATGCAGTTAGCAAAATCAGAAGAGCAGATAGCATGAAAATAGATGCAACATTACGGCGATGAGAGAGGGAGGCTGAAAACAGTCAGTTAGAGGAGAGGAGTTGGTAAGACGAAAAGCTTTTGATTCCACCCTTTCTAAAAGAGCGGTATAAGTGGAACCCCTCCATACGTGTGAAACATACTCCATACATGAGAAAAACCGGCGGAAACGACTCAGAACGCCTGACTTCATAGAAGCTATTTTAGCGAGAGATGAAATGTGAAGTTTCCAGTTTAGATTATATGTAAAGGACAAACCAAGGGTGTTCAGAGTATCCGAGGAGGATAGTTGAGTGTCACTGAAGAAGAAGAGATAGTTATCTGGAAGGCTGTGTCGAGTTGATAGACGGAGGAGTTGAGCATACTAAGTTTGCTCTGTCCCATTCAGAAATTTTGGAGAGATCAGAAGTCGGGCGTTCTGTGGCTTCCCTGCGTGAGCTGTCTACTTACTGAAAGGTTGGACGTCTACGAAAAGACGTGGAAAAATGCAGGGTGGTATCATCAGCGTAGGAGCTAATAGGACTAGAAGTTTGATTTAGAAGGTCATTGATGAATAACAGGAAGAGAGTGGATGACAGGACAGAACCCTGAGGAACACCACTGTTAATAGACTTAGAAGAAGAACAGTGACCGTCTACCACAGCAGCAATGGAACGGTCAGCGAGGAAACTTGAGATGAAGTTACAGAGAGAAGGATGGAAGCCGTTGGAGGGTAGTTTGGAAATCAAAGCTTTGCGCCAGACTCTATCAAAAAAGCTTTCGATACGCCTAAGGCAACAGCGAAAGTTTCACCAAAATCCCTAAAAGAGGATGACCAAGACTCAGTAGGGAAAGCCAGATCACCAGTAGGGCGGCATTGACGGAACCCAAACTGGTGATCAGATAGAAGGTTGTGAAATGATAGATGTTTAAGAATCTTCCTGTTGAAAATAGATTAAAAAACTTTAGAGAGGCAGGATATTAAAGCGATAGGACGGTAGTTTGATGGATTAGAGCGGTCACCCTTTTTAGGAAAAGGCCGAATGTAGGCAATCTTCCATCAGGAAGGAATGGTAGATGTTGATAGACAGAGCTGGAAGAGTGTGACTAGGCAAGGTGCAAGCACGGAGACGCAGTTTCAAAAAAAAAAAAAAAAAAACAGTATGAGGCACCCCATCAGGTCCATAAGCCTTTCCAAACTACGAAGGATCTTAATGGGTAGCATGAAGTAATCGGAGGGTAGAGGAGAGCCATGAATCGTCCAAAGTGGACATTTTCAGCAAAAGTTTGAGCGATGAGTTCAACTTTAGAGATAGATGAGACCGCAGTGGTGCCATCATGTCAAAAAAAAAAAAAAAGAAGGAAAAGATGAAGAAGCAAATTTATTGGAGATGTTTTTGGCTAGGTGCTAGAAGTCACTAAGGGAGTTAGATCTTGAAAGATTTTGACTTTTATATTAATGAAGGAGTTTTTGGCTAGTTGGAGAACAGACTTGGCATGGTTCCGGGCAGAAATATAAAGCGCATGAGATTTAAGTGATGAAAGGCTCAAGTACTCAAGTACCTTTAGTGGGGCACCTTTCTATCATGTACAGTACGAGAACCGTGTTAAACCAAGGCTTGGAAGGTTTAGGCCGAGAGAAAGAGTGAGGAATGTACGCCTCCATGCCAGACAGTATCACCTCTATCAGGCGCTCAGCACAGAGACAGGTCTCTGACACGTAAGCCGTAGTCATTCCGTGGTTCACAGCGCCTCCTGATCTAGTGCTTCAGAGCTCACTAGGGGTAATTATCATTTCATCAGGTGTCTACTCCTATAAATGACATCGGGGATATAACGAAACCGATGCCGTGGCAGTGGAGGGCTTACAAGCCAACGCAGTATTACTAGCACAATATCATCTTAGTAACAGATCAAGTATAGTGTAGCTGGATGTAATATCGTGTATTTAATTTTTCCTGCAACAAATAAGTCAGCATGGGAACTGTAAACTCGCCACATGTCAATGAAATAAGCGTGTGTAACTTTCCACTTGTCTCCTGCCGCGAGTCACTTTGGGGCGAAATCTCTAACTTATACACTGCCCAATGACACTGATAACACACACACACACACACACACACACACACACACACACACACACACAGAGAGAGAGAGAGAGAGAGAGAGAGAGAGAGAGAGAGAGAGAGAGAGAGAGAGAGAGAGAGAGAGAGAGAGAGAGAGAGAGAGAGAGAGAGAGAGAGAGAGAGAGAGAGAGAGAGAGAGAGAGAGAGAGAGAGAGAGAGAGAGAGAGAGAGAGAGAGAGCCAATCCATCACAAACACCCTTCTCAAAATCAAACATTCACAAACATCGTCGTTACATTATCCACATCACCTGTATAATATCTTGTCCTCTCCCCCTACAGCGTCCTTGTCCTCGGGTATGGAAGCAGCTAACTGACTGCCCTTCACGACACGAACAGATAAGAAAAAAAAATGTAAAATAAGGACTTGGAAAAAGAAAACAATAGTAACAGGTATCCGGTGCAAGACCACAACATCATTAAACTGTGTACAAAAAATAACGATGATACACAACAATCAATTCCTTGGTTTTCACCCCCCAGACGCCGCTGCTCCGGCCTATTTATCACTGGACGCCCGCTCTCCGTACTGTCCGTCTGGCCTCGAGAACTACACCATGAAGTTACTCCTGCTTGTCTCGCTCCTCGTGGTTGGTAAGTGTTCAGCAAGTGTCTCCCCAAACCGAGGGACCGCGTGCTACAAAGTTTACGCGTTTTGTCTTCATTACTTTTATGATTCTTACGTGCAAGTTCTTTTTGGGGTTCTCAAGGGAGCTTTCGTGATTCTAGTGATAGTTTAACAAGATTTCTGTATCTTTAGTGGGGAAAAAACTCCCTACGCGAATCCAGTCCGAATATTCAGTGGAAGTTAATATGGTCTTTAAAGGTTTTCGTAATTGTAATGACGGCTCACCAAGGATTCTGTATTATCAATGGGCGAAAAAAATAAAAAAAAGAGTTTTGCCTGAGTAATTATTTCTGTGATCTTAGGAAATAACTCTTATCCTGCGTTTCGAAATACAGGTCCATATCAAATGATAGAAACGAGGTGAAGTTTGCTGAAAGCTTGTATAATCTAAATACTACATAGAAAATCAACTGTTGCATCAGGACTCAGTGAAGCAAACATTCCTTTCTCGCCAGGGGCACGCTCCTTGTATCGATTTACCCGTGTCATGTCCGCCGACCCCAGTTACTCCAGATTCTTTCAATATGATGTGCCGTGTCTGTCTGCGTATTACTTCGACGACACCATCCACAGCGTGAAGCAGTCTGGCATGTAAGTGACAGTAGTTCTATCACTATGGAATACATGTATAATTAAAGAACATAAGAATATAAGAACATAAGGAAAGCTGCAAGAAGCCGTCAGGCCTACACGTGGCAGTCCCTGTATGAAATATAGTTAGCTACCCATTTTCAATTATCATTCCAATGTATAAATTTCTCTAATCCTCTTTTAAAATTCCCTGATGACTCAACACTAACAACCTGATTACTGAGTCCATTCTATTTATCTACCACTCTATTTGAAAACCAATTCTCTTCTATTTCTTTAAAATCTAACCTTTTCAAGCTTGAACCCATTATTTCTTGTTCTTTGCCCAAGCCTGTAGCGGCATCGAGTGTGTGTGGTTGTGAATGTGTGCGACCGTTGTCTTAAGTCGAGTAACGTTCTTCACTCACTTCCACTGTGTTTTTCTTTTTTTTTTTTTCTTTTTTTAAGTCGTGTGTGACTAAAGTGATGCGAAATGTCCTTCAAGAGATTAAGTCAAAGCTTTTTAAATTTACATTCATTAGAGAGACCAAGGCTAAATGGGGACCTGATAGAAGTATTTAAATTGTTTTAGTTACATAACAAGGATGATGTAGATAAGATTCTTAGGATTAGTAATCCGAAAAAAAAAAAATCAAGCATGATAAAGTTTGATATAAAAAAAAAAAAAAGGCGAAAATTGGTTCACAAACAGAATAGCAGACGAAATTTTTAAAGAAAATTAGACAAATTTATGGCTAATAACGATAGTAGGTATAGGCGTGTATGTCTTCCACAGGGAGTGCCATGTGTAGGACTGCTGCCTTCTTGCAACTTCCCTAATGTTCTTATGTTTTTAAGTCTTCTAATTTGCCAAGAAATGATCTTTTGTCAGTTCTGTAAACGTATAGATTTTCAGCAGAACAGAAGACTCGAGGCTGTGGGAAGACGCTAGACGCAGCTGGAGTGTGTTATGCTACTCGACCATGACTGTGCACAGGATCCCAGGCGTCACAAACACCAAGATTGCTATTTAAAATGCATTGAAAGTTCCACGTATTAGCGACTCAATACCACCGCTGCAAAAACGAGTACATGTACGTAGTTTATTTCCTTATTAATGCCTACGGTAAAATATTTGACTCCCTTGCAGGTGGATTTACTACGAAAATAACAATTACAATCAAATCACTGGAGACATCTGCTACGTTTACGGCCTCATGATCAACGTGAACATGAGCGAACAACTTATTGGTAAAGTAAGTGACCGTCAAGATTTATTTGAATACTTGATCTTGAGTATCAGCCTTATTGTAAGGGTGACGCTGTGTGCTTGATGACTGCTAGCGTTTGTAGTAGTAGTAGTAGTAGTAGTAGTAGTAGTAGTAGTAGTAGTAGTACCAGTAGTAGTAGTAGTAGTAGTAATAGTAGTAGTGGATAGGTAAGTAAGTAACAGCCTAACGTCACGCCTCCGTTTTAGAGATTTCCTGAGTGGTGTTTTTTCCTTTCAACTTTCTTCAAACAATTGTATACCTTGAACGGAGATCCAGCTTCTTTCCAGTACTTAATTATCAGGAAGCTTCCCCACGCTGGCGAGCTACTACCTTAATTAACGTAACCTAACCTGACAGATGGGATGAGGGGATCTTCATGGCAGACTATGGTAAAGGGCAAAACAATGCATTGGTGTGTAATAATAATGATACCACTACTGCTGCTGCTGCTGCTACTATTACTACTACTACTACTATTACTACTACTACTACTATTACTACTACTACTACTACTACTACTAATACTAATACTACTACTAATAATAATAATGATAATAATGATGTGGAAGATCAGGCCACCCTTTTATTTTTTTCAGGTGTTTGTTTTTCCTCCCTAGAGAGTGGGTCACAGCTCCCGACTTAAACCTGGTACCTAATCACTGCTACGTGAACAGGGGCTAATACTACAGAAAAGTCAGCCCAAAGACTTTTCACTTAACCGGGAATCGAACTCGGGACCTCTCTCTCGTGTGTGTGTATGTGTGTGTGTGTGTGTGTGTGTGTATGTGTGTGTGTTACACACTATGAGGATAGCAGTACGTTAGTGAAACTTTCTTCGGTTACATGAACATTATTAAACACACACACACACACACACATACACACACACACACACACACACACACACACACACATACTTTTTTTCGCAGGTTTCATCCCTCCGCTTCGTCGGGAAGTCCCACATACTAAACACTGATTCAATAACGTTCTACGAAGACGGTGTCTTCACGGGCGAGGCGATCGTCACTGAGGAGGGCCTGCGGTCACTGGGACCCATGGCTGGTAGGGTGTCTTCATTGATCATTGCTGGACCGAGCCCTTGGACTGTTTACAGGTAATGTATGTCAGTGTATGTCATCGTAAAAGTTCATCCATAGCAACACTTCTCTTTTTTAACTCTTTGACTGCTATTTGATACATCTTCCTTCAACAACAAACCACTCTGATATTTCTTTTGTACTGCAGCCACCTCTATACATTATACTGCCTAAACACTAGAAAGTTTTTAATCCCTCTTTTCTTTCCTATAGGTGCTTATAATGATCTTGCATTATACCTCTAGTGCTGCGAATTGTTAGATATCGTAATGAAAGAGTTAATGAGTAAGCTATGTCCGCCAGTCTTATAGTATACGCACCTTGTGTTCCAGATCAGTTATTTGATTGTATGTTTTGTTGAGAACTTTTATACTTGCTAATGATGCCCGAGGCTTCCTGAACAAGCCAGACACTCACATAGTGCTCTGATGGTGGTGTGATAAATACACGTTCAAATACCGAGCACAGGGATAAGGTGAGAGCGTTGAGTACTTTGCTGATGTCCCGCTGATAGTGGAAGATAATGGAGGTTTATAGTGAAATGCTCAATTTTCTATGCCAGATGCAGCATATCTTAAGGCGATTATCTCAAGGTGTGAGCAACCACATGTCTGGATATAACTGATGATAACTGATCAGCGTGTGCTTGTTATACTTGTAATATGGAAACTCAGTGATATCCTGTTCTTGTTCCCTGAGATGCTAGTACTCGTCGTACCCATCGGACAAGACAAGTCTTGCCTCTATTCACCAAACGGCGACTAATAAAAATGGATTAAATTAAGTCACAGTCAGCTTTTCTCTCATAGGGATATTCATGTCATGCAGCGGCTGTCATACAAGACGATGTGTGTGCTATTAAAGGAAAGAGGAAATGAGCAAATATTACAAGGCTGAGAGATGATGTGACATTCTTCTTCAGAGGTGAGAACTTCACCGGCATGTCTTTGTGCATGTACCCAGAACGGAGTCCTGCTGCTAGTCTAGACGGAAAGCTCGTCTTCGGCATCGTACATGACGTGAGTCTCTCCCTTCTTCTGCCTCTCAGGAACATATCCCTCCTAATATACCTTGCAGTGACAGGCCCACACTGCAATCGTTAGCCATTACTGAGTACAAAAAAACATGATCTATTTAGTTAAAAGTATATCCGTGTCATGATCAGTGTGTCTACAGATAAAGCGGCTGGACATGCCCGACAACAGCATCATGTCAGTGAAGAAGGGCTGCGATTCACGAGCTGCCAGCCATAAACTCATCATCGAGGCAGATGGCCAGAACAAGGACGGGGCCTGGCGGTTCTTCAAACACAAGGCTTGAGTGCAGCAGCTTGTGGTAAAGCAGTAGGGTCACCATGTAGAGACATAATGTGTATGTGAGTAATGGACTTGTGGATGGATATAAACTTTTCCTTCTACTTTGACTCTCTACATGCAGTTAGGCTCTACTGATACCACCATCTGGGACTAAAGCAGGCTCCCAAAAATTGTCTGAAGGAAACAGTCCATTCCCTCACACCCTAGTGGAATGGAATGAACTCTGAGGAATTTTGCATATTAGGAGACAAAAAATCTCGACACTAGGCCAGCAGGTGATGCGTGCAGGAGTGTGCGAACACTGCTGTGAGAGTGAAGGTGTCATTACGCTAGCCTCAAACTTCACTTTCTTCTCACCTGAATGAGCACAAAGGTGAAATGAATGACGTCTCCAATTTAAGAAAAAAATATATATACCACATATGTACACGTAATAGATAAATAAATCAGGATAAATCGGTATGCTGCGGATTTTTATTACACAGAAGGTATCAAACCACACAGAATTTACAACAGTTATAAACATCATGAACTATCACTCCAGTCACAAACACCATGAACTACCACATCGTGAACTACTACTGTAATTCTAAAGGCCGTGAACCACCACCACAGTTACAACAATCGTGAACCACCACCACAGTTACAACACTCGTGAACCACCACTAAAATCATCACCAAGAACCACATGAACCTTGCCCTCCAGTGTTGCATAAGAAAGAGCACTATGCCTCACCGTCTGTTTCTGAAGTGGAGCATAGTTGAGCAGCTTTTCAGTCAGGTGCACGTGGCCCAGCACCATTGCGCGACACCAGCACCGAATGAGGCCGAGGTCGTCGAGCGCATTGCTGTCCAGTGGGAAGCAGGGGCAAGTATCAGTAGTGAATCTCAAACGTTTCGGGATCGTGTCTTGACTCTGGTCTGTCGTGGGACTTTCAAGGGTGTTTTTATGATCCTAGTGACAAGTCAATAAGGATTCTACATCGGGAAAGAAAAGGGGAAAAAATTGCACATAGGAATTCGACAAATTATCTCTATGGTCCATAAAAGTCCTGAAAAAAAAAGTTTAAGAATACAAGCCAGTGTGTTGAATATTTGAGCAGTACATATGCTATAACGTGGTGCTTCATAAATAATGGCAAAAATTGATATTGTTGATGATACAAAATAAATCAGCAATTACTTCCATATAAAATAGTAGTCAACCTTTTATTATACATGCAAAGCTTATCTTTCTCATACGTTCCCTGGCAGCCATTCACGAAAGAGGTGAAGGGGTGAATCGGGTTTCAATATAGATAATAATGCTGCAAATACTAGAGGCTGCGGGGAGACGGACTATACGAGTATACTACACAGTCTGGTGATCCTCCCGGAAACCCCTGAACTCCGTGATTGCTGTGGCTTCTACATCAGCCTGACGCAGCACCACTGACACTCAATGTTCCAGGTGTTTGAATCCTTCATTGTCAGTGGTTTTGTCTTTGCTCAGTAAAGTGATCAAAGCTCAGTAAAGTGATCAAAGACTACTCAAATGATGCAACAAATGCTATAACATTATGAGCGGCTAAATCATACTGCATTGATTCACACTGACAGTTCTGCATTGCTTCCACCCACTTATTTGTGGCGGCATAGGTCGCCCACACTCAAAGACTGCCCCTTGGGAAACAGGAAACTGCATACGATCGTTTCGCTGAAAAGTTGTTCCGCACACAGCATCGCATCTCATTGACACAATTTACTTAATCAAACGGAGGCTGCTTGGTTAAGAAAGTATAAAGCACGAGAGAGAGAGAGAGAGAGAGAGAGAGAGAGAGAGAGAGAGAGAGAGAGAGAGAGAGAGAGAGAGAGAGAGAGAGAGAGAGAGAGAGAGAGAGAGAGAGAGGATGGTATTTCTATCGCAATATGTTATGAAATACAAAGTTGCTTTTGAAATATGTTCACTTCTTTCTTTTCCGCAACAAAAACACCATGCATGCATATCTTTTATAGCTATGCGAAAATACCATGCCCTAAACATCTGTTATTCTGTTGAGGCTGAGGAGCAAAGTTTGTGTTACGAAATGCAAGACATGTCAAGTTGCACCAGACCCATCTCGCCTCCAGCTCGTCTTGCTGTAAACAACGCGTGCTTTGTACAGACTCGCAAGGCACGTATATGCGACACGTGTGGCTGCTTGTTATGGCCCCTTTCATATCAGTCGGGAACAAAAAGTTGCGATAATGATGAGGTGTCTACAGGCTTAAGCCAGAAAAGACTTTTGCTCAAGGCACAGAATGCAATCAATATTTTCATGAGGTGAGGCGTGTAATCACGAGGCAATTGTAGTTGTGTCACATTCCCAGCTACTCACTGCCAGTAGTCACGTTGCTGTGCTCGATGTAGGTGTTATTCAAATCACGGAAACAAGGTCTATTAATTAATTATTTATTTACTAGATTATTAATTTACTAGATTATTATTATTATTATTATTATTACTATTATTATTACTACTATTACTACTACTACTACTACTACTACTACTAATAATAATAATAATACTAATACTAATACTAATACTACTACTATTACATTATACTTATTTATCTATTTATTTATTCTCTCATTTCTATTTATTTATCTATTCATTTATTTGCTTATCAATTCACTGTACAACAAAACTAACCTTCTCATCTGTTGATTTTCCTTTCGTCATACCATATTTCCTTGCGCAAGACATGCCGCTATACTACAAGGGATTTTGAAAGAAGCAATTCAATTTCCCAACATGTAACGTTCATAATACAAGTAATTAGAGGCTTTGATATAATCCTTAAAAAAAAGTTTCCGGTTTCACATATAATGTTTACAACAATTAACTGTACTAAACTATACAAGGATCCTTTTTTCACTGTAAGCACGCCCTCGAATGGAAAATTTTACTTCAAACATTAAACATAAAGAAAGCGTTGGTCATTCTTAGTTGAAAAAATAGATGTCTCTTGCTTTCTTGAGCGACCCAAGTGACTCACGGATGATACAAGAGTGGAATTGCTAGAGTCCATTAACAAGCCCTGCCTTCACGTCCTGCTGATTACTATTCCAAAATTTCCCCCTAAGTTTCCGAGTTAGGTTAGGACTGCGGAGAAGAGTTTGTACGAACATATTTTATTTGATATGTGATTGACAATTACCTAGTTCTTTCTGGCCTTGTTTCTTTTTAATCAATATTACCAATGAAATGCACAAAGAATCAGGGATTTTAGAAGACTCTCTAGGTACTCTCTCGGTACATGTAGTATATAAAAGGGATTTGGTTCACATATAGTGAACATCTTTTTTACTCACCAACGTAACGTCCCCTGTGACCTTTCTCTGCTGCATGTAAAATTCTTCTTCGTCAACTCTTAACGATGTCATTTTATTTTCATTAACGAAACAATTACCATTAAAAATTACACATCCCAAAAGTACGATATCACATTTTTTTTTTTCCAATCATCTGAGCATCTAAGAAGTTCTCAGCGAATTTTGTCACCTTAAAATATGTTACTATGTTAAGATTAAATTCCAGTTTTTGTTTCGAAATATCAGCCATGTTATATTGCACCAGCCCCACGGAGCCTCCAACTCGTTGTAAAGTAAACAACATGTGCTTTGTGTAGACTCGCGTGACACGTATGTACTGTATACATGAAACATGTAATTGTTTGTTGATCTTACTTTCACATCAACTGGGAACAAGATGTTATAAAAAACGAATCAGCTGTCTACATAATCAAGAAAGGTTTTCCCATCAGTCTGCAAACTGCACGAAATACTCAAGTAAACAGACACGGAGTGCAACCAGATTACAGCCACAAATATGCAATATTTTATAAATATTTGTAACCCATTCAGCTGCCGGATCTGACCAGACTAACCACTAACTATCACCATTTCACCTTCCTTCATCTTAGATTAGCCAGTTAAGAACATAAGAACATAAGAACGTAAGGAAAACCACAAGAAGCCATCAGTGGATCGATAATTTCGTAAATTTTTTAAGAAGGAAATTACAAGACAGAGATTAAGAAATTCCAGCCAACTGCCCGGGTGGTGCTGACAGCGGCTCCCTGGAATCAAGAGACACCGCACACGAAGCTGTGCAATAAAAGGAATCAACGTGCTGAGTGTGAACCACAGCACAGGCCAGAAATGTCCTGACTTTTTTTCTTTAATGTAAAAAGGGCACTCGCCAAAGGTGAGAGAGAGAGAGAGAGAGAGAGAGAGAGAGAGAGAGAGAGAGAGAGAGAGAGAGAGAGAGAGAGAGAGAGAGAGAGAATCCCAAAAGGAAGGTCAAAAGGA
>NC_087159.1:11362500-11417500 GCF_035594125.1 Scylla paramamosain
TACACACTCTCACCTGATTGCCAATGTCTGGGTTCATTACAGCGACGTTCGATTTTCTTCACTATAACAATACAGGTGACAATCAGATGTTTCGTCTCAATAAAGTGGGATAAAAGAACTGGATGTTTTCCATCACGCTTTTTCTTTTACAACAGGGAGCTGAGGTCCCCTCCTCCTGCAGTCTGTAGCATAGCAGGAGTAGAACAGGTTGTGTCCACTCAGTAATACATGATTTTTTGCTTTTCTAAATCGTTCATGCATCGTTCCCATTATACATAATATTTTATACTCCATTCCCAGTGTCTCAGCAAGCTCTTCCACTCTCTGAATTTGACTGCAATGAAGTCATTTGTCAGTATCTTCTCTGATCTTCACAAGAATTAGAAATGCCCGACACATCCTAAGCTTTTTATTTATTTATTTATTTATTTATTTATTTTATTTTTTTTCGTCAGTAAACATCTTGGGGTATTACATCCTGGGACATGACAAGACCAGAACAGTCTTCGGCTACATCACTCCTTACTCCTCATCTAGACCATTTCGCCTTTTAGTGTTCACTTCATGATATGCACCAGTGGACAAGTGATCATGTTCACCAAACCAACACATTGGAAAAATGAAGTTTCTGAGTAAAATTTTTTTTATATATATATATATTTCTGTCAATCAATCAATCTATCTATCTATATATCTATCTATCTATCTATCTATCTATCTATCTATCTATATATATATATATATATATATATATATATATATATATATATATATATATATATATATATATATATATATATATATATATATATATATATATATATATATATATATATATATATATATATATATATATATATATATATATATATATATATATATATATATATATATATATATATATATATATATATATATATATATATATATATATATATACACACAATGTTGGATCGCTATTTTCCGGACAGTGTTAGCAGCACCATCGGCAGATAAAATGCTGACCAAAATATAGTTTCTACATTTTTTCTCAGGAATTTCATCATCATCATCATCATTATCATCATCATCACCATCACCATCATTATCATAATAAAAAATAAATAAATAAATAAATAAGTAAAAACATACTGGTGCGTCTATCAAGTAAAACGGGGTTGTTTCGTCCACACTGTATTTCTGTAATTTCATGATCGTTTCAGGATTTTTCTTCACATTTAGAGCTAATATCTATATTCATCTATTTCATCTATCTGCTTCTTTAAGGAAATCCTGAATTGGCAGTAGCGGTGAGGCGAAGTGCCTGGTACCGTGGGCGTGCCCGTCCCCGTCACGGTGCCTCCTGATGTTGTGTTGTGACGCATGCACAACAGTGGCGCCAGGCAGTAAATGTTAAGTTTGTTTCGTCTATATACAGATTATCATTTTCTTTTTCTTTTTTTATACATAATATACAAGGCTTGCAATTGTTTTCCATGCAAAGACCACCATTTTAACATCAGTGACAAGGCCATCAATCAAGACTAAACCTCAGTGCCATAGCATAATATATTTTTTTTTTCTCTCTCTCACAGGAGGGAAATTGGCATAAATCGCCTAATAGAGTTCCTACGTGAAAAATTCTGTCCCCCAACAGCGCAGCGAACGTTTGACCAAAATACCGCCGTGTAGCTAATCTCCAGTCTTAATGAAGCGGCCGTCCGTGAAGTGTCGGTCGGGACAAGACCGCTAAGAGATTAAAAAAACAGACATATTAGTGGACAAGTGGACAAAATCTCAAGTTATTGTAGCTAGGGCCAGCGAGAAGTCTGCCGTCGGCGTATGAGGAACTAATGTATGTATATATGCATGCATGTAATATCATACGCATCAAACACTACAAGCACTTAATTTATAGGAACACGTTTCTCCTTAACGCGAAGGGAGCTCTCTATTTCGTTACAAAGTTTCAGAAAGTCGGAATATTTTTTCAAATAGAGAGGAATGACAGGCTTGAGTGCCGAAAGTAAACAAACAAAGTAACGTTAGCATGAAGAAAACATAATAAAAAAGTAGGTTATTTGATTTTGGTAATGTTTATATTAATGTGACACGTGTGGTAATGTGTGTGGCGGTGAGCGCGCTGTGATGATGGCGTAGTTCGGTGACACACGCACTTTTAAGTCTGTGGTCACGTTTGCTTCACTAATCTGCAGCCACTGACTTACTTATTGCACGTGTACCAGATAACCACCACGATGAATTATGAAACACTCACAAAGTTACGAGGGTAAAGAGAGGGAGGAAGGGAGGGACGCATTGCTAACTGGCTAACCTTCATATGCTAGACTGAGATTAATCTGCAAACACATAAGGATTTTTTAATAGTGTGAGGATATTCCCTAAACCTGACTTAAACAGATTCAACCCCTACACGACATCTGGGATTGGAGAGTGAAAAAATAGTATAGGGATCAAAGTCTAGGTAACAAAAGATCGAAGAGGATAAGAATACTGAATGATGAATTATTGCTAAGGATGCAAGCGATCTAACCATGAAAATAACGACTGAAATGGGGTCAAATTTTATGGTGTGTGAGATCTGTGAGTAAATATTCTTAAATAGGGTTCAAATTCTGCGCTACAATTAGGTTACGCAACGGATTAGATTATAATGGACCGTACTCTGAAAGGTCTCACTGTATTATCTAGATTACTCTCTCTCTCTCTCTCTCTCTCTCTCTCTCTCTCTCTCTCTCTCTCTCTCTCTCTCTCTCTCTCTCTCTCATGACGCAACAATCAGCGGCAGTACTATCGGAACTTAATGGCAGCAGCTCTCATATAAGTCTATGAATAAATAAAAAAACTCATTTGTATTAGGCCTCCTGTTTCTATAACCTAAGAACATATGAACATAATGAAATAATGAAGCTGCAAGAAGCCATCAGGCCTACACATGGCAGTCCCTGTATGAAAGATACTTACCTATTTCCACCTATAATCAACACCCATAAATCTGTCCAATCTTCTTTTAAAGTTCCTTAATGACTCAGCAGTAACAACCTGATTACTGAGCCCATTCCACTCATCGACCACTGTTTGAGAACCAATTCCTTCCTTTCTCTTTTCTAAATCTAACCTTTCCAAGCTTGAACCTATTATTATTTCTTGTTCTATCCTGATTATTGATCTTGAGAATTTTGCTTACATCATCCTTGTTATATCTCCTATAATACTTAGACACTTCCATCATGTCTTCTCTAAACCTCCGCCTTTTTGAGGAATGTAAATTTAAAACTTTAGTTTCATCCTCTGTATCTTTTTAGTCATTTTCCTTTGTAATGATTCTAACAGACCTTTATCCCTCCTGTAATATGGGGACCAGAACTGCACAGCATAGTCTAGCTGAAATCTGACCAGCGCCAAGTATAACTTTAATATTACCTCGGGACTTCTACCTTTAACACTCCTAAAATAAATCTGTGAAGCTATCTGATGACTAAAAACTCCTTCAATGGATTATTGATGATTTTCTTTCAGAGAAGTCGTCATTCTTATGTGCTGAGCATATGTGATTCAACACTTGCGGCCAAACTGTAAGATATTAAAGTACTTTATATATATATATATATATATATATATATATATATATATATATATATATATATATATATATATATATATATATATATATATATATATATATATATATATATATATATATATATATATATATATATATATATATATATATATATATATATATATATAAACGCTGATTACTGCTAGTAAGCTAATAAAAAAAAAACATCAAACACATATGGAAACAGCCAGAAAATATACCCTTTTAAAAAAAATTATGGAATCATTTTGCAGTCCTCCACGCAGTAAACAACATAAGGGGAATCAAAATGGTCCGCGTGATCTACAGATCACTGGGAGCCAAAACGATCTCATCAAAGTCCCCACCTGAAGCAAGCAATTGAGTATATGGAAGCTTTAAGGTCACTGCAATAACCGACATTTTTCTATGCATCTCAGTGTCATCAGCATCTCCTTTCGACATGTCGGAAGAGTATATATCAGTGGACACCCGCTCTGCCAACCATCAGTCAACCTGAGAACGACGCCATGCAGTCACTTCTGGCCACCCTCCTCGTCACGCTCGGTATGTAGCCACAGGCATCTTGCGCCCACTGTGTGTTTACTGTTAGTTAGTGTTTGGTGTGGCGTGAACAGCGATGAAGGAAACGGTGCGTAGGTTGTGTGTAATATTATGGCAATAATGGTGATCAGTGGCACACACCGCCTGCTTGTCATAAGTAGACATGAACACATAATCTATTTATTTTTTTTTTACTAAGCCATGCTGCAATTGAGCACACTGTATACCTGTATGTATAGCTGACCATAATAAGCAAAAGGATTCATGCATTAAGAACGTATGCACTTGTAACCTTGCTTCACATATGATTTCTAGACATAATAAAAAAATTCTGGACATACTGAACAAAAAACAATTTATCTCCTAGGGGTGAGCGCCGCAACCATCCTGCAGAAGGGTTCTTCCCTTCATAGAGGGTCTTCCGTTCATTCACCCAGTGCTGTTCATTCAACGAGCACCGTTCACACATCGGCATTAGCACATAAGTTCAGCTCAGCTGTAGCCTACTGTTACTCACAACCTCGGCAGGGAGGCTGCTGCCTCAGGCTGACCGAAAGTGTCCCAAACTTGGGCATTTGCAACTTTAATAACCTCATTAGCAGCGTGCGACTCACTGGCTTGTATGTGTTGCCGCTTAGGCCAACTGGTTTATATATATATATATATATATATATATATATATATATATATATATATATATATATATATATATATATATATATATATATATATATATATATATATATATATATATATATATATATATATATATATATATATATATATATATACGCTCTCTGTGTGTGTGTGTGTGTGTATAGGGACAGGATTACTTAAGCAACAAGTCTGGTGCTAGTGAGTGTTTTCTGCGACAGCTGGATGTTCTATGAGAACAGCGATTACAACGCCTTGCCGGGGAGGATCTACTATGGTTACGGTGAAGACGTCTCCTTCACCCTACCCTTAGCCTACCGCAACATAGTAAGTAACTCCGCAACACGACTGGGACGCTGGCTGCCAGGTACTGTTGTCCCTTGGCCATCTTCTCCGTCCGGTATCACTGCTCTGACTTTTCACTATACTAGGAGTCTGTGTGCAGCAGTGTTACAATGAATATCTATGGGAAAGATAGTACGTCGATGCTGCGATGCTCAGCAAGGAGTGCTCACAGAAAACGTTTTATGTGACCACTCCTCACTGACCATCGCACCATCGACGTATTATCTTTCCTCTAGATATTCAGTGTAATATATATATATATATATATATATATATATATATATATATATATATATATATATATATATATATATATATATATATATATATATATATATATATATATATATATATATATATATATATATATATATATACGAGTATATATATATATATATATATATATATATATATATATATATATATATATATATATATATATATATATATATATATGTATATATATATATATATATATATATATATATATATATATATATATATATATATAGAGAGAGAGAGAGAGAGAGAGAGAGAGAGAGAGAGAGAGAGAGAGAGAGAGAGAGAGAGAGAGAGAGAGAGAGAGAGAGAGAGAGAGAGAGAGAGAGAGAGAGAGAGAGAGAGAGAGAGAGAGAGAGAGAGAGAGAGCTATAGAAAACATTGAAATCACGTTATTTTCAACAGGACTTTTCGATCAGTGCATATTTGGCAGTACGAGCTTTTATCTCCAAATTTGGCTTCATTATTGTGAAAAAAAAGCTAGACATACAGACAAACGTGTAGACAGACCGTGTGCTCTTAGCATTGCAGAATGTCACGTGCATCAACTCTGGGGAAACTATTTAATTTCAGCTTGGATAACTTCCTTTCAACTAAGTTTTTTGCTTCTTTTCCTTGTGCTTCCTGCAGGTATCAAGTGTTCAGGTGATCACAGATTCGATGACTATGGCCGATAATTTCATCTACTTCTTCGAGGGTCCTTCTTGCACCTTGCAGTCACACAAGATGAAGACAAGCGAGGCGTCCTTTGGTTCTCTGTCAAACAAGTTTTCCTCGATCCTGCTCATTGGGAAGAGACCATGGACTCTATACACGTAAGTACACAATAATAGTGAGTCATCTGGTTGTCCCACGAGGGTTATATGAGTATAGAACAAAGCTTGCCGGAGACTCTAGTACCCAACACTGATATTAAGACTCGCCACTTATTCACAGGAGTGTTGTAGGCGGGACAAGGTGTCAAAAAAGTCCTCGCTTCACCACTCACAGGAAACACTATTTTATCGCTTTGTAATATTCCTCTCCATTTAAAAGTATTTTTAGTACATTTTGCACGTTAACTGGAACAGATCGTCCCTTCATCCTTCCCATCCCTTAGTATGACACCAGTTCTTTCAATGTCTTTATTCGCCCAGACTACACCATCACTACCAGCGTGGCAGCAGGACAGAAAAAGAAAGAAGGCTCCTCCGACCCAACCCTCCCACCAGCACAGAGCCGCAAGGCAAATCTAAGAACATCACGACAGAAAAGTAGTTTTAATAGCAAATTGGAAAATGGTTGATTCATTTGATTGATTAAGTACACCACAACGACCACCGTGACCATGGAGAAAGGAGAAATATTTAATATCTGCACAACATAAGAGGAGGAGGAGGAGGAGGAGGGAGAGATGATGATGATGAGAGGAGAGTCGTGGGATGTGTTGTGACTGATCCTTTCTTCCACAGCGAGGAGAACTTCAGGGGGCGCCATGTGTGTGTGTATCCTAACATCCAGTACTTCGCGATGCACCATCAGACGTCGTACGTTCACCACCACGAGTCCCACCAATTCGGAGCAAGCTCAAGCTCAAACTACAGCGTGGGCATCTACACTAACGTGAGTCTCAGTGGTTCCTTCCTTAACATCATTACTCACTGAGAGTTCCGCTTTTTTGTAATTACTCTCTTGCTGTCTCAGTTGATGGGCAAATTCCATTAGATTGAAAGCACATTGTAGTATCACGTCTGTCTTTGTTTCAGATGACGATGCTTGGCTTTGACACCACCATCATCAAGTCATGTAAGATGGGTTGCTTCTCCAAGAGCAATGCTGAAGGCGGCAAGCTGTTTCTGGACGGCGCCGTCGACAACGGCGGCTGGGGAAGTCTCATGTAACCACGTCACTGAAGACACTGCAAGGGAGCCTCCCACAAGTGGGCACCCCGTATATATGAATAAATTCAGTTTTAAGAAACATATAAATATACTGTAGGACTCATCAGCTTGAGTAAGAAAAATATTTCAAGTAAAAAATATTGGTTTGTAAATGAGTGTGGAAGTCAGCCAGGCGGTAATTCAGTAACAGTGTGTCAGTAACAGGTTCACTGTTTTCGTGAATTGCTAGGACGCGTCCTGCATGAAGAGAGAAGAAAAAAAATAATAAAATAAAAACTTATGATGTTTTCCTCAAAACCTTTAAGAAAAGACGGAAGGGCGTGGGTGCCTAACTATATGGCAAGGCTGTGTGTGATCATCTTCAGGTGGTGTGGACCCGTGGCGCAGAGGTTAGTCCTTAGCTAAGAGATGCAGTGATGCACCCGTAATGTAGTGAGCGGCGCTGGAGGTGTACGGATGTCAGTACGCCAAGCACGGCGCAAAATGGGGTGGTGCTCGTAACTATGTGTTGCATTCCATTGTCCACCTGCTTGGCAGATCCATCTTGGCCTGCTGATCGTGGGTGAGCGACAGTGCTGTTCGTGCTTAGGCGAACACAGACGCTACTCACGTGATGCTGTGTTACTTGTTTGTGGTGCCGTGGTTGGTAAAGATTGTCGTATTTTAATACTGATTAGCTCTTATGTAAGAGACTCTTTCAGAATCTATATTTACTGAACTTGAGCTCTTTTGGTAATTCATATATTCATTGATCCAAACATGTTTTGCATAGCCTATGAAAGTAATTATCTTGCTGTTCTAGTTTCCGAGGCATTGAGGAACATGTATTCTCAACTCCTGCTAGTTTGAAATCCAAGACGGTGTCCATAAAAGGCAGAGAAAAAAAAAAGTATACTTTGCTTAAGCAATGGTGTAGATTAGGGTGTAGTAAATGGCTGATATAGCAGAGAGCGGAAACTTTTCTGGCTAAACCATTTGGCAGAATTCTGGTCGCAATTTTACAGAAATGCGGCACGTGCGAGATAAACACCTAACAGCTGATCACTGCTCATGCTGAGATGATCGGCCAGTTGTCGTGAGATTCTTGTACGCAATCTCTTCAGACCTGACCTATCTTATTTGTTATACCATGACATCAACAAATATCAGGTATGTACTCGTATAGTGAGAGCAACGCCTGGCGCTAGGGAGCCTGACACTCAAGGAAAACTATCCACAAACTTCTGTGGGTTATACAGGTAGGCCAAGAAGCATTAAAAACTGAAGCTTTGTAAGCAACAGGGTCTTGTGGATAATTTTTTTTTTCTTTGTGGGATTGGGAAGGATGGGGTGCCAGACATTATCAAGTGAAGAAAAGGATGACAGTCGGCCGCTTAGTTTTAACCAACACACAACACTTCATTCAAACACTCCTCGACTCCTTACAATCTGTGTGCAATTACCAACCTTGTATGGGATGTAGATATGGGCTTTGTGCTCCCTTGTAGATTGTGTCGTGCACACAATCTCACACCGTTGTCGTGTTCGTAGCTGGGAACGTAGCTGTCCGCCTCTTGTTAACAAACAAAAGCAAGCTGGATTACTTTGAACACTTTATGGGGCCTATTTCATCCTTATATTTGGTAAATCTCTTAAGTCTTCAGCCATGTTGTCCATGACAGTGGACAGGTAATCAACGCGACTTTACGTGTAAACACTGGGTTCTGAGCATGCGCACTTCGCGGGCGGACAGCCATGTACAAAAGGACAGCTAGGAGCATAACATAGCTGAAGATTTGGTTAAAAGATTAGCCAAATATAGGGATGACATAGACCTGTAACGTGTTTACAGTAGTCAGGCTTTCGTTTGTAAACAAAGGGGGGAGAGATACGTACAAGGGGACAGCTACGGACATGATATCGTCTCATAATGTAATGCTAAATATTGACAAAAACACACACACACACACACACACACACACACACACACACACTACAACGCGACGCTGCACCAGCCATACTCCATCAAACACTGATGATTTTCACGTATACTCATATATATTCGTGTGTGTGTGTGTGTGTGTGTGTGTGTGTGTGTGTGTGTGTGTGTGTGTGTGTGTATATATATATATATATATATATATATATATATATATATATATATATATATATATATATATATATATATATATATATATATATATATATATATATATATATATATATATATATATATATATATATATATATATATACTCGTATATATATATATATATATATATATATATATATATATATATATATATATATATATATATATATATATATATATATATATATATATATATATATATATATATATATATATATATGAAGCTATCAATAAAAACAAGAAAAGTTTAATAAAAAATCCATGTGTGGTCAACATTGTTATATGGTATGGAGAGTTGCACGCTGCCGGTGGAGACAGTGGTAAGATTGGAGGCGATGGGGATGTGGTTGTGGGAGAGAATGATGAGTATTCCATGGACGGCAAGGAGGAGGAATGGAGCAGTGCTGGGGATGGTGGGAGAAAAGAGTTGATGGGGGCAGTGAGAGGAAGACAGCTGAAGTTTTTCGGCCATGTAATGAAAAGAGAAGGGCTGGAGAATTTGATCATAACTGGAATGAAGGAGGGAAGCAGGAGAGGAAAGCAAAGAGTAACATACAGGGATGGATTAGTGAAGCTGGCACGAAGAGGGATGACACGCGGGCAGTTCATTAGAGTTACGAGAGACAGAGGAAGATATGGCACATCGGTAAGGTAAAATAATACATACACACACACACACACACACACAGATACACACACACACACACAATATATATATATATATATATATATATATATATATATATATATATATATATATATATATATATATATATATATATATATATATATATATATATATATATATATATATATATATATATATATATATATATATATATATATATATATATATATATATATATATATATATATATATATATATATATATATATATATATATATATATATATATATATATATATATATATATATATATATATATATATATATATATATATATATATATATATATATATATATATATATATATATATATATATATATATATATATATATATATATATATATATATATATAATTTAGGCGGTAGGGAGTCTCCCATACACATTTTCTTGCTGGCTGTACCCTTTTCGTTTCAAACTACAAGTTTTCTTTTAGGGACAATAAAATCGCGCAATCTTTGCTCTGCATTATGAAAAAAATGCTTGTGCATTCAGAAGCCCCATTGGCCTCGCCTCCACACGACTGTTCTTGCTGCTACCCCAGGTACGTGACCAGTCATTTGCCAAAGCGACCCACGACTGCAGCTACAGAATCAGAACAAACAAACGTTGTGAAAGATGTAGTTGTCTCCCAACTAAAGGGCGAATATTAAGAAGACGTGAACCTGCAGTAATCGTGAAGGAGAGGAGTCATCAGAGACCAGAGGATGGACGCCATTTGTTGTGACTTTGTGAAAAGAGTTCAGCTTTATCTGCATTTTTCGTGCACATAGTGTTACCACATCCCCTCTGGCCACGCCGGAGTGGTATATCAGTGGACACTCGCTCTGCCCGCCATCAGTGTCTGACAGCGGCAGCATGAGGGTACTACTTATCTTCTCCCTCTTCGTGGTCGGTAAGTGGCCTCGAGCACCGCAGACCTCGCCCGTGTGGCGTGCAGGACGCGCGGCCCGTGCACCGGGCTGACGCTAATGACAGTGGAGGGTCGTGCAGGACGAACACCTAGTTAACAGAGAAGAGGGAGGCGATAGTGTGTCTCAGATCTGACCTACACATGTTTGTTGCTTGAGAAACGTTTATGCCAAAGTCACTTCAAAGTAATCGAGGCCTCGCGCACTGCAAACACCACACAAAACTGAGTGAGCGTCGAAACACGTCCCTCCTTGTCAGTCTCCAGGCGGTCACCGAAGCAGTGACTTGGCCTTTCCTTCGTACATGTGTTTCTTTGAACCTTCTCATTCCTGCAGTAATGGAAGGAAGACTCTCCTCCCATTACCACTTCTTCAGCTCACCTCCTCTTTCCCAGCTTTTCTTTTTGAACAACGTACGCTCCTAAGCACAACTGTTCCTCAAACAACAATTCTTTTCTCCCTTCCCCTCCTCCCTCCCACAAAAAAAGTACCACAGTGTGTGTGTGTGTGTGTGTGTGTGTGTGTGTGTGTGTGTGTGTGTGTGTGTGTATGTGATGGTCAAGTTTGGTATCTCTCCCCAGGTGAGAGGGTGAGAGCACATTCTGACTTCCTGCGGTTCTACTCGTCCCGCGATTGTCGTGGTCAGTCCAGATTGTTGCAGGGACATCTCGACCGACATAGGAACCTGAATAAGATCATCGAGAACAATGAGATCAGAAGCGTGCGACTAACTGGCGTGTATGTGATGAGGAGTTAGGAAAGATAAGTTTTACACACACACACACACACACACACACACACACACACACACACACACACACACACACACAGAGTCTGGTGTAATGCGTCTGGTCTCTCTTACAGGTGGCTCTTGTACCAATTAAAAAACTACAACGAATACATTGGAATGGTCTACGTTGTACATGGCAATAACATCACAAAGAACTTGCCATCCGACTTTCCCACAAAGGTAAATTGTTCCACACTGCGAAGGGCAAAGAGCTCTTTCCCATCTCTTGCCGATGTTGGTTGTCTTATATATATATATATATATATATATATATATATATATATATATATATATATATATATATATATATATATATATATATATATATATATATATATATATATATATATTATAAATACTGAGTACATAAAACGAAAACAGTTAATAGTTTTGAGTGACTTGCCTTCTAACCTCTTTTCTCTCTTTTTCCTTCAGCTTTCTTCCATTCGGAGGGTCAGGAGAAGTAGTCTCCCCATGCTCACTCTCTACGAAAGAGATGATTACGCAGGCAAAGAGTTAACTGTGTCTGATAACAGAATCCAACTTCATGAACTGCCTCATGGCAAAGCCAATTCGCTAATAATGACTGGAGATATGCCATGGACGATAGTCACGTATGTAAACCAGCCATTCAGTCCACAGGAGAGGCGAGTGTAGGACGCAACAACAGATGACTGAGTTCACAGTGCCATCCGTGCTAGTATTACAGGGGAGAGAGAGAGAGAGAGAGAGAGAAAGTTTGTATGTGTGTGTGTGTGTGTGTGTGTGTGTGTGTTCACTAGCCATGACTGAAAGCACTAGTCAATAAATATGCAGTGGTTAGCAAGGGAAGGCAGGTGTTGTGAGGTAAAGCTTGACAGTGAGCGCCGTGAGGTGTACCCATACTCAGGTAAGACGAAGAAGTCTGCTGGACATGAGCACCAGGTGTACGTAAGTATGCCACTGGACAAGGCGTGAAGGGTGCCGCTCTGACTAATGCGACAAGAAAGTGGCGATGGTGGTGGGAGAGGAAAGGGATTAAAGGGCATGTCGCGGAGGAATAAGGGAGAGAAGTACAGGTGAACAAGGAAGGAAGAGAAGAGTGGGTGCGGTTCAGAGTTTATGCTGCAACAGATTGTTTCCTCTCACAGCAAGGACCACGGGAAGACAAACAGCGCGTGTGTGTATCCTGACGTCACATTTGACCCAGACACCGATGGACAAGTAAAGAATCTCGGATTTTACCCCAACGTGAGTTACGATACCTATTTTCTTATTCCTCGATAATATTGAAGATTTTTTTTTAAAGAATGATTAATTGATAATAAGGAATAAAGAAATTCTATTGGCGTAAAAAATAAACAATTCTATTGGCAAGCAAGTATGCTGTGATATCACATCTAATATTTCAGACTGAATCGATGGGTCTAAGTGGATCTGTCGTGGCAGTCATAGCGGGCTGCACTGAGTAGAAGACTGGCCATCAGCAGACAGCAGAGCGGGGCGCCTCACGCAGCCACACCACCACAGCAGACCTGCAGACCTCACCGTGGCGAGGACTGTCTTGCTGTGCTGCTGTGCTGGACGCAATGCTGTGTGGAGAATAAACACTCCACATTTAAAATTGCTGATACATGATGTTCAGAAACACTGCTTCTAATAAATGGTAAAGCCTACCCGTGAATTTAAATGTCAGCCATGCAATAACAAAAAGAATTATACGCAGCAGAGATGCTGATCCTGATGAAGAGGCGAGCTGTCTTTTGCAGGAAAAAAGAAAAAAAAAAAAAAAAAACGTAGAGAAGTTTTCTTTTAAAACCTTTTGGGGAAGACAGTGGGACAAAGCTCAGCATGGGTGAGGGGCTATGATCCTCCTCGCGGCCCTGCCTTCTCTGTCGTCATCGTCTGCCTCGTCCTACTCCTCTTGAAGCACATCTCTTGGCCGCCACACACCACGGTGGGGGATGCTAAACAAAGCACTCACTTAACCCTTTGACAGCTGAATATTCTCGTCGTAATAGAATTATTTGGTTTAAGTTGAGAGTATAATTTCGAATGACAAAGCGGGGCGTTCTAGTGGTTTAATGCAAATCATATTAGTGTTTCTACTTTATTCAATAAAATAGTCAAACGGTACTCAAATGAAGTAAATAGTGCCATGCGGTCATTACATTCAAAGGATGATGAAAAAAAAAAAAAAAACTTTTTCCGGAATATTACTTGCAATTTCTTGTGGGCCGAAGGAATGCACAAGTCTTGGTTATCCGTGGATGTGAATGAGTCATTGGTTGATGCGTTGCCCATTTTGTATTAGTTTCTTCATTCAACACTTATCAATAACATGCCTGTTTCTGAAAATATGAGCAAGTCTTTTCATGTAAATATGCTTTGCTTTGTCGAGGTTTGATCGGAAGTTTATCTTACGAAATATCATAAGTTTCATGTCGCACGAATGGAGCTCGTCGCAAAGTAAACAGTACGTGCTTTGCAAACCTGGCGGGTCACGCACGATTCTCTTGGTGTTGTTGTTGACGCCCTTGCTATATAATTTTATAAACAAAAAGTTAGTGAACCAAGCTGAGTCGTAAACGAGATATGAATGAGAGATGTTTTTACCAAGGGCACAGAATAAAAAAAAAAATAATATAGTAAAATAAAATAAAACATTTTGAGGAAAGAATACGAAGTTGATTCAGGTCACCACGCAGTTGTGCAAACGTTTGGAAGTTGGTGTGCGAGTAAGGTTCTGCTTGGAAGAATAAACCAGAATAATAAAATATACTAGTAAGAGTTTGGCTAACATCACTTGGTTCTTCAAAGTTCTTATAAATATGTCGCTGTTTATCAATTTCTCTCATTCGCTCTCCCGATTGGAAATCTTGCAAGTTGTGCACCTAAAATTATCTTTTTTTTTTTTTTTCATTCCTTCCCTTATCTGAAGATTTCATAAAATTGCGTTTTTCCTGTTAAAAAAATCGAACAATTATTTAAGATGCTAACTTCGTGAAAAAAAAAAAAAATCATATACTAATGCCGCAAAAAAAGAAGAATATTAAATACAAGACTGTCGCCTGAACGATGCCACTGATACAATATATAAAATCAAAATGCATATCAGAGTCGAGCACAATGGCTTCCAGAAGTCACTAAATGAACAGTGTTTTTTTTTGTTGAAACTTGTTAATTAAAGAAGCTTATTTCCATTTACGCAGTATTACCCGCACCCCTTCAGGCCCGCCCCAGTATATTAATGGACACCTGCTCTGTCCGCCATCAGTCTGTCTGAGAACGACGGCATGCAGTCACTTCTGATCATCTCCCTCCTCGTGCTCGGTATGTAGCTAAGCACCGAGTGTCCGGCGCAGGGCACAATTGGGTGAATGCTGCTGCTAGTGCTATTGGTGTGGCGTGAACAGCGACGAGGTAAAAGATACAAAAGCTGTGTATCTGCGGGATATTAACTGTTATAGCAATAATGGGGATTTAATACACATGCTGTCTATTTGTGGAAACCTAAGAAGACATGAACGCAGGCTGGTGATCTGAAACTAAATCCTACACAGATAATTCAGTTCATATTTCACTTGTCACTAGAATGTCTCTCAGGCTTCAAACACCTGCGCCCCACACTATGAAGGTTTTGGTAAGCACGCGGCACAGCAATCGCTGGTCGTCAGTCTCCGTCTAATTTAATTCACCCGTTACTCTTACCTAGGGAGAGTAAATTTTCTGTTTATTTCTAACTTCTGTCATCAGATTTTTCCGATGTTCCAATTCGCAGACTACATTCTACACATGATATTAATATTACGTACATACATACTTATATGTACTCTCGGTCTTTGAACGCTAGCTTCCCTCACTAAAGTTTGCCTTCTTTCAATCTGTCCTTAAGAGAAGTGACCATTCTAATCTATCATGCTACCGACAAATAGGTTTGGTTTCAAACTTTTCTAAAGCTTTTTGTGTCTATTCTCATTAGACAGCGTCTATATACTGCACGTAATGTGACTCCGTGAACATCGATCCACCGGCGATCTTCTAGGTTTCCTTACTGAATCTCGGTCACCTCCACGGGCTTTCGGTGAAACGTTTGCTCTTTCCTTTGTCATATTAAAATCTTTCGTTTGTCAGGCATAAACTTAAAATCTCTAAGGCCCCGTTCACACATCGGCGAATTTTGATGGTGACACCGCTGCGACTTTGTTGCGACTTCTGAACGGCGACTGTGCTGCGAATTGTGTTGCAAGTCTCAGGCTTGGCGAACGTGCTGCAAACGTGCTTCGAACGCGCTGCGAATGCGCTGCCACTCCACTGCGAATGTAGTGTGTGTGTGTGTGTGTGTGTGTGTGTGCTTAATTGAAAATGTATCGGAAGTCAGAATTCAGAGATCCGAGGATGCGGATGTGTATGAGGATGCCATATGTACTACCGGAGACTGTATACAGAGTCCTTGGTACTGCGTATTTTGCGGATGCGGATATCAGTTTCTACCAAAAAAGTACATGCAGATATGGATGCGGTTATCAAATTATGATATCCTCACCGAAGCGGATGCGGATGTGTTCTGGATTTTGGTATTAAATCACTATATATCACCGATTACTGCCAGATCTCAGATGCTTTTGTTGCACAATACTGGATTTTGTAATTTTAAAGTTTTACGGCGATTTTTGTGAGGTAATTACACCTCCGTAGTGAAAATCCCCGTTATCGGCATCTCTGCACATGCGCCCGCTACTCAACAGGTATTGTCACAAAATGACACTTAGGCGCTAAGTGCTCAGCGCTGCCAGCTCATTTTTTTCAGTCTTATTTTGTACAAAATAAAGTTAAGGAGGAAACACTGAAATCTTTTTTGTGAGCTTCAAGAGGGAGTAGGGTCTATATGCACAGACATGCATAATAGATGTGAACCGGTATATTGTTTACACACACACACACACACACACACACACACACACCACATACCGATTTGACATAACAGACAAAACATCATTAATATCCTTCTTCTCTTTTTAGTGTTAAATGAAGAACAATTTACTTCTGCAGGCATGGGAGCAGCATCACATACCACACCACAGCCCTGCAGACTCAAGTTCATGACGACCCTGCACTCTAAAAGCAAATCAGGATCTCAGAGCCTACCATGCCCTATATCCCAGGTCCCTCAATTTTCTGTACCTAAGATCCCTCAGTTGTCCGTATCCCAGCTCCCCCATTTCTCCGCACACCAGACCCATCAATACCCAAAACTGAAGGGCTTGCATTACTCCATGTCCCAAATCCCAAAATCATCTAAATATTCAGTCACAGAATCCTCCCTGTCCCAGGTCCCTAAATTATCTATTTCAGATGGCCCAGAATTCCACATGTCCCAGATCCCACAATTCTCTAAGTCTGAGGTTCCCCAGTTCTCTGTATCTGAGACCCCAAAATTTTCAGCATTCCAGGTTCCCCAGTTCTCCATGTCTGAGACCCCAAAATTTTCAGCATCCCAGGTTCCTCATTTCTCCATGTCTGAGATATCCAGATTCTCTGTGTCCCAGACCCCGAAATTCTCTGCATCTGAGACACCACAGTACTCTGTGTCTGAAATCTCTAAACTTCACATATCCCAGACTCCACAATTTTCTATGTCTGAGATCCCCCAAAGCCCCACATCCAATGTCCCACCATTCACTGTATCCAATATTCCCCTCTTCCCTGTGCCCAAGATCTCCTTAGACTTCATACCTGAGATATCTCCTCTCCCTAAAATCCAGGGAACTCCCATTCCTGAAATCCAGATTACTCCCATTCCTGAAATCCAGATTACTCCCATTCCTGAAATCCAGATTGATCCCATTCCTGAAATCCAGGTTACTCCCATTCCTGAAATCCAGATTGATCCCATTCCTGCAATCCAGATACCTACCATTCCTGAAATCCAGATACCTCCCATTCCTGCAATCCAGATACCTACCATTCCTGAAATCCAGATACCTCCCATTCCTGAAATCCAGATAACTCCCATTCCTGAAATCCAGACCATCAATGACATTCAGGTCGACCCCAAACCCCCCAAGATCCAGCTCAGTGTTCTTCGGCAGCAGTTCACGCAGTGCTACACAAAGCCCAAGCTGAGGGGTCGTTGTACTTTAATCACCACTGCTGTTCCAGAACTAGGCTTGGGCAAATTTGACAACCAGATCCAAAGTGTGTTTCAGAGTGGCATGTAAGTGATAGGTGGAGGTGGCTTTGTAGAACACATGTGTATAAATATAACTATTGAGGTATTGAATGTATTTGGCATCTAGTCATATGCCACTTACTTTTTCCCCATAGGTGGCTTTATTATGAAAGCATCAACTACAACGATGTCATACCTGGGAGGGTCTTCTATGTCATTGGCACTTTTACTGCTGTGACATTTCCGTTTCAATATCGCAATGTTGTGAGTATACATCTATAACATGAATGGGGGTTGCTGCAGTTTTCTCCCCTTCTTTCATATTTTCCAGTTCTCGAATGTGACTTCAAGTGGTGAGACAGTAAATCAGTTCGTGGTAACTCATTTTTTACCTCATCTCAAATTTTCTCTCTTCAGGTTTCTTCTGTTCGTCCCATTGGAGGTGAAAACAATGAGTATGGTGACATGCTCATAAGCTACCAGGGTGAGGGATTCACAGGAGCTCAACATTCCTGGCAGTACAATGATCCTTTCATGCTTGAGGAAATTGGGAGAATCTCTTCTATAATTGTCACTGGAATGAGCCCATGGACTGTATACAGGTACATAAATCATACTGAGCCTCACTTACTTATGATTAAATAAAACTCTTTCAAGGTTGTAGTATGGTGCAGGAATTATAATCTGGCTAAGCAATGCAGGTCATGTACCTTCCTTAGTGGTGAAGGGCATTACTTGGTAGCTGGCATAATTCTTAGGTGAGAAAGGCACCACACAATATGCATCTCTCAGTCTCATGTCTCTTTAGTTTGAAATGTGAGAAACACAAATGAAGATGAGAAAAGAAAGGAGAATATGAAGAGAGGGGATAATACTGACAATGGTGAAGAGAGAAAGAAGAAAGAGGAGAACTTATAGGTAAAAAACTATCTAATGACATTATATTATTCTGCAGTGGTGAGTACTACACTGGCAACAGTCTTTGTGTGTATCCCGACATCTATCCTGCAAATTACCACACGCAACCCTACATTCTAGGAATGTACATAAATGTGAGTTCAAACATCTCTTTGACATCTTACATCTGCAACAGTTGGCTAGTTTTAGTTCACAATCAGAATTCATTTAGGCAGAAGTATGTTATGGTATCATGGTTGTCTTGACTTCAGATCACAATGCTGGGCCTTCCTAACATCATATCAGCAAGAAAGGGTTGCTGGGCCAGTTTCGGAGCCCGACCTCAAAGTATAAGAGTGGATGGCCGGAATGCCAATGGATACTATGGGCGCATCCTGTAGCTGTCACTGAAGACTGTAAAATGGAACCTTCCACATCATACACTGTATAGATTCATATTGTTTGCAAGAACAATATATTAAGTCAGGGAATGACTGATGGATTACATTAAATTTAAGCATCTCATACAAGAATTATCTTTGTGTTCATGAGTAAAAATAAGCTAATGTTCTAGATGTATCACCTTCATAAAAAACAAGAACTGTTTGGCTACAAAAAATAAAGGTACATCTTCAAAACCTTTGTAAGGGAATGGAAGGATTCATGTCAATATACTGTAGGATAAGGGGATGCGCAACCCTTCTTAGAGCATTCTCCATTTCATCCTCTATCTGTATGAATGATCCTGCATGAAATAACATGCTACTCTCAGTAACTGGGCACTATTCACAAGAGCCACACCTTGTTGAACATCGTACAGAACACCTTCCCCTCAGCACTGTTACCCATGCTTGTCCTGTCCAGCATACAGGACAGCACAAATGGGATGGTAACAAAGTTTCTTGCCGAATTTAAGTAAATGGAGGCATGAGCCAAGCATGATTTTGTTGTCTTGTAAAGATCATTTTTTTTGTACTTCTAAAAATCTATGTAGATTTACAACTTACACAATGCCTCGGGCAACTGATGCATTCTTATGCAGTAACAATGAATAAAATACACTGGAAGATAGTAACATAAGAGTAACCAATCTCTCTCTCTTGACTTTTGATATGCAATTGAGCTCCATCATACCACAAGGCAGTACAATGGCCTTGGGTGAAGACTTCCTTGTCAGATGGATGATTTCTGTCATCCTGGATTTTTTTTTTTTTTTTTTTTTTTGCTTATAATATTTCATAATTGCAATTTTTGGAATTCTATAAGTGACATGTCCATGTTCTCAACTATTTCACTTTGAATGGTGTTAGTTTTACTTCTAATTCAACTTCATGGACTTGAATTGGTTGATGACAGATGACAGACAGACTGAGCATCTAATAACAGACACACACACACCAAGAATCATGTACACAGCAATGCCTTGAAGGAAAATAACCAAGAATGCTACTCATGGAGCAGTTTAGTCTGGGGACCAACCCTGCTTAGTGTGTTAACTCCCAAATTAAGCCTCACTGCTGTGAAGACATGAAACAGACAGGCTGACTGACACAGTGCTTTCGGTAATACACATGTGAAAGTTATAAAGTCATGTACCTAAAAATCTCTCTCTCTCTCTCTCTCTCTCTCTCTCTCTCTCTCTCTCTCTCTCTCTCTCTCTCTCTCTCTCTCTCTCTCTGACATACTTTATTTATAAACAGCATAATGTTTTATATCTGCCTTCAGGTGGTGCTCCACAGCCTGAGGCATCACACCCTCAGCAGCAGCCACAACAAGAATTGCTCCTTCTGAGACATGGCAACTATTTTTTTTTCTCTTTTAGTAAATACAGGAAATGTCTTAAATCATACAGTTAAGTGCAAGGTCAAGAAATAAGAAGGAAAATCACATGCAGTGAACCCACTGCCAAGTGTGAGATGCACCTGTCTGGTGACAGTGCATCACATGGTACAATAAGCTTCAAGGAAAGTGACCTTTTTAGACTTTATAAGGGAATTCTATGCAGAGGCTTTCACCAGATCTGAAAGCCCTGAAAAGAGCCCTTAATTATTTTGACTTTCCTAGTTCATACAAGAAGCTCTTTGTTAAATATCAGCACACACAATTGATGTCTACAAACTTTGTAGCACAAAATTGATGCAAGAGATAACCACTGCTGTATTTTCCTGAAAACCCAGCCAGATTGTTGAACATCTTGCAACAAAGCAAGGTTTTCTTTATTTGCATGAAAAATAGGCCAAGACAAAACCCATCTGGTCCCTAAAAATGTTTGACTTACACTAAAATCTTAGAAACATAATTTTTATCATGATAGTATTTTTGTCACTTAAGATTCAGGGCAGAAGACTTCCTTGGGAATGAGGAGGACTTGTTAATGCCACCAGCCTGCTACACATGAGCTGGTGGCAAGGAAGGAAGATTCAAGAGCTGTCTTCAAAAACTAAGTCAGTTGAACACAATATTCACTTTCAGTACACTTTCAGTGAATCACAGGACAGATGCAGGTGGTGCAGTGAGTGTGATGGAATAGTTTATGGATTACATAAGTTTTGTGTGCTAATACTTTGACAAAGAGCTTCTTGCATAAATGCAGAAAACACCAGTTAATTTAGAGCTTGAGGTCAATGGCACAGTAGTCTGGTGCTTTATTGTGACAGTTTTCATAGTCCCCCCATTGGCAATATGTCTAGGGGAGGATCAAACCCACTCCACATCAGAGAAGGGCATCCAGGGAGGAAGTCTTTTTGCTCCAACTCCACAAGGGAAAGTAAGAATGTTAATGATTATATATATATATATATATATATATATATATATATATATATTTTTTTTTTTTTTTTTTTTTTTTTTTTTTTTTCTTTTTTTTACGTCTAGTTTTCCCTAGTCTGTTAGGGCTGAGACGGTGCCTCCTGATGAAGGACTTTTGGATTTGGCATTTGGGAACCGTTACCCCGAGTGGATGCCCTTCCTACCCTCGGACCGTAGCCAGGATTCGAACCCGTGCGCCTGATGACCACTTGGCCCCCAAAGCGCGCGCGGTGCCACTGTACCACGGCGGCTCCATATATATATATATATATATATATATATATATATATATATATATATATATATATATATATATATATATATATATATATATATATATATATATATATATATATATATATATATATATATATATATATATATATATATATATATATATATATATATATATATATATATATATATATATATATATATATATATATATATATATATATATATATATATATATATATATATATATATATATATATATATATATATATATATATATATATATATATATATATATATATATATATATATATATATATATATATATATATATATATATATATATATATATATATATATATATATATATATATATATATATATATATATATATATATATATATATATATATATATATATATATATATATATATATATATATATATATATATATATATATATATATATATATATATATACGCCTGATGACCACTTGGCCCCCAAAGCGCGCGCGGTGCCACTGTACCACGGCGGCTCCATATATATATACAGTATATATATATATATATATATATATATATATATATATATATATATATATATATATATATATATATATATATATATATATTAGTAGGGTACATGGCAACAAACATGATTTGTTTCAATGGAGCATTCATTATGGCAAATATGCATTATGGCAACTGTAGAAGCTATGGGAAAAATCATTTGGTTCCAGGGAACCAGGAAATAACATGAAAAATATACAACTTTAAAAAAATACATAAAATGAACACATTTGAACTACTACATTAGAGATAATACAACAAATATATACAGTACCCTCCCGAGTTTCCCACCTAATCCTAAATTCTTACCATCCCAAGTTTCATGCTGCTTTGACAAGTATCAGTCACATTTGCTTACTCTCTCTCTCTCTCTCTCTCTCTCTCTCTCTCTCTCTCTCTCTCTCTCTCTCTCTCTGTGAAAGTAAGAACAATCCCAAGGAGTGCTAAATAGAATGAGACTGATTGAGAATAAAAATGGAATTATGTATGAGTGAGAAAGAGTCAGAAATAATGAAATGAAAATGACATAACATGAATGAGGGGGAGAGAGAGAGAGCAAGGTTTCACTCCCTTGTCCTTTATATCTCTGACAGATAAGGGGAAGGGAAGGTGACAGGGAGGGAGGTTTGAAACAAGATGAAAGAAGGGAGAGGAAAGGAAAAAAGGGGGGAACTGAGAGGCGGCAGATAGGTGAGCATCAGCTAGCACAGACAGTGAGTAAGTCTTGCAAGTTTTAGTTCGTTATCCCAGTTATTTATTTCTTTTATTAAAATTTCAATGCTTGCGTGAATGGTAAGTCATTTTCCCAGATTTGGTTTGTTATTTTGATTGAATTTTTATCAAAATTCTAGTGCTCGCATGAGTAGTGAATTCATTATGCCAGTTTTAGTTTGCCATTTTGATAAAATATTTATTAAAATTTCAGTGTGTTATTGCAGTTGTACAATATAACAACCATGTATTGTTGCATACCCTACTGCATATATATATATATATATATATATATATATATATATATATATATATATATATATATATATATATATATATATATATATATATATATATATATATATATATATATATATGCAGTGGAACCTTGGTTACCAAATGCCTCCCTTTTTGAACAATTTGGTTTTTGAACAAAATTTTGGACTCATTACTGCCTTGGTTGTGGTATCACAACTCGGTTCTAGAATAAAGTTACTTGATTTCATATATTAAAAGACAGAAAAAAACTGCCGTTTATTACTAATCTATAGTTTCTATAAATATTTACTTAACTTTTATATATTTGGAGGAGAGACACAGAGTGTAAGACAGTAATTCAATCTTTGAAATACAGTAAATGTGATCCTGTTGAAAAAGCCATGTAAACAAACAATTTTTGGCGCTCAGGAGTAATCCCAAGCCACTTATGGCTCTCTTGATGACCCCCAATGCCATCATTACTGCACAACTGCATTTTCCCAGTAGCTTTTCCCAGCAGCAAGATGTCTAAGTGTTATGATCACCTTCATTTTGGCAGTGAGTAGGTTGCTCCTTTCTCTGTCCCTCTGTTTTGATTTGTCAAAACAATACCTTCTTGAGTTCCTCGTCTCTAAGTTCATTCATTACATCCTTTTTGGATAAATAATTTGTGAGCTGGAAATGCTGTGAAGCAGACATCTTGCCTGTGGGAGTGTCTGTCATAAGCTGCTAAGACAGTGTAGACTGATGTTTGAGAATGGATTAATCCATTTTACATTGATTCCTATGGGGAAATAGTTTTGGTTTTCAAACATTTTGGATTTTGAACAGCATTCAGGAACAAATTAAATTTGAGAACTGAGGTTTCACTGTATATATATATATATATATATATATATATATATATATATATATATATATATATATATATATATATATATATATATATATATATATATATATATATATATATATATATATATATATATACAGTAAACCCTCATTATACTGTACTAATTGGGGCAAAACCACTGACATTAAAGGTGAAAATCTGATAAAAGTGGCAGTGAGTGGGTCAGGAGCACAACAACCTCTAATAACATCTGCTGGTGCGAGACAGAGGCAGAAGCAGTGTGTGGGTGCCAGGGTTGTGCTGCCAACTAGCCCAATTTATTATAAAGCAATGTGAAAATTATGACATTTTTTTTCTATACATTATGGCAGTGTATGGTAGACAATATATGGGAAATGGCAGACAAACACCAAATTATGACAGAAATACCATAATTATGGCAGACAGTGCAGTGTGCACTCACCACCACCATCACCCATACTCCCCCCTCCCTCCCACCCTTATTCACTCCCTCGCTGCCACCACCTCTTACCAGGATGAGCTCCACTAAAAGTGAGCTCCAAATGTGCCAACAGACCACAGCATAATAAAATATTTATGATGACAAACATGTACCTGATGTAAAATAGTGGAATGTGTAGTAAGCATTTAGTGAATTATTAAATAATAATGCACAGTTAATATTCTGGCTACTGTCCAGATGTTCTGCCTCATTTACCACCATTTAACCAGTAAACTTGAAGGATGGTCCGTAGGCCATACATGTCTGTTAAATGAAAAAATCTGCTGATGGGGTTCAGTATAACAAGGGTTATATTATATATATATATATATATATATATATATATATATATATATATATATATATATATATATATATATATATATATATATATATATATATATATCCTACTGTAAGACTAAACTAAACCAATGTGTAATAAGTATTTTCAAAATCCTTAAAATTATGTTAAAAATTCTTTAACTCAACATTTTTTATTTTGTTAAGATTTATTCACAGAGTTTATGAAATATTGCGCAACATATTACAATGGTCCAGTCTGCCTTCAGCATGTCTTTCAGTAAACATGCACTTTGTGTGAAGGTTTGTATGTCATGCACTATAGTGTTGCTTGTAAACATCTATTTTTTTTATGGATAGATGAGTGAGAAATTATAAAACAAAGTTCAGGTCTCAAAGAAGCAAAGAAACATTTTGAAGAGTTACATAACTATTAGGAAATTAGGCAAATCAACTGATGGAAAACAGTTCTAAATAACCACTTATGTAGTTGTCTTATAGATGTGTACCTTAGATGGAGGGCAAGACCATTATAATTGCTTTATCTAAAGTTCTAAACACTGCCAGAGCATTGAAACTATTTGCAAGAGAAAATAACCAAGGTTATATTTGCAGATTATAGATGAATTGGTTTCAAAGGAAACATTTCAGATTAAAGTTACTGGTTTGTCAACAAGACTAAGGTTGAGCTTCATCAGTGTTAGATCTGTTGTATACCAAATTCATCAATTAAATTGCATAAGCAAAATTACCAAGATAAGTTTTTCAAACCCAAGGAAGACCCTGTGTCACTCACACAGGGGACCCACACACACATCACCAAGTTCACCATAGTCTAAGAAGACAGATTGTGATAGGTGGATGTCAACTATACATTGTTTCAGTTATTCTTAATTAATTATTTTCACAGGACTGAGTCAAACTCATACATTTCTAAAACTCATGTAAACAAATTCCACATAATATCCCTTCCACAAAATTTTTCTATAAAGTAAACAAATTTGTTTTCCCTAACACAACACAAGTTTTTTTTTTAAGGACATTGTAATAATACGTAATGTATTAAAAGAAACTTTATTAGTTGACCTTGAGACTTACACTAGACCAATGGAAAATGAATCAAGGAGTGTGCAAATAGTGCTGAGAGTCATGCTGTGATTCAACAGTCAGCTTGAAAGTCATACTCTCTTCACATTTGTATGAACAGAGTCCTTGAATGGGGAACTGAATGTGATGATGAAGCTGAGTTTCTAAATATTCATATCTGGAAGTACAAAAAAATATATGTGGGTATAAAGCTGATAATTCTGATGGTCTTAAAAGTACATAATCTCACAATAAACCATGGCTGGCTATCCCCACACAAATGAGGACATGAGACATATATTGAATAAGGTTTCTGATGTGTATTTTCATGTACTTCATAATCTCTTTGTTTGACACTTGTGGCAACTCAAATTATACTCTATTCTCAAGGGTTTTAGACACAAGCCCCTCCCCCATGGTGGAGCTTGGTGGGCCCTGGATTCTATCCCCAATGGGTAAGTGTCCTGTGGTGTGGTAGACAGTTTGAAATTGTTTTAATAACATGATAAACACTGCTGGACACCTGACTCTCCAATACAGTGGTCTGCCCTTATAAACACTGCTGGACACCTGACTCTCCAATACAGTATTCTGCCCTTCCATCTGTTACTGCTAATTCTTTAAATCCCTCACCCAGATCAAATGTTTTTCCTCTCTGTCTCCTCCTCCTTCCCATAATATTGTGTGTATATATATATATATATATATATATATATATATATATATATATATATATATATATATATATATATATATATATATATATATATATATATATATGAGGTGTCTAGAGCCAGAGTGATGTAAGTGCCGAAAATTAAAAACTGTCAGAGTTTTGTGAGTTTCAAAATGCGACATCTCTTCAATGGAGTGAGATAGGAATAAATTATTGGTATCAAAATATTCAGTAATTTATGCCATTTACAACTATTTAGTTGAACTGTATTATGAAGTTACAATTAAATTACATTATTAAAAATAAATAGTAGACTATTTTTTCTTCACCATGATTTTGTTAAGGATATCACACTGCTACTTAAAATTGTATCTAGCATCCACACATTGTTTTTTCCTTTATTTTATCAAGTTATTTTATTTTCTGTGTTCTAATAGGGGAATCACAACTGTTAAAAAGTCTTCTTTTTAGTGAACTTATTAATTTTATGAAGCAAAAATGTAAGCGACATACCAGTACTTCCTAAGATGAACACAAATGAAGAGAATGATACAAGCTTAAAAAATTAAACAGGAAGAAACTAAAACAAAAGAGTTAATAAATGTTATGAAAATATACCAGTATAAAGGATAATAGAATATAAAGAAATAATAAAATCATCTGATGCTTCCCCCATGCTTCTTCATCTTTTAATGATATTTTTTTTCCATTTTTCTTCCTCTGGAGGGCCCTTGCTCCTCAGGGGGTATGCTGTTGTCTGCCATAATAGTGAAAGGCTTCTGTGTTGTGTAAAATCAAAATTAAGACAGCAGACTGTCATTTAAGGGTAGCTAGCAGGTTGGAGGGAGGGAGAGTGTCAAGTGTGTGTGTAGTGGTGGGGAGGTGTCCCAGCGTGACACTGACTCACAGCATGAGCCGTCACTGGCTGGCTCTTCCCATGCTGCTGTGGTGAGGGAGTTACTTCTCTCTGGCCTCAGCAACTGATAGCCATCACTCAAGTGCGACAAGAAGATTCCGTGGATAATTTCACTTGGATGGATTTTTTACCCTATTGCGGATCCATTCTGACTTCCACACTCTCTCCTGTCATGGTAGGAAGGCTGGGGAAGACAATGCAATGAAAATAATAGTTTCATCATGAGGTCGCTTATGTCACTCTGGCTCTGGGCGAATATATATATATATATATATATATATATATATATATATATATATATGCAGTAAAACCTCCCTATACTGAATATCGGATAACCTGAATGCTTATAATGGGGCTTATAATGTGCTTCTGATATGACTGTGTATGTGTATATGTGTACTGTATTTCCTGCCATATAAGATCACTGGAGTATAACACACACACCTATAATCTGGCAGGGGATATATAGAAAAAATAAAATAAGCCCCACTTTTTCCTGAACTTCATATTCATAGCCTGCCCCTCAATCAGGCCTTGGTCCCAGTTGCAGCTCAAACCAATACAGAAGAGCAGAAAATATCATAGCAGTCTATCAGTGATCATAACTGTTGCTGAACAATTATGTCTATGATACTACCTCGTGTTGTTTTTTTGCCTTTATCTGAGTTCAAGATGTTCCACTATTGGCTCAAGAGTTACAGCGCTTCTACCCTGAGTTGCTGTTGACTTGACGCGTTGACATGTTAAGACTGTACGTGCAGCTGTGCTTCGTGGTAAGTGCACAAACCAGAACCAGCTAACACCACTTTCTCCATACAAATTATGGCTATGACTTCAGCATAAAGCTATTCATTACTTTAATAAATTTACCACAAATTTTATTCACATAAGGTAAGGCCACTGAGTGATGTGCTTCAGAGTTACAGCAATCGGCTTTTATGTTTTAGCATTATTTTGGTTCGTAATCATTATCAAGTAATTTTTAGCACTACTTCGATTTGTAATCATTATCTAATAATATATAAGCATATACATTTCATTCCGGGGTCAAACAGTGGTGTTTAGGTGTTACTCTAGTACTGGTAACCATAACCCATAGGCCTATTCAAACCTAACCATCAGGGTATAAGACACTGGGTGATTTTTGGGAAAAAAGTGTGTCTCATGTGGTGGAAAATACAGTAAGTTCATTTTCTTCTTCTTATTATTATTTTTGTTAATATTACTGTTATTATGATTATTATCATTATTTATGTATGAAGCTTCCCTTCATTATTTTACATGTAAGATCACTTTTTGTTGGTGTCTCTCCCAGTGTGCCCCACATTGTGAATGAGTCCAGAGCCAGCCTTGGGCTGGCCTGTCACATGCACTGTACAGCAGACCTTCTTAATACACTATGCTGTTCTACAGAGTATTTGATGTTTCCCTCATCACCTGGACTATCCTTAAGAACAATATGTGCCCCATTAGCACAATAATGTGCAAAGAAATATGCTGTAAATAACAATAAATGTACATGTTTATGTACATAGAAACCAGCCTGAAACATGTATTGTCAGATAGACTAAAGTTTCAGATAAACTGTCAGCCACCTCACCCTATATAGTTCAGTTTATGGAGGTTATACTATATATATATATATATATATATATATATATATATATATATATATATATATATATATATATATATATATATATATATATATATATATATATATATATATATATATATATATATATATATATATATATATATATATATATATATATATATATATATATATATATATATATATATATATATATATATATATATATATATATATATATATATATATATTCTTGAGACATTATGATTACTCAGTTTTTGCAGGCTACTTTCGTATTCTGAAAGTGACTGATGATTAATGAAGAAAGCTGCTGTGCAACAGGAAGTACATAATATAAAGACTCCTTATCAAGCATTACCTTTGGATGAAATAGTGACAGCAATGCAAGGTGTGCTTGACCTGTCATCAGTGACCCTCACAGCAAGCCACAAGCCTGGCCAGCTGGGGTTTATGGTCCCATGGGGCCTTAACATTGGTCAGGCGGGTCCCTTTCCTGTGTCTCAAGTGAGGATGTGGATGTTTGCAGTCCAGGTGTTCTAAAGCACCTTGAGATGACTAGCAACATCCTCTCATCCTCACACAAGTTTACAGCCTGTATACCTATCACTCAATGTCTTCTCATGAAATATTATGTTCAAGTGATGAGACATCACTTGAAGGAATGGTCTTCATGTACTCCAAGCAAATGGTTTGTGTGTTGGTAAAGAAACAATGAAGTTCTGTAAAATGCACACAGCCATCCATTAGCAGGCCAGAATGTTGATCCCCTGACATGCTCCACGCAGGAGGAGGAGCTTGTGACTCTAATGTTTTGAGAACAGAGTATACTGTATGAATACAGCAGGGTGTGACCTGCAAGTGTTCTCTGAACTCTGGATATGAGTAGGCTAGTTGTACTCCACTCTTCATTTCCTATTTGCATTCATTCTTCATCAATTTCTCTTGCACCCATTAACTTTCTCAGTGTTCTCCATAATACTTCCCAGATCTGACAAAACCCATAAACTTTCATCCAGATCATGAAAAACAGACCTATGAGAAAATCTGAAGAATACTGAAGGAATTCTGCCACAATCAAGCCACAACTAACTCCCCAGTTCTTCCCAGGAAACAAAGAGCATCACTGAGCTTCAGTGATGCTGTAAGGATGACACAATGGTGAATGTAAATATAGAGCTTTATCTCTTGCTTAAAAAACATAACATTAAATTGAAGCAGACATTTGAGAGCTTGAAGGCAGTGCCAGTTTTAGACTGCTTTAATCAGAGGGGCAGCTGCATATATTGATGGGACACAGGTGTAGCTAGGGATCCATTTCTTTCTTCTCTACTTCTCCTTTTCTCCCTTCCTTTATATCCTCATCCCCCAACACTTCCATCTCTTCCATCACACCTTGCTGCATCTAGTAAGTTGTCTTGCATAATCAAAATTTACACATGGAAAAGCATTTTTAAGTGCTATATGGAAATTACTAAGCATGAAAAATAATGTTGATAAGTGCAAAACTCTTTACATAACAGTGCTTTGATTTCATCTAAATAATCCAGTGTAATGATTTGCTGGTATGCCTGGCATGGTGGAATGCCAGCTGGCAGCAAATGATGTCATGACCTTGGCATTATGTGAAATTTCTTTGTTGCAAGACTTCCACAGCTGACCTGATTGTTTTATATTTCACTACCTCACAGCATTGTACAGTTCCAAACCCACAGTTTGTGGATCTGTGCCCAAGGGGCTTAATCCAGTGACATCACCACTGGCTGACTAAAATGTGCCTGTAATATATTTTTTACATATGGGATTAATTAAAAAAAATTGATGCCCCCTCTAAAACTGACCCTGCCTGAAGGCATATTATATTGTATAACAAATAGTTTCTGACCTCAACTGTTAGGAGATTGGATCTTCTGTGAATACTGTAAATGATGCAAACAATACATAGGAGGAAAAGGAACCATTCAAGAATAAAGGACCATTCTAAATTCTTCAACTCAAAGGTAAAAATTAGATAAATCATTTAATTACTATGGAGAGAAACAAGGAATCACAAAATGTGAATCAGTGATCACCAACAACACAACCACCCTCATCAACATGGTCTTATCTCTCACACTGCACACAGACTGGCTGATGATTTCAGATTCAGGAGGAAAGTTAGCATCTACTTCAAGCCCTTAAAACTACAACCTCACAGAGCAACAAAGACTAATACACCTACAAATCAAACAGTCAACAGTCATATATGATGCTAATAGACATAACAAAAATTACCCAAACAAAAAAAGACAGTGATCTATTTTTTCCTCATTCAGACTATGGCCTAAATTTAGATCTGCACAGGCAAGTTTTTGATATAACAGTCGTTTTAGGAATTTCATTAACTTTCTAGTTGGATATGGAGCATTCCACACTGAAATATGATGGTTTTACCTTCAATTTAAGCCTCATTCCCCTGAGAAAAATGTGTGACAACCATAACAAGTGCTCATGTACATGTATGGAAAATGCTCATGAAAACCCATGTATGCCAAACCTTCCAAAATTGAGTCTTCATAAAAGTTATGAATCAGTGACATCAATACATCTATATCAGCAACCACAAGAACACTGGGTGCCCTGGAGAAGTGCACAAGAAAGTATAACATGCCTCACCATTTATTTCTCAAGTGGAGCATAGTTGAGCAGCTTCTCAATCAGGTCCACATGGCCCAGCAACATTCTCCGACAGCAGTACCTCTTGAGGCCGAGGGCGTCCAGTGCATCACTGCCAAGTGGGAGGGAGTCAAACGGTAAAGCAGTTGGAAAGATGATGTTACTTGCTATATATATGTGATGAGGCACTGCAAGAATATAACAAATAAGCAACAGGAAAGCTAAGGAAACAGATGAGCCATCACAGCTATTGCAAGGTGACAATGGAGACTACAGGTATCAGCAGTGTTCAAAATGACCCCCAATACTTCATTAGTGAACTTGTTGTGCAGTGAAATCAGTATACCAATGTACAGGAGGCCATCATAGAATGGGAGGAGTAAATGGTACATCTCTCTCCTTTTAAATATTACATCCTAAATTCTAACAAGAAAGAAATTAAGGACAAAAAATGTTACAAGACAATATCTCAGTGCTGGAAACATTAGACCAACAATAGAAGTGTGACGTGGAGGATGGGATAAAAGGCAAATAATGGCCAAGAACCTTTGCTAAACTGATAAAATTGATGTTCATCTTCCTGACACATTCCCTGACATATCAAAATAAAATCTTTTCCACTTGCCATGCAAGTCAAACTAATCATCATGTATTGGTCATGTAAAAGTGAAAGGCATTTAAAAATCAAATCTAACCAAACATCAAAGCCTCCTCCAAACCACAGGACCTTTGCCCTCCCTGAAAACCCCAAACCTGCTTGCCTCCCAGGTTCCTCTGCTGGAGAGAGGTGCAGCACTGGTAAAATGAAGCCTTTCTAATGTGTGTGTGTGTGTGTGTGTGTGTGTTTTCATGTAATTTAAATTTTCATCACACCAAAATACATACAAGAGTGCACTTGGAGCAGACTTTATTAGTGGCAGAGAGTAATACCAAAATACTGCATCATATACTTGAACAGGATGCACAAAGACTCACCCTTCAGTGTACTCGGCAGAAAGCAGTCCCAAGTAGCTTTCCCACTTGTTCCCGATCACCTTGCCACAGGTGAAGCAGCGGATGGGTATGATCATCTGAAATGAGAGAGAGAGAGAGAGAGAGAGAGAGAGAGAGAGAGAGAGAGAGAGAGAGAGAGAGAGAGAGAGAGAGAGAGAGAATAATAGGATAACACTAAAATTAATACGGAAATAACATTAGGGTTTTCATTCAATGGTTTGGATAGATTTGGAGTAAGTTAGTCTGATTTAGATTATGCTTAGATTATCAGTTCTTTAATTTCACTATCCCTTCATTCATTTTTTTTTTAACAAAAAAAGACTATGTAGGATTTTTGCAAAAAAAAATAAAAAAATAAAAAAATAATATATATATATATATATATATATATATATATATATATATATATATATATATATATATATATATATATATATACCTGTCTCAATGCAAAAGAAACCACTGTTTTGAGTGGAGTACTTGGGTCACTTAGGTTTGGTTAAGTTAGGTTTAGTTATGTCTGCTTGGGTTTTGTTAGTTTGATTAGATTGGGTTTAGTTAAGCCCCATTTTTTTGTTCAGTGTTATGCGTGCGGTCGAAACATTTTTCAGGTAGATTTTGGTGCTTTTTGGGCTGCTTGTCTTCGTCGCAAATCAATGGTTTACGTGTGTTTGTGTGCGTGTGTTGAGGTAGTATAAAAAAAATGATTTGCGGCAGATACGGTTACTAGATTCACTCAAGGAACAACAAAACCTACCAGAAAAATGTAGTTTCATCCAAAGATGCTCGACGGGTGCACTACTATAAATTTACCGAAACAAATAGTCTCCAAATTAGTAAGCTAAGGTTTATTATCATAATAACCTGAAAGACCGAGGGTATGCTTACCTCGTCGGTGTGAGAGTAACGTGTAGGCCACAAAAGCTGGAGCCAAGCAGCCACACGTGCTTCTTTGCCTTGTCCTTGTGTTATGCTGCGTCGAGTGACGACTGCAGCGTTGCCAGATTGTTTTGGCCATATTATCGTACTACACAGGTTGAAATTATTGTACTTCTGGTAAAATTATCGTACATATGTAATTATTCCAAATATTATGCAAAACTGCCACTTTCCAAATACAGCAGAATTTATGTTATATATATATATATATATATATATATATATATATATATATATATATATATATATATATATATATAGAGAGAGAGAGAGAGAGAGAGAGAGAGAGAGAGAGAGAGAGAGAGAGAGACTCCGCCAGTAATTTCTTCATTGTTACTCGTTCACAGACGGCAAGTTCTGTGACTCCCTCCCTCTCCCTCTCCCTCGCCCTCACAAGATGTTGGTGCAGATAGAAAAAAGTCCACACCCTCACAAACACTGCTACACCCCCTGAAACACTACCACAACCTGCCAAACACTACCACACCCTCCCAAAGACCCCAAAACACCCAAACAGACCTTAAACTTTTGCTACGTTCCTTCTTGACCATCGACAAACAGACATACACAGCACTGCCAAGACGTCTGCATATGTTCTATTCCCAGGCCTACACCCGCTCACTGGGGGAGGCGGCACAGGTGAGGGCTGACAGCGCACTGCAAACATGTTCTTTTAAATCCTCCTCCCCATCTCACTGCAGGATTAGGTTGGGTTAGGTTAAGTTAGGTAAAGGTTAGGTGAGGTTAGGTTAGGGATGATTTAACATAGCGAAATAAAGAAAGAAAGAAAGATGAAGAAAAGGAAGGAAAAGAGAATGAAATGAAAGAATAAATTAATTAGGTGTTTTATTTACTTTTAATTAACGTCTATAATGTTTAAAGAATATGTGAGTGAATTTAAAACAAGACAACTGAAAATTAAAGAAAAAATCTGCATCACACACTCTCTCTCTCTCTCTCTCTCTCTCTCTCTCTCTCTCTCTCTCTCTCTCTCTCTAAGGAAACAAAAATTTTATAAACACAACAACAACAACAACAACAACAACTACTACTACTACTACTACTACTACTACAACTACTCACCCTGGAGTAGGCTGGGGTGTGGGGTGAGGCAGGTAAACTGAGTTGATTTAATGTTTTTTGTCGTCTTTTTTTTTATTGTTTGTTATGTGCTTATGTTTAATTTACATTTTATCACCATCTATACACTAAAAGACAGAGGAACACACACACACACACACACACACACACACACACACACACACACACACACACACACACACACACACACTCCATCACCATATGTGTAATGAAAGAAAGGGCAACACACACACACTGCATCACCATCTGTACAACGAAAGATAAGGCAACACACACACACACACACACACACACACACACACACACACACACACACACACACACTGCATAAGCATATGTACAACGAAAGACAAGGCAACACACACACACACACACACACACACACTGCATAAGCATCTGTACAACGAAAGATAACACACACACACACACACACACACACACACACACACACACACACACACACACACACACACTGCATAAGCATATGTACAACGAAAGACAAGGCAATACACACACACACACACACACACACACACACACACACACACACACACACACACACACACTGCATCACCATCTGTACAACGAAAGATAAGGCAACACACACACACACACACACACACTGCATAACAATCTGTACAACGAAAGACAAAGCAACATACACTGCATCACCATCTGTACAACGAAAAATAAGGCAACACACACACACACACACACACACACACACACACACACATACACACACACACACCTTGAAATACCTTGGAAAAAACACTGAATATTTACTGGGAGGGACTGGAAGGGAGTTAGGGAAGGTACCACTCTGATAACGTCACGGCTCGGGGGGGGGCTTGTGACGTCACGGCTGGGGGTTGATGACGTCACAGCGACTGTTATTTACGTACGTACGTATTTCATTTTGAAAATGACCCCTCTAAAAAACGCAGCTAGACAGGAATGCTTTATAAATTCAGACTTGCCACACATTTTAACTAATGCCACAAATAACAACACATTTCAAAACGCAGTAGTATTAAAGATATTTAAAAAGAAGTATCTGGAAACTGTTGGAACCTTCACCCCATTTAAAATCGTTCAAATGTCCACCCATTCTGGCTTAAACATAACGGAAAACACTTTAAAAAATCTGAACTATTTTCTAAAACCATTTAAAGTGAGCTACAACCACAAATAAAAAAATTTACCGAAAAAAAATTCAATATTATTAGAAGTTGAACACGAATAAAAACAAGTGTACGGTGCACGCATTTCACTGAGCGGGACGGCAACACACTTAAAAAAATACCAACTATTTTTCAAAACCAATAAGAACCTAGTACAGGCTGAAATGAAAAATTTACTTTTGGGACCGTAAAAAAATACGCCGAAAACGGCCCTCTTATTTACACAAAAACAACGCCAAAATCACCACTTTTCACGCAACACACGCGCTCAAATAACTTAAAAAACAACGAAATATTTTTACAAACCATAAAATCTTAGCTACAAGCCGAAATAAAATACCTAGGAAATAAAAAAAAAATATTGGAACCGGAGGGGGCTGGGGAGCCTTATTCAAGATGGCGGTGGGGGGCCAGAGGAGGGGACGACCAACCCTTCTCACTCATTTAAACCCTCGCCAAACTTAAACTAAGTAATGGCAGGTATATCTAACGAGCGGATATTAAAGCTTGGTCATGTGGCTCCGCTTTGCGCCAGTATTGGTTTAAAACACTCACAGATAAGATAAGTAATGGCTGAAAAATAGAGACGACCCAGATTGTTTACATTTTCATTAAGTTAAATTTTACGGTTTTTAGCGACGAGACGAGGCTGGCACAGGGATATATTGTGCTGGAGGTTAGGTGAGATGCGTTAAAATGAGTTAAAACCGTGGATTGTTCAGTTATTCATTAAAAAGTTACGTTAAGTTACCTAAATTTATTCTAACACTTCCTGACCTTACCTTCCCTGTGGTGGTGATCTAACTTCCTGCGTCCTCGTCACTATGGCTGGCTGTCTAGCACCTTCTCACAGCCAAACTTTTCTTTATTTTGCTTGTTTTCACCCACTGCTGCCTTCGGGTGTCCACTGTTAGAGCCCATGCCTTCCTCATTACCAACTAAAGAAGGTTTAACTCATGGGTAAGCCTTGGCAGCCACTGTGTAGGCGTGGTTACACACAAAAAAAAAAAAAAAAAAAAACACATTCTGTCAGGCTGGGAGTTGAAACAGACGCGTACCAGTAACACCCATAGACGCGACACACTGACTGGTTAATTTGTCAGACTGACGAGTCTGTGTTGACTTCAGTTGTAAGACTTCTTTATATTGACACTCCCTGATACCACTCACGCGCGTTACTCACGTCTCTGATATTTCTTGACCGATATATATATATATATATATATATATATATATATATATATATATATATATATATATATATATATATATATATATATATATATATATATATATATATATATATATATATATATATATATATATATATATATATATATATATATATATATATATATATATATATATGTGTGTGTGTGTGTGTGTGTGTGTGTGTGTGTGTGTGTGTGTGTGTGTGTGTGTGTGAAGTAAAATAAATGTGGAAGGCGTATTTCTTCTCCGTTAAATATTTCTTCCGTATTTTTTATCTGACAAAATTATGTACGCTTGTTTTTACTTTTTTTTTTATTTTCTAAATTTTCTGATAGGTTAAGGATGCAAGTTATGATGTTTTTCAGATGGCTGCTGTATTTTTTCTCTCTCTTCATTGGAAACCTAGAGAAACATATCAAACTATTACCAGCATCATGAAAACATCCTGAAATTCAGTAACATCCACAAAAGAGTCTGTCAAAGTATCACTGGCATTATGAAAACGCTCTGTAAACCCTTAATAAAATCATGAACCTGTCAATCTTTCACTAGCATCAAATGGAAACATTCAGAAAATCCTTACACAAGAAGCTGTCAAACCATTTATAAAGTCACTAAAGAGACTCTTGAACAAGCTCAAACTCCATGAAAACCTTAAATAGAACCTGTCAGAAGTACCTCAGATAATACTGTGAAACTTTTGAGGGTGTCGTTCATGGTTAATAGACTTTTCTCCTGATTCTTGTTCTTCCTTTATGTTCTTTGGTGCATATGTAAGAGGCAGACGACGCTCAACATGGCGGCATGCAGGGTGCTACGTTTGCTGGCCACGCCGGGTAAGCTCTCCATTTCCTTAATATCGGCAAATTTTTATGACATGTGAAGGGATATTGCATGCACTGGCTGTGGGTGTCTGGTGGAGGCGGTGGGAGTGGCAGTGGGGAGTAGTGGTGGGGGTCATGGGTGGTTTTGTAATGCTGTGCCGGCTGTCTCAGATCACTCCTCTCTGTGTTTACTTCTTACTGCTTCTCTTTCTCTTGCTTCCCTTCATGCTCTCTCTCCTTCGGGGTTTCTGCAAGTGGTGCCTGGTTCTTAACTACCTTTTATTTACTCCATGATTTATTTCGTTATCTTTTTCCTTTCAAAATTCCTCCCAGGACTGATTCCTCTTTGCCTCTCAGTTTCCTGCTCTCCTTTCTTCATCTGATTTTTCTCAGGCTTTATTTTGCTAATACAAGTCACCTTTATGCTAATTTAGAGGATCTTAAAGTGGATTGATGCTGCACAGACCATCACGTTTTGATGGAGGGGAGCCTGTTAAACATGAAGAGAGAGAGAAAATAGTAAATAAAAAGCCTAAGTAGTAAATATAACAGTTTAGGCAAATTTTTTTTCATTTATAACCATATTATATATATATATATATATATATATATATATATATATATATATATATATATATATATATATATATATATATATATATATATATATATATATATATATATATATAATGTGCCTTGCAATGTGTTCAGGGTTGTCACTGAGTGTGCCTGCACTGCATGGCCACACCAGGAGCCTTGTGCAGCGGGCCAGACTCCTGCCTGCCACCGTTCAGGTCCGCAACTATGCAGAGAAGAAAGTGTTCCAGCGAGATAAGCCTCACTGCAACATTGGTACAATTGGGCATGTTGACCATGGCAAAACAACTCTTACTGCTGCTATTACAAAAGGTAAGCTGTGAATTTGGTATAAGAACCTCATATCATTGTGAAAGGCTGTGAAGCTTATCTTCATTCAGCACAAGTTGACGTTTTGTTTACTCGTGACTTTTTTTTTTCAGTTCTTTCTGAGAAAGAATTAGCGCTTGCCAAGAGGTATGATGAGATCGACAATGCTCCGCAAGAGAAGGCACGAGGCATTACCATTAATGTGGCTCACATTGAGTACAGCACAGAGAACAGACACTATGGCCACACGGACTGCCCTGGACACGCTGATTACATCAAGGCAAGCTGCTGTTGGTTTTATGTTTGGATTCTTTTACTAGAAGAAATTATTATTATTTACTAATAAAATGTAATGAATGTTGATTTGGAATTTAAGAATTTACCAAGGTTATTAATAACAATAATGATAAGTGATTATGAATATGCCATCTAGATATATAGTTAGAAATAGGTGGATCAAGATCAAAATGACATAAGAAAATGCAGGAAATGTAATGCTTTATAATAGTATATCAGAAAATTGCAACTTGAAACCAGGAAAGCTAAAAAGAAAACAATAATGATAAAGATAATAGTAATAATCTATCTATATAGCAGGTTGGTTGTCCCACATGAAGTAGCCCAGACAAAGTACCATACACTCATACATGTGTTATACACTCTCTTAGCCCTGTGGGTCCCTGTTGGAAAGAGAATAGTCTCATGGAGCACTGTACTTCACCACAGGAACTTAGGCATAGCACTGCTGGCCATACACTTCCATAGCAAAGCCTGATAGCATACATGGGTTTACCTCTGCCCATCATAATGAGACCATTTCATACCTTGCATCAACTGTAATCTTTAGATCAAAGTAGATGCAAGGTACTTCCTATGAAGTGCTGCACACCTTAACTGATGTGATACAGCAATGGGCTCTGCCATGTAGTCCCACATCCCCTCCCATGCATTGATGAGACTGCATCATTTTCATGCACTCATCACTGTCATTCTCCATTTACCTCTATCATTTACAATTATTTTTGTTTGCAGCACAGCCATTCCTCTTTCATTCAGTGTTCTCTTTGCACAGTTCATCCTCTCCAGCTGTGGCCTTTTTCTTAATCTTTTCCTGTCTGCATCCGAATGCATTCTTCTCTTTACTAGTTTACTGTTCTCCATTCTCTCCACATGCCCAAACCATCTTGACACACTGATCTGTGAGTCCAGCCAACTCTCTCAAAATGTCATTTCTTCTTACCTCCTCATCTTTTATCCTGTTCCTTCATGTTACTCCACACATACTCTTCAGACGCTTTTGTTTCCATTATGTTCAATCATTTCTTCTCCACTCCTATGTTCTATGGTTCTGTGCTGTACAACACAGTGGGCACCAGTATTTCCTCATATAACCCTCTCTTTACACTCATAATCAGTGTCTGTGTTTAAGGATCTTTTTCAGTCCATCATGTACTGTTCCTGCTTTACATTGCCCTTCACCTATGTCTCAACTCTTCTGTTCACTGTAAATGTTGATCCCAAATACTTCAAACAGTCCATGTTTTCCAGCTCCTCTCCATTCATTCTCACATCCATTCTTTCACCAGCTATCTCTCTCAAGCATTTCATTGCTTTATGTTTACTGACTTTCCATTTCAGTTTTCTCCTCCTACAAACATGCCCAAACTCCTTTATCAGTCTTTTTTAATTTCCTGTCTCAGGCAGCTACCAAAGCTGTATTAGTAAATAGTAGTTGACACAGATCCCATACCCTTTCTTACCCACCGATCAGACTCATGGCTGCCTAAAACCCTAATACAGTGGAACCTCGGTTCTAGAACTTAATTTGTTCCTGAATGCTCAAAATCTGAAATATTTGAAAAATAAAGCTATTTTCCTCATTGGAATCAATGTAAAATGGATTAATCTGTTCCCAGACACCAGTTCCCAGACACCAGTTAGTCATAAGCTGCTAAGACCCTGTCTTAGCAGCTTATGACAGATGCTCCCACAGCTAAGATGGCTTTACATCATCTCCAGTTCACAAATTACTTATCCAGAAAGGATACATTGAATGAACTCAGTGACACAGAACTCATCAGAAGATACTGTTTAGACCATGCAGGTATTCTCTTTGTCACCGATCTAGTGAGAGAAGCCTTACAGAAGGGCACACTTACTTACTGCCAAAATGAAGGTGATCATAACACTTAGACATCTTGCTGCTGGGAAAAGCTACTGGAAAAATGGAGTTGTGCAGTAGCGATGGTGTTGTGGGTCATCGCTCAGGATTACTCCTGAGTGCTGAAAACTGTTTGTTTACATTGAGGCTTTTCAGCGGGTCACATTTACCTTATTTCAAAGATTGAATTACTGTCTTACACTCTGAGTCTTTCCTCCAAATATATAAAAATGAAGTAAATATTTATAGAAACCATAAATTAGTAATAAACAGCAGCTTTTGCTGTCTTTTAATATTTGAAATCAAGTAACTTTGTTCTAGAACCGAATTATGGTAAGACAACTGAAGCAATAATGATTTCAAAATTTTATTTGAAAACCAGTTTGTTTGAAAAGGGAGGCATTCAACAACTGAGGTTCAACTGTATTCACTTCTTTTACTGCCCTATATATATACAAATTTAACAGACACAGCAATATAACAAATCTGATGCAAATCTACTCTTGACTGGGAAGAACTCTCACCATCAACAATTCTCTCACATGTCCTGTTATTTACATTGAAGCTCCTCACTCCTTTCAGCAACCTCCCTCCAATGCTGTGTACTTTCAGAATATCCTCTAATCCTTTCCTGTCGGGTTTTATCATTTGCTTTCTCCAAATCCATGAATGCCAAAAAAACTTCCTTCCCTTTCCCTAAGAACTATTCACACAACTGTCTTGCTGCAAAAATCTGGTCTACACAACCTCTTCTTTCTCTCTAAACCCTCCCTGTTCCTCTTGGATGGCATTTTTTGTTTCTTCTCTTATCCTCCTTATCAGTACCCTGCCATACACCTTTCCTACCACACTCGGCAAAACTTTTATATCTATAGTTACAGTATTCCTGTTTAATAATCTATCTAATCCCATACAGGCTGGCCCAGACAAAGCATCACACACTCATACACTCATCATTCACACTCAGTAGTCCTGTTGGTCCTTGGTAGAAAGGGATTTTGATAATAATAATGATAATGATGGTAAAATTAACTTAGTGTACGAGTAATTACAACACTGTAGATATGTGTGTGTGATAGTTTTGTTCAGCTAAGTTTAAAAAATTCATACTTGTCCGGCAGCAAATAGTGTGGCTAATAGTTTTATTCAGCTAAGTTTGAAAAATTCATATTTGTCTAGCAGCAAACAGTGTGGCACACTGGGTTTTTAACATTTATTTTCACTTTAAACAGAACATGATAATTGGCACGTCTCAAATGGATGGAGCGATTCTTGTTGTGGCTGCCACTGATGGTGTGATGCCTCAGACTAGGGAGCACCTTCTTCTGGCAAAGCAGATTGGCATTGAGAACATTGTTGTGTTTGTAAATAAGGTAAGTCAGAGAAAGAGAGAGAGAGTTAAATTCAAAATATAGTGATTTTGTGACTATATATGACTGAATTGATTTTAACCATATGATAATTCTAGGCATCCTTTCTAAAGTTAAGAAGTTAATACTTAGTGATTACTTAGGTCTTAGAACATAACATAATTGACAGTTTGGATCATTGTTTCTCAAAGCGGGCACTGTGGCTCCCTGGGCTGCTACACAGGTACTACAAGATTTTTATGAATTTTGTTTTTACTAGGTTGTCTCAGTTTATTACATCTGGGAATTAGCATTTGCTGAAGCCTGCTTATAATTGATCATCATTGTGTTTGTATATTTGGGCATGTACTATATGCTAATTTGACCTGAGTATGGATGATACTTTAGATTTTAAACCAATTCAGCCTGGTACAGTTGTATTAAAAAAACAAATTGGTGTGAGCAGTGTGGATGGTAAATAGGAGGTGAAGCAGAAAGGGTTGCATAAGTTCAGGGTGTCATCACGGAAGAAAGTTCGAGAACCACAGTTTTGGATGTGGATATTTATATTTATGGTGATACTAGTTTTCTGTATACTAGGTTAACATCATTACAAAGGGGAGAGCCAAGACAAAGTACCAACACTCTCCCATACCCATGGAATTGTCAGAATTAAATTGAAAACCATTGTATCCCCTGGGAGAGTACAGATCCTCAGTGGCCATCCTTGCATGTGAGTCAGGTGCCCAAACATATCCAGATGTCTCTACAACAAGGCCAGACAGTAGACTTTCCTCATCCCTGCTACACCATGGCAATAATAGGCTAATATTAATTTGCTTAATTACTTCCAGGTTGATGCTGCTGATGAGGAAATGGTTGAACTTGTTGAAATGGAGGTTCGAGAGTTGCTGACAGAAATGGGTTATGATGGTGACAATGTTCCTTTGATCAAGGGCTCTGCTTTGTGTGCAGTTGAAGAAAAAGATCCTGAATTAGGTAAATAAGTTATCATATCTTGATGAAGTACTATGTGAGTTTACTTTATGCAAGGAAAGCAAGTGAAGAATCTCTTCTTATTCTTTTTGAAAGTAGAAGATTCAGATGACATCTAAGCAAATGCATGGTATTAGAGTTGAACAGCCAACTGAACTGGTGAGTCAGTATTAGTGATGTATGTAGGATGATGTATATAGGACAAAAAGGTGGATCTTGAATATTGAAACTATTTGTAGTTTAGATGAATATGGAAACTCAGAGATAAGTGACGTCTTATGACCAACAGCTGTTGCTCTGTTGATTAGTCCACCACTGCAATACAGCTCATGCTTAATGTGCCAATCAGTACTAGTGTAGCAGCTTCTGAAGTACTTCATGCATCATGGAGTTTTCCATGCTAGTAAAAGAAATGAGTTTTGTCCCTATTTACTAAAGTTTCAGCTTGTTTATAGCTGTTCACTATTTGCTGGCAATCAAACACTTATGATTAGAACACATGGGGAGTCTTTAAAGAGATGAGGGAATTGGTGAAAGGAAAAAACTGTAAATATTGACCACCAAATTGATAAATGAATATTCTTATTTGTATTTTTCTCTTCCCACAGGAAAGAATGCTATTGAAGCACTAATGGCGGAAGTTGACAAACACATTCCAACTCCTCAGCGAGAGTTGGAGAAGCCTTTCATGCTGCCTGTTGAGAGTGTGTACTCCATAGCAGGTGAGTGGCACTAGTGTGGAGATGTGAAGGAGCTGTATCTCTTCTGCTTATTGTTTCATATGAAAGATAGTTGGTTTAAGATTTTTCTGCCTCTTCAATGTGAATCCATAGCCATCATTAGCCTACCTAGTGATAAGTGTGGCAAGAATTCTAGGTTCCTCAAAAAGTTATTATATATTGAAGAAATGTTCATGGTCTGCATTACCTCACTAAGAATATGTTCACATCAGATTCAACTCTTACTGCTAGATAAGGTTTGTTTGTTGTGTACAGTGATGCAGATGATTGTCCTTCCAGGATATGAAGTATATTTGGGCATTGACTCTTGTACTAGGTTGGTTATGAGATAAGGCTATTTGTAGAAATGACACTCTTTGTCACCAAGTATTCCATCCCCCCCTCTCTCTCTCTCTCTCTCTCTCTCTCTCTCTCTCTCTCTCTCTCTCTCTCTCTCTCTCTCTCTCTCTCTCTCTCTCTCTCTCTCTCTCTCTCTCTCTCTCTCTCTCTCTCTCTCTCTCTGCATAATAAAAGGGGTATTATTCATTTTGTATAGGTTCACGTTTGATAAGATTTTACATTATGATGTAAAATCATAATTTGAGGAGCCTGCCTGTCAATCTGTCTATATGCTTTGCTCTAAAAAAAAAATTATATATATATATATATATATATATATATATATATATATATATATATATATATATATATATATATATATATATATATATATACACATCATAAATAATTTTCTTCTTTCAATTGAAGTACATGTGAATGTGTTTCATATTGCATGGTGGCCAGAGAGAAATAACACATGGATTGATATGGTAAATACCGACTAAGCAACCTGACCCACCCTTGGTTTACTGACAATGGCAGACATCAACATTGCCTTGTGTTGTGGTATTTTATACAAAATCATTGCAATTATATAAAAGTTATTGATAAATTCATAGCTTTATATGGTCTTATTAGAGAAGCTAATATATACAAAGTAATTGAAATTACTAAAGGAGCACTAAATTGCTGATGTAAGACAGTGATGTATGGAAGGATTGATTTGGCAAAGCTGTGGGTGAGGGAGTTTTTGAAAAGGACCAGGGATGTGGGATTGGACTTAAAAAAAATTGGCCTAGCATTGCACTAAGCAATTTTCATTATTTTCAGTCCTGTAGAAGAGTTGGGGTTTTAGTGACTCCATTTCCACCTTTGACTCCTCAACTCTAACTCTGATTCCACATCCCTGAAAAGGGCAGTGCCCAAATCGATGCATATTTTGGAAAGTGTACAATGTGCTTGAAGAATAGTATGACTTGTGTTTTCTTCTTACTAAATGTTTAAAGAATTTTCAGCATATAACATTTAAGTAATGCTTTTTTAGTGGGTAAGCTGTGTTTGAATATCATCCCTATTAAAGTTTTCACCTATTGTTTTCACATATAGTTTCAGATGATGTATAAACAAAGTTGACCTAAGCATAAACATGTCAAATAATTTCAGGTCGTGGGACTGTGGTTGGTGGTCGGCTGGAAAGAGGAGTCATAAAGAAGGGGATGGAGTGTGAGTTCCTTGGGTTTGGAAAGAAGTTCAAGAGCACAGTAACAGGTGTTGAAATGTTCCACCAAACTTTAGAGGAGGCACAAGCTGGGGACCAGATGGCTGCCCTGGTGCGGGGCCTCAAGCGTGATGACGTCATCAAGGGCATGGTGAGACATCAGGCTTGTTTTTTATTGCACTCTTAGCAGAGCATTATATGTTCATCTGTTCTGAGACTTATTTCTTAAAATTTTTTTTAATACAGGATGATTTTGACAGAAGTGTTCATGTTTATTCATCTCATCCTTACATTTTAACTGTTATTCTAGCAGTTCAAATGTTCCTAACATCCTCATCATAATTTGTGCCAGTGTACTGAGGTACAGGCTCCTTATTTACAAGGTAAATCCTGCCATCAACTAGCAGGTCACTGAGCAATATGGTATTGTACTACTTCTGTCAAGCCTTCCACCCCACCTCTCTCTCTCTCTCTCTCTCTCTCTCTCTCTCTCTCTCTCTCTCTCTCTCTCTCTCTCTCTCTCTCTCTCTCTCTCTCTCTCTCTCTCTCTCTCTCTCTCTCTCTCTCTCTCTCTCTCTCTCTCTCTCTCTCTCTCTCTCTCTCTCTCTCCACACCAGTTGATATTGAAAAAGAAGTTATTATAAAAAGTCATGACACTTTTCTCTGAATATATCCATATCATCTTGTGCTATTCCTGAGTGTGATCATTGCATTACAGAATTCCATAATTCACTTATAAATGATGAATTCTACACTTTACAGATCATGTGCAAACCTGGAACTATGAAAGCTCACGACCATGTGGAGGGACAAGTTTATGTGCTGACGAAGGAGGAGGGAGGGAGGAGCAAACCCTTCACCTCCTACCTGAACATGCAGGTGTACAGCAAGACTTGGCGGGCTAGTGCTCAGATTATCATCCCTGAAAAGGAGATGGTGATGCCTGGGGAAGATGCCAGGTAAGTACCTGTATTTGTACATTATGTGCACATGTAAATTATCTGTTCTAGAAGTTTGACACACCTACATACACTCTCTCTCCCCTACCCAACCTTCAAAAACAGAAAGTCTATTTTTTCCTCCATGTATGTTCCTGTCCCCCCCCTCCCATCTCTCTCTCTCTCTCTCTCTCTCTCTCTCTCTCTCTCTCTCTCTCTCTCTCTCTCTCTCTCTCTCTCTCTCTCTCTCTCTCTCTCTCTCTCTCTCTCTCTCTCTCTCTCTCTCTCTCTCTCTCTCTCTCTCTCTCTCTCTCTCCAAATGAGAACAGTCAGTCACAAATGGATGTTCTCATGACAGGCTGGTGATACGCATGTTCAAGCCCATGGTGCTGGAAAAAGGCCAGCGCTTCACCCTGCGAGAGGGATCTGTCACCATTGGCACCGGAGTCTTTACTACCATCAACAAACCACTGAATGAGGAAGAAAAGACCATGCTGTTGGAAGGGAAGAAGTACAGAGAGAAGAAACTGAAAGCTGCAGGCAAATAAGTGATCAACAGTTTCATTGTTGCAGGATTTTACACATTACTTGTTGCTGTGCCAGAGAAGGACTCCTCTCATTTGGCTTGTTGTCTTTGTTTTCAATTATGGGAATTTCTTAGCATTGTGTTTGTGGCACTGGGCAACTAATACAACTATTCAGATGCTTTCTTGGAAGTTGAACTTGTACATACATTTTGACTTCAGTTTCTGCAAGACCATTGGTGTTTGAGTATGCTAAGAGCCTTCACTTTTGTTCCTTCTTCATCACTGAAATGTTTCACTCCCTGATCATCAGTTTCCTTCATTCACATTGCAGTTCATCTCATTTTGTCAGTTGATATTTTGTAATTCATCAGACTGGTATTCTTAATTCTGCTGATGAAATATTGTGTTTGTAGTTCTCAATTATCTCATTAATCATCAATAAGTGTAGTTTTTCTTATTTAATATACATAATGGAACTCCAGGTACTAAGTAACTAAACTACCTGAAAATAATGGAAAATAGAGTTCTACAGGAATAGTGTTTGCTTCTTGAGGAGAGTGATGGATATTATCTTGTGCCTGACAGGAAAAGTGGACACTGCCTGATGAAATGATTAAAGAACAGCATCTGCTTCAAATAAAAGCAGTAAGTTAATAATCATGACTTTCACAGAGTTTGTAAGTCAGCTCATCCAAGCTCATCCATACACTTGACAGATCTTTTCACTTACATGATGTAAGAATATTTTTGGCAAACATATTCATGTAAGTGGCTGTTTTTAGAGTAGTGAAGCACAGCCAGCTGAGTCTTGTATTGGTCATAGGAAATGTTAGAATGAGAAGATTGATGGCCACTTCATTTAAGTTTGTTTATCTCATGAATTTTTGTATCAGATCTTAGTATTTCATCCTTGTATGTTGATATGATAGAGGAGTTCCGCTTGGTAATTCAGAACATAAGGCATTATGTCAGATTGTAAAAAGAAATCTCATCACACTGTGTCACATATAGTGGCAGAAAAAAAATAGAATGGTGTAGTTATTTTCAGAAGTACTTGTAAAATCCTGACATGTTCTGTTGAATCCTCTTGTAATGTTATTTTTTTTATAAAAATTAAAATCAGTTGTTTGTAATAATTCTGTAAATAAAATAATTATGTTATGTACTTGTTTCTATGAAGACCAGTATTTGTTTGATGGTTATTGTGATGTCTCAAAAGAAAACTTATAAAATACACTAAATGTGCGTATGATTACTGATATGTCAAGGAGTGTATCTGCCTTGGGATACATCTATATATTATGGAAATATCATAAAGAAAGGATAAGTAAAAATATCAAATGCAGTATCAGGTGAATGTTTGCATGAGATCGTTTGGTGACATCGTTCCAGGGAGGCCTTGGAGAAAATATTGTGCATGGTTTCAAGGAGGGTAAATGATAATGTTGATAAAATGTTTTGGCTATAGTGTGTGCATTTTAAGGGAAAGCTATAAGAATTGTGTGCATTTTAGCTATAACATTACTTATGATTAACATCCTGAGCTAAATTTTATGTGGCTTTGATACCTTATACACATTTATTCAGTCTTTTTTTTTTGGGGGGGGGGTTGCTGATTAGACATTTTCATTCAATTTATTGCAAACTTCTTTATATATTTCTATGGAAAGGCTATTTTTTTTTTATATGCCGTTCAGACATTCACTTTCTTACACACCTTTATTTATTTATTTAATTATCATTATTCTTTAATTCTTTCCTCAAAACTGTGGGATGTGTGAGGGTATGCGCCTGATGAGAAGACAACAGCGATTCAAACAGCTGGGAGGTGGAGGACGCCGGGAGGAAGGTGACGCTGGGAGGAGGTTCGCGTATGAATAGGGAGCACGAGGGTGTTGACTTGGGAAGGTTTGCAATGGCGCGGGATAGATGAGGCTTTTGTCCCGGGAATCGTGTCCTCGAGGCCAGTAAACATGTGCGTACATGTTCCAGCAGCCTTCCCTGGTGTCTAGCCACGGTTATATTTATCCCATTTTACGAGTCCTTCAATTTTTACTTCTTCTTTTCTACCTGTAATTATATCTCCTTAGCTACCTATTTTCCTAGCAATCTGCCTATTTCTGTTTCCTCCTTCCTTAACTGTTTCAAGGATGAGTATCAAGAAACCTCATGAATCAAGCAGTCCAACTTTCGTGGACTCCTTTCTTGACGTTTAGGGAGCGGCAAGTTCAGCTGGCTTTTATCATATATTTATTAATTTACTTACCTACTTATTTATCTATCTACTTAATTTGCTTATTTATTCTAGCCCTTGATCGGTCTCTTTGACATGTAAAAAAAAAAAAAGAATAATAAATAAATAAATAATCGATCCAAAACTTATCGTCGACTTGGATCACCTGAAGATCCGCCACCCCAGCCGCACTCGGGGTGGCAGATCTTCAGGTGAGACAATCTGGGGTGGCGGATCTTCAGGTGATCCCATACTTTTAATGAAGTAAACTTTTTTCTGCATTTTTTATATCCACTCAGTTTTTTAATGCGTTCATGTTGTTAGGTTAGGTTAGGTTAGGTTAGGTTAGGCTAACCTAACCTAACCTAACCTAACCTAACCAAGTGAGAGAGTCTGGGGTGGCGGATCTTCAGGTGAGACAATCTGGGGTGGCGGATCTTCAGGTGATCCCTGTGGGGTGGCGGATCTTCAGGTGATCCGTCGACTTTTTCTGCAAAAGTGTTTGTATATTTCATACATGATGTACGCAATACAAATATATTACAAATTGGTAAGTCGACTTCCCCTAGAGTTAAAAATACCACCACCACAACGTCACCACTGCCGCCCTCCGCCACGCGCCAGTGGGCGGGGGTGAGCGGTGCGGCGCAGGCTGCCAGCGATGTGACGGCACCGTGACGCTTCTGGTTGTTCCCTTCATGTGGTTTTTGTGTTATTATTTTTTTCCTTGTCCCTTTTCACCAGAGGCCGACGTGGCTACGAGTGTGAATGATGTGTGTATGAGTGTGTGATGCTTTGTCTGGACCACCGTGTGTGGGTCTGCCGGCCTGATATATGAATACATTTTTTTCCTTTACAATCTCACCAGCAGGGACGAAGAGAGAGCCACTTTAGTACAGTTTGGTATGGGAAATTCTGAACAGGTGCTTGCTGCTACAGGAACTTTCTTCTCGTGAAATCGTCGTGGAGTTGACAAATAACTGTGTTCATGATTTCGAGGCAAGGAGATGCATCTTTGTGAAAAATGATCAAACAATTTCGTTGTTTCTTGAGCTCGGTCTGAATAGTACCCAGGGAGTTCTCACCTCTCCTAGCCGCCGACACGCCCGAGGCATGAACAGCTCTATACATCGCTTTCTGCAGTCCCAGGAGCTTTTTAGTCCACCTTTGTACTAATTAAATCCGAAAGTACCCAAAAAATGCTCTAGCAAACTGAGCAGCTGCCTTTTTTGCTAAAAAAAAAAAAAAAAAAAAATTAGGTGATGTACTCTTATGAATCGATAACGAAGGAAAACAAGGGGTATCCCATAGGTGAGTGATCAATCGTAAATAATTATAGCGGCTCCGTTACGTACAGCCTCGGATGAGAATGACTGGGATAGGCAGGTGTAGCGTAGATCTGTTTACTTCTCTGCTAGCACCGTGGGACGCTTTTCACTATCTTTTATTCAACTTGTGATCTGTGCACGATGGAAGTGGGCTGAACAGTTTCTGAGTCTGAAGCAAGGAATACCCGAAACTTTGTATGTCACTCATGTGTCTGCGGCTATAAGTGTTGAAGATTTCCAGGATGGCTATGTAGACCTCGCGGAAGAATTGATTTTTATTCACTCTTACAAAATTGTATACTCATTTACAAAGATGCGTTACTCTGCTTCGTAGTTCCTAACACTGTGGTGACATGTTTCTTGAAAAGTGATACCGTGAGTTTAAACAGTTTAGTGTGCACTGTGGATCTATAGCATTATGTGTTTTTCTAATCCACTTCTTCGTTCAAGTACCAACCGTGCTGCCAGAAACAGTCACGCTGAAGAACTTGATGTCTGGCATGGGAGTTGTGACAGTTCTCTCACACAGTTATAGCATACATTTGGAAAGCAGTGGTTGGCAGTGCACCAATCTACACATATTGCTGTACTTACCTATTTCGTTATTCCACACATTTACTATTATATATCTATTCATTGTTTTTCTTTCACTTCTTTCTTCATTTTTTATTCTTTTCTCTTTTTTCTTTTCTTATTTCTAACGGTAATACTCAAGTACACGCTTTCCCAGGTGTATTCGGCTGTGCATTATGGCATGGTCAGTATACTATAATGAACTATTTCTTCTACATTCGTGTATCCATCATTTACTCATACTTCGGAAAGTACTGAAATGTTATGGAATTCCTGTTGCATGTACGCGTTGCCATACCGTGTACGTGAGCGTCGCACAGACCGGGGCACCTCACACTCACGCAATATCAAGAAACATTAGGTAATCTTCTCTTGCCGATTAAATTGAATCTTAAACATATAACAACATCAGGAGACATTAGATAATTTTCTCAAGCCGATGCACTCTTACACGTATCAAAATGTATGTATTTAGGAAACATTAGCCAATTCTCTCATGCCGATACACTCCCATACATATTGAAAGATCAGGAAACACTACAGTAGGTAATCTTCTCAAGCTGATGGAGTCTCATACATTGAAAAAGAAAGAAAGATAATAAAAAAAACGACTTTTCCAGTGATATCTTCGACGGCTAGTTTGTAAATCACTGAGTCAAATGCTTCAGATACAGCGCGTCCAGTACATTATACATAAAAAAAGAAAAAAAAGAGAAAAGTAAAGAAAACAACATGGGATTTCCTATGGTACCTTCGAAAGCTGGTTTGCTAATTACTGTGAGCGAAATTAATCTACCTTAGCGTGTCCGTTACATTATACAAGGCTCCTCTTATTTTCTACCAGGCCAGCGCTCTTCCACCATGACGTCACGGGAGAATTTGGGAAGAGAGTGATCGGCGCTGACGTTGAGAGAATTATGAGCACGAGGGCGTTGATGGAGTTATGAAGACGAGGATGCGGGGACGAGGATGCGGGGACGAGGTGAAAAGAAGAATGATCTGATGCTTTATTCTGTTCATTTATTTATTAGGAAAATTAAAAAGTTAGCGATGATTTATGGCATCCTCTACTCTTTAAGAAGTTACTGGTGTTTTCAAGGGTGGTTTCAAGATGCTAGCTTCTGTGCTATATGGAGAAAACACACAAAAGAACCCGACGAATCATCTCTAGAGTCTTCTAAAAACAATTATTATGAAAGTCCAAAACACTTTAAAATCCGGATATTAATGGAACTGGATTGGAAAGAGAAAAGGGAAATTACAGTGATTAGAATATTTGTCTCTTTTTTCCTTTATCATCTTTAACATTAAGTAGTTTATTTCAATTTATATTTCTTATGCATCTCAATCTCTTTGTCTGCTAACCTGAAACACACACGCAAAAGAAAAAAAAAAGAAATAAAATAAAATAAATAAATAAATAAACAGATGCATAAATAAATTAATAAAATCAATCAAAACACATATGAAAATGAATAAAATAAATGAATACATAAATAAATAAAATACCTAAAAAATAAATAAATAAAACAAGCAGCACCAGACTTATTTGTTCTTTTTGGTACACACACACACACACACACACACACATACACACACACACACACACACACACACACATATACACACACACACACGCGCGCGTTCATAACTCTTAAAATATTACCATCATTAATCGCCAGAATGTTCACTTCATCTCTCTCCTTTTACCTCATAACCACACTGAGGGTCGCTGACTTTTGCGGCGGTTGGATTACTCTAAGTCACAATAATAAACACACAGTTGCACGAATCGGTCTCACTCAACGCTGCGCAGTACTGAAACTATTCCTTATGTACAGTATAATCATGCATGCTTTACTCGCAATCCATAGATGCAGTGATGTTCAGGCGTATTAAGCGCATCAAACTTTATTACAGCAGTCTTCGGCATGAATCAAATATAGATGCTGGATGCTGGAAAGTGTGTGTTGTTTAATCGCTGACAAAGTTGGTTATCAAAAACGCGATGTAGAAACTGAGACAAAAAACAAAAAGGTATTATACACTTTGCTGGCAGAACGAAGCAAAAAAGAGAGACGGAGAAACAGAGAGCAAAATATGATAACTCTATGAGAGAGAGAGAGAGAGAGAGAGAGAGAGAGAGAGAGAGAGAGAGAGAGAAAGAGCGGCGGGTGGTGGATGGTCAGTAGGGTGTGCACGGTGAGGGAGGGAGGACGCGCCTCATCCTCCACGCTCGATCAACAGGTACCACAACTCCGTCCGTATCTCCTCCACCCAGGTAAAGTCCTGACGACAGCGTGGCATGGTTCCCCTAAATACGCCTTCTGCCCCCAGCCCTTCCTGACACAGCGGCTGAGTGGTGCACACTGATGGTGGTGGTGATGGTGATGCTGAGGGGTGGCTGGAGTGGGCGGCGGCAGGTCGTGACGCCGCGCCTCACCAAAATGGAGGGTCAAAGTGTCTCTTACTTTTTCGAGGGAGAGTGATCGGTGCCTCCTGAAGGTGCAGCGGCAGAAGAGTGTATCGAGGAGACATACCCCACAGCAGGAGGTGGTGGAATATTCGCCCGGTCTCCGTCTCGTCACCGATCACTCAAAAGAATTGGTTACTCTGCCGTCGGTCTGCATTCGTGACTCACCAATGGCCACTCAGAATACTGCACGTAGGGACTTTTCCGTCTTGCATTCCTCTCTGAACGAATGTCTGGAAAGGCGGCACAGACAGCGAAACGTGATGCATTCAGGGGTGGGAGGCAGGGCGTGTGCATCCTGACGACACAGAATCACTACATAGTCACATGCTGTCCTCTCCTGTTAGAGTGTTTAGTCTCGCCCTCGCTGTGGTGATCTGGCTTACATAATGACCTTCCCTCACGTGCCTGTCTAAATCGATCGTCGTTATGAAGATAATGAGATCGTAAAAGTTGGCGCCACCACACGTCACCGCAGTAAAGTAATCATCCCCTGCTAGACCAAGAAGGTGTCAGCATACAAGATTCCTTATGAACGTGTCCCTTCCTATAAAGCAACTGATGACGCATGCTCTGGAACTTTAGTATTCTTAAAAATCCCCATTCCCTTGTCTGTACCTTCATGAACCTTAGTAATCACCTCCCACCTGGAGTAGCCTACACAAGTTCACCCATCACCGCACTTAGCAGAGAAGGTTCTTGACGCTAGCCATTAACTTCGCCGCTCCTTCCCATATTCTGAAACACTTTGCGCCGTACTTCTACTATTTTCAAAAGGCTCTAGTTGAAGTTATAAGTTTTTTTAAGGGTGTTTTCATGGTTTTAGTGGCAGATTAACAAGATTTCTTGTTATTAACAGGAGAAATACTCGTGAGAACCCGGCTAATCATTTCTGCGACCTTGGAAAATAGTCGCGGTGAGAGAGCAAAGCGTTTCTG